>NC_060041.1:2521666-2835625 GCF_905333055.1 Maniola jurtina
GACCAACATAATAAAGAGGCTCTTGCTCGACCAAAGGCCGGATACAGAAGACAGCATTGTTTAAGAGAAGTATGGAGACTCATTAAAGCCCTGTGGCTTGATTACGGCAAAATGACCGCTATTCGGTTGCAGTGTAGCGATCGCATTCACCTCTGATTGGCCGACACTCGCTCACTATTGGCTACAATGCATTGTTGCAACAAGGATACCGTAAATTCAGCCAATCACAACAATTGCGATAATAAAAATGATTAAAAAAAAAAAGAATATTAACCATTTTTAATCATGACTAACATTCCCCTTTCCCCACCAACTAAGCGTTAAGCTTGTGCTAGGATAGGAGTGGGTACGACAGTAGTGCAACGGGTGGGGTTTGAACCGCCGACCTTTCGGATTTCAGTCCGCTTCTATAACCGTTGAGCTATTGAGGCTCTCATAATGCATAAAAATGATTGATGCACGTTTTCCGGAACTGTTTACCTACTGGTCTCTGCATAAAGATTGCTCGAGTTTCCGAAAAAACGAAGATTTGATTTTTTTTTTTGAATAATTTTTATTGATACTTATACATACATGGGTTACATAGCAAGATTGGTTACTTTCTGCCTTCTCCAACAGCAACAAGCTATAAGCGATACATATTATTATACTGTCATTAATTATTATCGACCTGCCCCGGATTCGCACGGGCGTAATTTACTAATGAAGAAAATCATAAGTAAATTGCGTCCGTGTGAGATGTGTATTGAGACAAGATCGAGATATTCAAACAAAAACACTGTCCACCGACTTTTCCGGTAGATTTTCTAAAAATTCCTGGCGCGCTTAAAATTCTAGTGAGCTGTTCTTTCTTATAAGTAGGAAGTGGATACCGGGTTCCAGTCTAGTTAGTTACCGCCCTGTCTCGTTTAGCCACCAAGCGAGTTTCAAAGGCTTCACACTTCAGCCGCAAAACTTTAGCAGTGTCGTGTAAAAATTGTTTAATAAGAGTAGGTACATAGTACATAAAAAGTTACAAAGTTTAAATAAAAACTGCCCTTCCAATAGCCGCCTTCATTATAGACTGCATCGTCACGCAACATCAGACGTAAGATCCCAGTCAAGGGAGGAGAAATGAATAATTATTATTATTGTCATCGCTTAGAAACAGTTAAGTAATAAGTACTTAGTTTAATTTAAAACCATCGAATCGTTTCGAATCGTTTGTCTATCGCTTGTTTAATAATTCTATCAATTCTTCGTGACATAATAATTATAAAGTGTAATGAACTGCTCGATCCAGTTTTCTTCACTCGTTAAATCCCACAAGGTTACGTTGCATAACAAAGGGTCTTACGAACGCAGCATCGTTATTCTGAGCGCGAAATTGTGCGACCATTTCCCAAGCTGCCTTTCACCGAGTTTTGCAATGGATACCCGGGAGGGCTGGTCTGGTACCGATATTAATCAATTTACTTACCGATATTAATCAACTTCCTAATCAAGCTGAACCAGAAAGATATCTATTATTTACTAGCCGATGCCCGCGACTTCGCCCGCGTGGATTTAGGTTTTTGAAATCCTGTGGGAACTCTTTGATTTTTCGGGATAAAAGTAGCCTATGTGCTAATCCAGGATATTATCTATCTCTCTTCCAAATTTCAGCCAAATCCGTCAAGTAGTTTTTGCGTGAAGGAGTAACAAACATACACACACACACACACACACACATATACACATACACACAAACTTTCGCCTTTATAATGTTAGTGTGAAGTGTGATGTGATAGTGTGATTAATCTTGAGTGATTTAAGACGTAAATTTCCTATTTGGGAAACGAGGCACGGATCCCATCCCAGGAAAGCACCTCTATACTTACCTAACTTATCGCAGTATACGCAGTTTAAGGAATTAAATATCACTACTTAGCTGAAGGACAATTCATGAGGAAACCTACATGCTTGAGAGTTCTCAATAATGTTCTCAAAAAAGTGTGTGAAGACGACTATCTTTTATCAGGTTTATTGCGTGCAAAACAAGTACCTAGGTACCTAGTCCGCTTTTTATCTTTTTCTTTTATTAATTTTTGGTACAAAAGTTGACATATTTGCAGAATTTTATTCCTGTATCAGCAAAGTTCTAAATGACCCGATGACTTCTCTTGAGGGGATTTGATTTTGCATCCTTTACCATTGGGATGGACTATTTAGGTACTTTAGATATCGTAAATATTCAAGCGTTACCATATTTTGAATTCAGGATTGGCCTTGTTTTAGACAAATGTTTAAAAAAAAACTGTTTTCAACATGTTCTGAACAAAAAGTTAATTAGTATTTCGTTTTTGTAAAACCGTTTTTCAACACTTTAACCCTGCAAAGTTACACGGACGATCGGAATTTCCTTTCATTAGAATTGAAATCAATTAGTGAAAAGTAGAAACAAAAACGAGATTTTTATGAGGCATTCTCGTGATCAACTTTATTTTTAAAAAGATAACCTTTTACATATTATACTGCGGAACGACTGACGACGAAAGTTTTGGGAGAAAGTTTTTGTTAATTGATCAGACATCTAGAATGTTGCATGTTCGTTGATTTCGCAATAAAAGTAACAAAAATTTAATTTATTTGAATATTTTGACACTAAATAATATTGTTATCGAAAGCTTTATTTAACCATTGGGTAATATAACTTGGTTATTGAAGAAAGTCATCATAATCTCTTTCCATTAATCACATCATGGTAGTTCTCTTGGGATAATAATTCGGTGGGTATCCAAATCCTCCCGCATTCAACTCGATTTCAAACAGTAGGTATAACATCAGGTAACAGGTTATTATCAACTTGTGGTGGCTTGTGATAATAAGTGGGACCGACAACCGACGAATGTGCTCTGTGAGGCGCGGGGGGAAAAGGCCAAATTCGGACCTCCAAAGTAATAGTTACGGACAGGGTCAACGTAGCTTACCTAACAATCGCAATCGATTCATATGCCTTGCGAGGATACGTCCTTAGTGTGGGCCGACGACGATGTGTTGAGATGGAACTTATAGGTATCACGACAAACGTTAAATACGAGCCCTATAAGTTACCTTCTATTAGGTTGGTATAAGCACGGTAATGGTATGTATATTACCGTGGTATAAGTATAAGGTTAATGTACAATTCTGCATTGAATAGCTGATGTTTTCTCTGTAATTGTCATTATTCAGTTAACCGCAGCCTTTCAATGGTTTAACAACTGTCTTTCTCATGGTGAAATTCTGAATAGGTAACCGGTTCTGTTTCGTTTTGTTTTACTATTTTAGAAATCGCGCTGCGTGTTAACGGCTGCCTTTCCGTCACTCGCTCCATACAAACGTAATTTGTTTCTCATTTGAATAAACTCGATGTAATTTTGTGTACACGGTTTAGAAACTGATACCTATGACTGTGACAGTGGACATCTCCTCTCAGAATGAAAACGGTTTGGGTTACTTAGTAGACTAGTCAACACTGAAGGTGGAAGGTTAACACTAGTTAACACCTCTAAAAGGACAGGTACTTCCACAGACCTCCTAGGCACTGCTAGTTAGATACTAGTTATCTATATATATATATTTAATAAATAAAATTGGAGTGTCTGTCTGTAATTTCGAAATAACTACCTCATATTAAGCTCATATGGTTATTTGAACGATACCATAACTGAATCACACGTTTTTAAAATATTTGTCTGTCTGTCTGTCTGTCTGTTTGAAAAGGCTAATCTTCGGAACGGCTGAACCGATTTTGACGGGATTTTCACAGACAAGTAGAGGATTGGCCACGGAGTAACATAGGCTACTTTTTTAACCGACTTTCAAAAAGGGAGTTGTGTTTTTCTTCCTATGTACACCGAAATTTCCGAGATTTCTGAACCGATTTGCGTAATTTTTTTTTAATCCCACAGGAAAGTTCCCACGGGATTTCAGACCCTAAATCCACGCGGGCGAAGCTGCGGGCATCAGCTAGTAAATAATAAATGCTGGCATAGATTTAACGGAAGTTAGATAACTCCGGTTAATTCATTTCTATTCATCAAGTTACACAAGCCAGATACAACTGTAACAAACTTAATTGTTACACTTCAACCAAAATTGTTAACGGCCTATTTTTGTAGGGTAACCATAACATTTGGTTGTTTGAAAAATTGAGGACCGAAAACACCTTGTTTGCAAGTATAATAATGCAATAGCAACATTAATAATGTTATTATTTTAGTTCTTTCGAATAATGATAGCCTCTAGCCTCGATGATGATGAAAATGACAGCCTCGATAGCTCAACGGTCGGCGGTTCAAACCCCACTATTTGCACTATTGTCGTACCCACTCCTGGCACAAGCTATACGCTTAATTGGAGGGGAAAGGGGGAGTATTAGTCATGGTGAGCATGGCTAATATTCTTTAAACAAGATAAAGTTGAAAGTTAAAGTTGAAATGATAAGACAGCGCGGAAAAATGCACTAGAGCGCAAAGGTTTCCCTGTACCTAAATCCGAAATGTCCGCGTCATAAGAAAGGTTTTGTACCTACCTACCATGTCAATCTATTTCTACATAATGGCGCGAAAAAAACACCATGTTATTATTTTTAGAAAGTTACAGCAATCTTTTTTTATAAAACAGATTGTAAGTTGTTACACACTTAACCGTGGGAAAAAATGGAGATTAGTTTTACAAGTAGGTAGATATCTGCATTATAACATAATAGACAAGATTACATCTATTTTTAACTAGAGGTTGCGTGTTTTAGCAATCACTGGTTATGTAGGTATTTACTTCCGTTCTAAATAACAGTCATCACAAAATTAAATATCTAAGAATGTATGTATGTAATGTATGTATGGTACTATGCGATCAAACTATGAATAGGACTTTCCACCATTATTGTGACGTCTAACCTGGCAAATAATATTTATATTATCACACTAATATTATAAAGGAGAAAGTTTGTATGTGTGTGTGTGTGTGTGTGTGTGTGTGTGTGTGTGTGTGTGTGTGTGTGTGTGTGTGTGTGTGTGTGTGTGTGTGTGTGTGCGTGTGTGTGTGTGTGTGTGTGTGTGTGTGTGTGTGTGTGTGTGTGTGTATGTATGTTTGTTACTCCTTCACGCAAAAACTACTGGACGGATTAGGCTGAAATTTAGAATGGAGATAGATTATACCCTGGATTACTTTTATCCCGGAAAATCAAAGAGTTCCCACGGGAATTCTAAATAACGTAGGTTATTTAGAATTCATTTCAGTTGGATGTAGCATCCATGCGAACGAAGTCGCGGGTATCAGCTAGTGATTTAATATAGTTGAGCATGACAGAAAAACCTATGTATCTACTGTAGTTATTAAGTTTATGTTAAATCGCTAGTAAACCTTTAAATAAAAATAAAATAAATAAATTAGAAGAAGACCATGTCAGTTATTATTATTTCAGGATAATAGGTAATAAAGGCACGTACCACGTAGTTTAGCATTGTCTATGAAATCGAAACATGTTTTAGTGGAAAACTAAAGAACATATCAATGTGAGCTGATTTCCACAATTATATTTTACAGTTCAATAACTTTACAACAAGTACCTACCTATACTTACCTACCTAATTATTCTGGTTTTAGAAAACAATAATGTTCTCTAAGTATTGCAGTCATTACCATCATGATCAACCCATTGCCAACTCACAACAGAGAACGATTCTTCTGTCAGAATGAGAAGGGTTAGCAGTTAGTCTACTACGCTTGCCAAGTGCGGATTTTCAGGCTTCACACACCCCTGAAATGGGTAATAGCTTAGTGGTTAAGACGTTGAACTTCTAGTCGGGGGGCCTGGGGTTCCGACCCAGCCTCGCACCTCTACTTAATTTACGTTTAAGCAACTAAATATCACTTGCTTTAACGGTGTAAAAAAACATCCTGAGGAAACCTGCATGCCTGAAAGTTCTCCATTTAATTATAGAGAACAAAATTGAAGCAATAAAGTCCAATTTACTTGTCAAAAGAAAATTTGACATCAATTAAAAGAAGCGAAAACACGATCAGTCGTGTAGTGTTACACGCCTTCACTAAATTATTGCTAACATAACAAGACTACTTATGTACCTACTAATAATAATAATTAATAGAAAAAAGTACTTAATTCACGAAGCATGAAATCTAACATATCAAAAAATTCTATTGAGCGGATGCCCCTGACACGCTCTTGACTCACTTCAATAAAAAAAAAACTAGTAACAACGCAACTGTACTGTGAAAATTGAAATGCATGGTCGAGGGATTTACAAAAAAAGGAAACAACCTTTCCATTGCATTATCGACCCTATCTTCATAAACATAAGCATTTATGTAACTGTATTAGTAACCTGGTGAGTTAGTCTTTCATTCATTTCCTGATACACTCTCACTCGTTACAATACTGTGTTGCTAATATTTCCATACATCAGTTTTGTGATTGGCAATTATAGATCTTAACTTACAAGTGGTAATGTTTAAAATAGAATGGCAAATTGATATTCAACTGCAACAACTCTTTGGATTGATTTGATTCACTTTATATAAAACGTTGCAATATGTAACTATTATGATGTGTAATGTAAGTAATATGTACGAGTATTATGATATTATTCAGAGTTTTGATTGAAAACTAAACTAAATGACCAGTACTTAAACACGAAATCTAAATAAAAATCCTCTTTCACAGGGAAAATTATGAAAAGGGTAGCAGTGTACCAGGGAGGTACCTACCGACTTTTTTTTTGTCAATCATTTAAATTTAGTCTTATTAGATGAAAATAACAATGACAGACCATGTACAGTTTGTAAAAAAAGAGATTCTGATGAATTGAGAACCTCCTCTTTTTTTAAAAAAATTTTCTTTTTTTCTTTTTTTAAAAAAACGGTTAAAAATTGAAAATTCCTTATCAACAAAGTTACATAGAAGCAACCAGCTGGGCTTTTAGATGCCCACAAGATAGTGTATAGTAAGTCTAAGTTGTTATATTGATAATAATAATAACTTTTGTGTTTTGAAAATATCAACTGCTTTTGAGTTTCTTGCGGCTCTTCTCAGTAGAATCTTCTTTCCGAACCAGTGGTAGAGTCACAGACGTAGCAGAAGAGACTTGTTGTTCGATATGAAATAAATAAACTTAAAATTTTGTCTCTTAGGCAACATAAGCGACTAATTTTTAACAAAGGTTAGCAATTCACTACGCGCCCACGTTATATCTTAAATATTATTAAAATTAAAACAACTGGACTAAGTCCATCATCGACGAAATATATTCCGGTTTTGACTTATTTTTTGACACCCACAAAATGTCTAAATACGTATACGTGAATAATAAAATAGGTTACAAGATATCTCTAAGGGTGAGGCCAAACGGACGTATTTTTTTGAGGTGTAAGTCGCGTAATTTCGGTTGCGTAATTTCTGCTGCATTCAGTTTCATACAAAAGTCCAGTTCATGCCACACGGCGCTCAACTCATTTTGCGTCGCCGTGTGGCACGAACTGGACTTTTGTATGAAACCGAATGCAGCAGAAATTAAACGACCGAAATTACGCGACTGACAACTCACACAATTACGGTCGTTTGGCCTCACCCTTAAAGAAGCAATAAAAATGCCATATTTTCGTCATTCACATAGAATATAACAACAAAGGTTAATTTATTAAACTGTTCTTATTAGAATAATTAGGTACGACGCAAAACAAAACACGTTGGTATTCAAAACTAGGCTTTTTATGTATAAAAAAAACAAAACAAAGAAGCATGTGAACGTAAAATCACACAATTAAGTTTTTAGTTTTTAGAATTTACGAGCTATGCCATTAATTCAAGCAGTGATTTAGACACAATCCCGGCCGTGATTCAGCCTTGTTTTGCAGATACGAGGGTGAATATTTGCAATTAGAGACGAGCACATACATTTGGAAGTGTCCGGCTGAAAGTCGAGGGCATGGTCACATTAAATTTATGCCCTAATAAATAATAGGTAGGTATAGATCGTTTCAACGAATAGTTCCTATGGCGTTCTGTTGGTTCCCCTGTCAGTCTAAGTCATTGGCACCTTATTGGCATGAGAAGACAAAGATTTTGTTTATTTTCATGTAAAATTAAAGTAAAAATCAAATGAAAGTAAACAAAATCTGCGTCTTTTCATGCCAATATGGTGCCAATGACTTAGACAGATAGAGGAGCCAACATAACGCAGGAACTATTCGTTAAAACGATCTATAGGTACCTACTACTTACACATATCATATTATAGTGTTTAGCGGTGATTCAATAGTTTCTTTTCTGCCTAGGAAGTACGGAATAGTATTCGATTTTGTTTGTTTGCAACACGAAAAACAGTAGGGTGAAACCGCCTATCTTCGAACTTTTAAGCAGTATGTTTTTAAATTCACGGATCGACTACAAATAATTTTAATTAAAACCTAACTTTAATAATATATAACTACATAACTTAAATAAGTTACTTATAATAATTATGTTTTGCTCACTGTAGCAAAACAAATACAAGTTATTATGTTGCTTGTAACTGTGGTACAAATTTATTAAGAAACATTAAATGTGAATTAAAAATTTATAACACCCCCGACAAGTGAAGGTTACAGTAATAACTAGAAAAGAGCTGGTAACTTTCAAACGGCTAAACCGATTTTCTTGGATTATAGCTAAGAACACTCTTGATCAAGCCACCTTTCAAACAAAAAAACAACTAAATTAAATTCGGTTCATTACTTTAGGAGCTACGATGCCACAACAGATACACAGATACACACGTCAAACTTATAAAACCCCTCTTTTTGGGTCGGGGGTTAAAAATAAATCAAAACACGTGATCAAAAAAAAATCAAAATCAGTTCATCAGAGTAGGTAATGGAAAGTTATGTAATATTTACTGTTCAACAAAACCGCAGCATTGCCTTCAAAGAACTAATAGCTAGATCCTTATATGTGAACTATAAAGCAACAGGCATTGTATTCAAAAACACTAAAATCCTTTCTCCTGCTTTAACAGGGCTCTCTCCGTCACTCGCTTCATACAATCGTAGTTCCAATTTCATTTGAATATTAAGCAACCAAAGTCCATGTTTTGCAGACATATTCTGGAAACTAATATCTGTGTCTGTGGTGTTTTAGATTTTTCTAAAAAATATGTAGTTTTAAAATTACAGGGGCTCAAAGATTTGTATGTAAATTTTTAAGACCGCGTAACTTTGAAATTGAATATTTTATTTATAAACAGAAATCTGGAAGACCACAGACATAGATATTAGTTTCTAGAATATGATTGCAAAATTTCATGGACTTTGGTTGCTTAATATTCAAATGAAATTGGAACTACGTTTGTATGAAGCGAGTGACGGAGAGACCCCTCTAGACATTACACGCATTATAAAATAGTGAATCATCATCATTTAGGTACCTCCAAGAGTATTCGTTAGAATTTATTAGTCACTCTATAGTGACCGTCGTTTATTTGGAAAATCGAGGATGATATTATTATACTCAAACTAGGTAATAAATTCGGTCAGTTTTCCGGTAATTAACGACCGTATCATCTAAGATTAGACCCCGCAACCTATTACGAAATAAATCTTATAGAATAGGTAGACTAAGTACCTAGTAGTACCTACTGGTAGGAGATCGGCTATTACTAAATTGATTTTTCACTTTGAATTCTGAGATGAGTTATTTTTTACTTTATTTTTTGGGTAAATGTACCTATTTATCTGTCTAAATAGGTAGGTAACTAATTTGTGTAACGTAGTAGACACGTCAATTAATTATTATTATTTAACAGGCCTCTCTCCGTCACTTACTCCATATCAACCGTAGTCCCAATTTCATTTGAATAATAAGCAATCAAAGTCCATGAAATTTTGCAGACATATCCTAGAATCTAATATCAGTGCATGTGGTGTTTTAGATTTATTCTAAAAATATGTAGTTAATTTTAAAATTACAGGGGTTCAAAGATTTGTATGTGAATTTTTAAGACCGCGTAACTTTAAAACCGAATATTTAAACAGAAATCTGGAAAACCACAGGCATAGATATTAGTTCCCAGAACGTTTCTACAAAATTCCATTGAGTATGATTGGTTAGTATTCCAATGAAAGACGAACTACGTTTGTATGGAGCGAGTGACGGAGAGACCCCTCTTAATAATGCAAACTGTACGTACTTAATACTAGCTGTGCCCGCGACTTCGTTCGCGTGGAATAGCTCTCAGCGCGCTTTATATAGCCACGGACGGACGCTTGTAGTACGTACTCTTTACGTTAAAAATGTTCGCCGTGATTCTTTAAATTGACATAACTTTTTTATTTATGAACCGATTGACATGAAATAAACACTAAATGTTAAGTGAAGCTTACTACAATATATTAGTGAAAACCGTATCTAAATCGAATAAGCCGTTTCTGATATTAGCGTGCACAAACACACAGACAAACAGACAAACAGACAAAAAAAATTAATTACAATTTCGGGTTCGGCATCGATATAATAACAACCCCTGCTACTTTTTTTTATATATTTCCATTGTACAGACACCACTTTTCTACAATTTTATTATATGTACCTATAGATTAAAGGCCGAAAACATGACAATATGAAACGCGAGAGTCAAACCTCAAACCTCGTCAATAGGATATCGTGTGTCTAATAACCGATACACCACCACCGACCACCAAACCATTGAGCGTGAATAATCCACTTCCACGTAGCTATCTATCTATATTTTTCTATATTAAATATATACTTAGGTCCAATTGCATAACGCTCCGCCTCAGGAAGGTCCAAAAGTCATGTCTGGGTGGATTTTGAGTCACCAACTAATCACAAACATGTTTTCATACAAGTGTAAATTAAAAATTTAACACCCCCGACAAGTGAAGGTTACAGTAACTAGAAAAGAGCTGATAACTTTCAAACGGCTGAACCGATTTTCTTGAATTATAGCTCACACTCTCGATCAAGCCACCTTTCAAACAAAAAAAAACTAAATTAAAATCGGTTCATTAGTTTAGGAGCTACGATGCCACAGACAGATACACAGATACACACGTCAAATTTATAACACCCCTCTTTTTGGGTTGGGAGTTAAAAACATTCCAAATTCAATTTGAAAATGTTTTCAAAAAGTATTCGAAATTAAATTACAAAACATAGTTTCGTTTTTGATTGGTTCGTGACTCAAAATGGTTAGCGCCCACTGATATTTTTGCCTCTATCATTTGTATGGGATTACGTAACAGAGCAAGCGCTATTCTGAATTCTCTCCGTGGACAAGATAAGTATATGTATTCATCCAAGGTATTATTAATGAGAGTGGCAGTCGGGATTTTATTTGAAACATTTTCCTTGTTTGCGTCCCCTCATTATCGTGGTGTCAGTATCCTGTATTGATACATAAAATTCGAAAAAAATATTAACAGCAATAAAATTAAATACCTAACATACGGTTCCGATAAAACAAGTTTTGATAATATAATTTATTGCTAGGTACTACGTCGTAGCCATGAACTATAGCAACTGAATTTTTTGAGGATTCTAGGATATTAAAGTTGAACTTTGTTACCTGCGTAATGCGGAAATCATTAGATATACCTACTTATTGAAATTAATTAAGACGAAAGCTCGTTAAAATAGAGCAAAAAAAGTATTTTTTAGGGTTCCGTACCTCAAAAGAAAAAACGGAACCCTTGCACTTTGTTTTTGTCTGTCCGGTCCGTCCGTCGTGTCTGTCAAGAAAACCTATAGGGTACTTCCCGTTGCCCTAGAATCATGAAATTTGGCAGGTAGGTAGGTCTACCCAAAAACATATTTTTGAAATTTTTAGCAAGATTTTTTAGGTGATTATTACAATACCTAAAAACCAAATATACTCAACCAAGTCAAAGTTCAACTAGTAGGTAAGTATACGCAAAGCCGCAGACTGATTCAGCAATGACTCATGAAGTTGTATGACCCTACAATTTATTTACGTCTGACATTCAGTTATGATTAACTTTATAAAAAGTTGGATATGTGTCAGACTTACAATAAAAAAGAACACAATAGATTTTCATAATTTTTAGGGTTCCTTACTTCAAAAGGAAAATAAGCAACCCTTATAGGATCACTTCGTTGTCTGATAGTTGTATGTCATGTCGCACTCAGCGGAATCAAAACCTAGGACCTACATTTCGAGATACTAGGTACGACCTAGTATCTCGAAATGTCTTAGAGACTTAGAGCACAAGTAGGTAAAGGGAAAAATCCGAAAACCTAACCGAAAATTAAAGATTTGTATTCCCGACCAAATAATATAATTAGTCTATTATCAAGATGCCGCTGTCCGTCATCAACTTGCAATTTTTTTATACACATACTGGTTTGTGATTTCTTGTAGCCTGGTTATATGACTTATATGGTTCCGCACCATAGTACTATGGTGCGGAACCATAGTACCTAGCAGTGGCGAAGGGTGCAGATCTGAAAAAGGGAAGCCGGAGCAAAAAAAGTTCTGACCTAACAGAATATCAGCACCGTCGTCACTGATGTTTCTATGGTTCTTAAAGACCCAATTTTACCATTAATAATATAAAAAGCACTGACATTTTGAAAACCTCTGTGGCATAGCTGTGAGATACATCCATACTTGCTTGCTTTATTAAATACGACCCATAACCCACACGGAATTGAAAACTATAATCATTTTAGTCTTTAGTTTAACACATACCTACACTAAACAAACTGAAACTAAATCACCGTTAACTTACACTTATTAGGTAGTTATTAAAAATCACTAACCCTAATTTATTATAATATCAAAATCAAAGAATCACTAAACTTTAAATTCAAGCACGCATGTATGTTTCACGTAGGTAAACGAATGTATTAAATCACCCTTAAAAACAAAATATTAAAATAGTAATATAAATAAAAAAAATAATTTGGAGGTACGATAAGCCGGTGAGCATCGGCTTATGAACCATATTTATCTGACCTGTCAGAGAGACGAATTCGTATTCGTTCCGGGGCCACTTTAATTGGTGGTTCCATATTGGCGACCCGTAGAGTGAGACAGACTTAGTTCGCTTCATAGGGAAATGAAAGAGATGGAATGCTAAGTAGTAAGCCGGGATGGTTACGGGTTATCGAAGCTATTTTCTATTGATGATAGATAATAGATTTTCCCTGACACTTATAAATTTTTAGGCGTCTGGTACGGTAGCATCATTCACTCTGGTAGCCTGCATGATAATAATTAATCGAACTTTTGCCCTACATTTGTCACTAAGTACGTAGTGAGTGCTTACGTTATATTATGCGAATTCTTAAAGGGAAGCCGATTGGAATCGGGTTACATGGACATTTCGCCACTGGTACCTAGTACTATGGTGCGGAACCCTCCGTGGGCGAGTCCAACTCGCACTTGAGCGGTTTTTTATCCATACTTACTAATTTTATACTTAACAGGGCTCTCTCCGTCACTCGTTTCCACTCGTTTCATACAATCGTAGTTCCAATTTCATTTAAATATTAAGCAACCAAAGTCCATGAAATTTTGCAGACATATTCTAGAAACTAATATCTGTGTCTGTGGTGTTTTAGATTTTTCTAAAAATATGTAGTTTTAAAATTACAGGGGCTCCAAGATTTGTATGAAAATTTTAAGACCGCGTAACTTTGAAACCGAATATTTTAACAGAAATCTGGAAAACCACAGACATAGATATTAGTTTCTAGAATATGTCTGCAAAATTTCATGGACTTAGGTTGCTTAATATTCAAATGAAATTGGAACTACGATTGTATGAAACGAGTGGAAACGAGTGACGGAGAGAGCCCTCTTAAACTAGATACGTATCTTCAAAACATTCTGTTTGATTGTATAGTAGGTATTTAAATGTCAACCAACAAGTTTGTATCCAGGGAGACACAAACGTAGGTAGGTACGTGTTTTTATAGTAACACTAGTGTTTTGCTCGGTGCGTGAGCTGCTAAAGCAGCTCACGTGACGTGGTTAGGTTTATGAGTTGTATTAAACTGATTTTTTTTATTAAGATACACAAATTACCCCGAAAACCCCATAAAACGACACCTATATCAATTTTTTTCTTAAAAAGTGCACGCCCGCCATCTTGGATTTCAAAATAAATGTCGTTATCAAAATCAGCACCCTGGAAAACTCTGAAAACGACCTTCACATTATTATTTTTAAAAACAGAGTAGTTGAGGATAATAATTTAGTAGGGTGCGTGGGTGCGCGGACCACTAAAGTGGTCCGCGAGCATGCAGAGTTTGTTCCACCGAGTAGACCTTCCGATCCTGATCATCTTTTGCCAAGAAACCACTCTTCCATCTTTTATAGCCTCCGAGATAGACACCGACGAAATTTGTACGGCGGCCATCTTGTTTTTCCAAAATTTTCCACTTTTTCTATAAATGGTTTACTACATTCTTCAAAGATTGCGAGTTTCAACGAAATCGGTTGGAAAACAAAAGAGTTGCAAAAATCATATAGGCCGCCATCTTGTTTTTCTGAAATGTCATAATTTTCCCCTACTCATATCGCGCATCCGAACATATCTCCCATACATCAATGTATCGTTTTCCGTCTCTTTCTAGGAGAATGAGACATTCATAATTGCCATACAAAATGTATGGAAAAATAAATTCCGCCATTTTGAATTTTTTTTCTATTCATCGAGTAGACCTTCGGATCCTGATCATCTCTTGCCAAGAAACCTCACTTCCATCTTTTATACCCTCCGAGCTTGACACCAGCGAAATTTGTATGGCGGCCATCTTTTTTTCGCCATTTCGAATTTTTTTTCAGCTTTTTGGCAATTGGATGACGTCATGAATGACATTTGCTCGAGCACCCCCCACCTATCTGCAATACCTTAAGCGGGCCCTTCACCCGTCTCAGATATCCTCAATCATCAGCCCTCTCCATAATTTTGGCTTACTAACTTTTTGTTTTCTATACGACACCATCAGTGAAAAAAAAATTTTTCATACAAAATTTTACAGGAGTTTCTTAGTTGAAAATCTCGAAAATCTCCCCAAAAGTGGCAACACCGGTTGCACATCTCGATACTGCCAGCCGAGATACACAATCGATTCATACATATTGACTTTCCAAAATGTTGCCAACTGCCTCAAAAACGTGATCAAAATTTCGAAAAATTCAAAAAATTACAAAATGGCCGCCAACTCGTTTTGCAAAAATAAATTACATCGTTGTACAACTTTTCCAATAACTACAGGATATACCGCTCCCGATGACGTTTCAATCTCTCCTCTCGCTCGCACCCACGCGAAACGATCGCCCCTGAAAAAAGACCACGTCGAAAATCAATTTTTCTTTGATAAATTCCAGTGTTGCCAGTCTTCGGCGACAAAAATACCCAAATGTCATTTGTACGAGCAAAACACATAATCGCTCATACTCAGATTTTTCAAAAAGCCCGTATTTCGATTTTTTACAATTTCCCGAAAATCTTGAAATTTCCCCAAAAAATGGGGTAATTTTTTTCCTCCAATCTATACCTCGAGCCTATACGTACAATCGCTTCATAGAAGCCGAATCGCTCCGATGTTGGCAACTTTGAGATATTTAACTTTTAAAATTGCGATTTTTCGTACCTCTAACATAACGGCCGCCACGACAGCCGCCATCTTTAATTTTTAAAAACTACTCCCGTTCTGTCAAAATTCAGGATAATCGTAGACGAAACCAGAAAAAAATAATTATCCTCGATTACCCCGTTTCGGATCTGGGGCGCCGCGGTTCGGGGTCGAAAAATCAAAATTTTGAAAACGCTACGGCTCGGCCGCCATCTTGTTTTTCCAATTTTTTCTACTTTTTTTATCAATCATTTACTACTTTCTTCAAAGATTGCAAAATTCAACGAAATCGGTTGGAAAACAACGGAGCTGCAAAAATCACGTCGGCCGCCATCTTGTTTTTCCGAAAAGTCATAATTTTTCCCCAGAGGGTTCCCGAATCCAAACACATCTCCTCTACATCACTATATCATTTTCCGTCTCTTTCTAGGAGAACAATTATGTCAATGAGTGAGTGAGTCAGTCAGTGGTAATCGAGCTATATATAGTATAACTAGTGTTTCGCTCGGTGCGCGAGCTGCTAAAGCAGCTCGCGTGACGTGGTTAGGTTGATAAGTATTAAAACGAATTTATTTATTAAGATACAAAATTCACCCCTAAAACACCATAAAACGACACCCATATCGATTTTTTTCTTAAAAAATGCATGTCCGCCATCTTGGATTTCAAAATAAATGTCGTTATCAAAATCAGCACCCTGGGAAACTCTGAAAACGACATCCATATCATTTTTTGTAAAAACGGGGTAGTTGAGGTTAATAAAGTAGGGGTGCGTGGGTGCGCGGACCACTAAAGTGGTCCGCGAGCATGCAGAATTTGTTCCACCGAGTAGACCTTCGGATCCTGATCATCTTTTGCCGAGAAACCACTCTTCCATCTTTTATACCCTCCGAGATAGACACCGACGAAGTTTGTGTGGCGGCCATCTTGTTTTTCCAAATTTTTCCACTATTTCCATTAATTGTTTACTACTTTCTTCCAAGATTGCGAGTTTCAACGAAATCGGTCGAAAAACAATAGAGTTGCAAAAATCATATAGGCCGCCATCTTGTTTTTCTGAAATATCATAATTTTCCCCTACTCATATCGCGCATCCGAACATATCTCCCATACATCAATGTATCGTTTTCTGTCTCTTTCTAGGAGAATGAGGCATTCAATATTCGCCATACAAAATGTATGGAAAAAAAAATTCCGCCATTTTGGATTTTTTTTCTATTCATCGAGTAGATCTTCGGATCCTGATCATCTCTTGCCAAGAAACCTCACTTCCATCTTTTATACCCTCCGAGCTGGACACCAGCGAAATTTGTATGGCGGCCATCTTTTCTTCGCCATTTTGAATTTTTTTTCAGCTTTTTGGCAATTGGATGACGTCATGAATGACATTTGCTCGAGCACCCCCCGCCTATCTTCAATACCTTAAGCGGGCCCTCCACCCGTCTCCGAAACCCTCAATCATCAGCTCTCTCCATAATTTTGGCTTACTAACTTTTTGTTTTCTATACGACACCATCAGTGAAAAAAAAAATTTTCATACAAAATTTTACAGGAGTTTCTTAGTTGAAAATCTCGAAAATCTCCCCAAAACTGGCAACACCGGTTGCATATCTCCATACTGCCAGCCGAGATACACAATCGATTCATACATACTGACTTTCCAAAATGTTGCCAACTGCCTCAAAAACGTGATCAAAATTTCGAAAAATTTAAAAAAATACAAAATGGCCGCCAACTCGTTTCACAGAAAGATTTTACACGGTTTCATAATTTTCCTATAAACTACAGGATATACCGCGCCCGATGACGTTTCAATCTTTCCTCTCGCTCGCACCCACGCGAAAGGGGATACCGTGAAAAAGACCGTGTCGAAAATCACTTTTACTTTGATAAATTCCAGTGTTGCCAGTCTCCGGTGACAAAAATACCCAAATGTCATTTGTACGAGCCAAACACGTAATCACTCATACTCGGATTTTGCTAAAAGTGCGTATTTCGATTTTTTACAATTTCCCGAAAATCTTGAAATTTCCCTAAAAATGGGGTAATTTTTTCCCACCGATCTATACCTCGAGCCTATACGTACAACCGCTTCATAGAAGCCGAATCGCTCCGATGTTGCCAACTTTGAGATATTTAACTTTTAAAATTGCTTTTTTTCGTACCTCGAACAAAACGGCCGCCATGACAGTCGCCATTTTGAATTTTTAAAAACCACTTTATTATATTTTACCAAATTTATTTATTAAGATACACAATTCACCACAAAAACACATAAAACCCACACCCATATCAATTTTTTCTTAAAAAGTGCATGTCCACCAGCTTGGATCTAAAAATGAATGTCATTATCAAAATCAGCACCCTGGAAAACTCTGAAAACGACATCCATATCATTTTTTGTAAAAACGGGGTAGTTGAGGTTAATAAAGTAGGGTGCGTGGGTGCGCGGACCACTAAAGTGGTCCGCGAGCATGTAGAGTTTCTTTCACTGAGTAGACCTCCGGATCCTGATCATATTTTGCCAAGAAACCACTCTTCCATCTTTTATAGCCTCCGAGATAGACACCGACGAAATTTGTACGGCGGCCATCTTGTTTTTCCAAAATTTTCCACTTTTTCTATTAATCATTTACTACTTTCTTCAAAGATTGCGAGTTTCAACGAAATCGGTTGGAAAACAAAAGAGTTGCAAAAATCATATAGGCCGCCATCTTGTTTTTCTGAAATGTCATAATTTTTCCGTACTCATATCGCGCATCCGAACATATCTCCCATACATCAATGTATCGTTTTCCGTCTCTTTCTAGGAGAATGAGACATTGAATATTCGCCATACATTTTCTATGAGAAAATAAATTCCGCCATTTTGAATTTTTTTTCTATTCATCGAGTAGACCTTCGGACCCTGATCATCTCTTGCCAAGAAACCACACTTCCATCTTTTATACCCTCCGAGCTGGACACCGGCGAAATTTGTATGGCGGCCATCTTTTCTTCGCCATTTTTAAATTTTTTTTCAGCTTTTTGGCAATTGGATGACGTCACAAATGACATTTGCTCGAGCACCCCCCACCTATCTTCAATACCTTGAGCGGACCCTTCACCCGTCTCCGAAACCCTCAATCATCAGCTCTCTCCATAATTTTGGCTTACTAAGTTTTTGTTTTCTATACGACACCATCAGTGAAAAAAAATTTTTTCATACAAAATTTTACAGGAGTTTTCTAGTTGAAAATCTCGAAAATCTCCCCAAAAGTGGCAACACCGGTTGCATATCTTCATACTGCCAGCCGAGATACACAATCGATTCATACATATTGACTTTCCAAAATGTTGCCAACTGCCTCAAAAACGTGATCAAAATTTCGAAAAATTAAAAAAAATACAAAATGGCCGCCAACTCGTTTTGCAGAAATAAATTACATCGTTGTACAACTTTTCCAATAACTACAGGATATACCGCTCCCGATGACGTTTCAATCTCTCCTCTCGCTCACACCCACGCGAAACGATCGCCCCTAAAAAAAGACCACGTCGAAAATCATTTTTTCTTTGATAAATTCCAGTGTTGCCAGTCTCCGGCGACAAAAATACCCAAACGTCATTTGTATGATCAAAACACATAATCGGTCATACTCGGATTTTGCACAAAGTCCTTATTTCGATTTTTTACAATTTCCCGAAAATCTTGAAATTTCCCAAAAATGGGGTAATTTTTTCCCACCGATCTATACCTCGAGCCTATACGTACAATCGCTTCATAGAAGTCGAATCGCTCCGATGTTGCCAACTTTGAGATATTTAACTTTTAAAATTGCGTTTTTTCGTACCTCTAACTTAACGGCCGCCATGACAGCCGCCATCTTGAATTTTTAAAAATCATTCCCGTTTTGTCAAAATTCAGGATCATTGCAAGCAAAACAAGAAAAAATTTATTACTATCGACATCCCGTTTCGGATCTGTGGCGCCGCGGTTCGGGGTCGAAAAATCAAAATTTTGAAAACGCTACGGTTCGGCCGCCATCTTGTTTTTTCAATTTTTTTGACATTTCCCATTAATCGTTTAATATTTTCTTCAAAGATTGCAAAATTCAACGAAATCGGTTGGAAAACAACGGAGCTGCAAAAATCTCGTCGGCCGCCATCTTGTTTTTCCGAAAAGTCATAATTTTTCCCCAGAGGGTTCCCGAAACCGAACACAACTCCCCTACATTATTATATCATTTTCCGTCTCCTTCTAGGAGAACAATTATGTCAATGAGTGAGTGAGTCAGTCAGTGGTAATCGAGCTATATATAGTATAACTAGCTTTTGCTCGGTGCGCGAGCTGCTAAAGCAGCTCGCGTGACGTGGTAAGGTTAACTTTATTTTATAAAACCAAATTGATTTATTAAGATACATAATTCACCCCGAAAAAACCCATAAAATGACAGGCATTTCTATTTTTTGTAGAAAATGTAAGTCCGCCATCTTGGATTTAAAAATAAATGTCATTATCAAAATCAGCACCCTGGAAAACCCTGAAAACGACATCCATTTTATTTTTTGTAGATTAGGATAATAATTTAGTAGGGTGCGTGGGTGCGCGGACCACTAAAGTGGTCCGCGAGCATGCAGAGATTGTTTCACAATTAGACCTTCGGACGCTGATCATCTTTTGCCAAGAAACCACTCTTCCATCTTTTATAGCCTCCGAGATAGACACCGACGAAATTTTTACGGCGGCCATCTTGTTTTTCCAAAATTTTCCACTTTTTCTATTAATCGTTTACTATATTCTTCAAAGATAGCGAGTTTCAACGAAATCGGTTGGAAAACAAAAGAGTTGCAAAAATCATATAGGCCGCCATCTTGTTTTTCTGAAATGTCATAATTTTCCCCTACTCATATCGCGCATCCGAACATATCTCCCATACATCAATGTATCGTTTTCTGTCTCTTTCTAGGAGAATGAGGCATTCAATATTCGCCATACAAAATGTATGGAAAAAAAAATCCGCCATTTTGGATTTTTTTTCTATTCATCGAGTAGACCTTCGGATCCTGATCATCTCTTGCCAAGAAACCTCACTTCCATCTTTTATACCCTCCGAGCTGGACACCGGCGAAATTTGTATGGCGGCCATCTTTTCTTCGCCATTTTGAATTTTTTTTCAGCTTTTTGGCAATTGGATGACGTCATGAATGACATTTGCTCGAGCACCCCCCGCCTATCTTCAATACCTTAAGCGGGCCTTCCACCCGTCTCCGAAACCCTCAATCATCAGCTCTCTCCATAATTTTGGCTTACTAAGTTTTTGTTCTCTATACGACACCATCAGTGGAAAAAAAAATTTTCATACAAAATTTTACAGGAGTTTCTTAGTTGAAAATCTCGAAAATCTCCCCAAAAGTGGCAACACCGGTTGCATATCTCCATACTGCAAGCCGAGATACACAATCGATTCATACATATTGACTTTCCAAAATGTTGCCAACTGCCTCAAAAACGTGATCAAAATTTCGAAAAATTAAAAAAAATACAAAATGGCCGCCAACTCGTTTCACACAAAGATTTTACACGGTTTCATAATTTTCCTATTAACTACAGGATATACTGCTCCCGATGACGTTTCAATCTTTCCTCTCGCTCGCACCCACACGAAAGGGGATACCGTGAAAAAGACCGTGTCGAAAATCACTTTTACTTTGATAAATTCCAGTGTTGCCAGTCTCCGGTGACAAAAATACCCAAATGTCATTTGTACGAGCAAAACACATAATCACTCATACTCGGATTTTGCTAAAAGTGCGTATTTCTATTTTTTACAATTTCCCGAAAATCTTGAAATTTCCCTAAAAGTGGGGTAATTTTTTCCCTTCGATCTTTACCCCGAGTTTAGACGTACAACCGCTTCATAGAAGCCGAATCGCTCCGATGTTGCCAGCTTTGAGATATTTAACTTTTAAAATTGCGATTTTTCGTACCTCTAACTTAACGGCCGCCATGACAGCCGCCATCTTGAATTTTTAAAAACCACTCCCGTTTTGTCAAAATACAGGATAATTGTGGGCGAAACACGAAAAAATAATTATCCTCGACTTCTCCGTCTTGGATCAGTGGCGCCGCGGTTAGGGATCGAAAAATCAAAATTTTGAAAACACTACGGTTCGGCCGCCATCTTGTTTTTTCAATTTTTTCGACATTTTCCATTAATCGTTTACTATTTTCTTCAAATATTGCAAAATTCAACGAAATCGGTTGGAAAACAACGGAGCTGCAAAAATCACGTCGGCCGCCATCTTGTTTTTCCGAAATGTCATAATTTTTCCCCAGAGGGTTCCCGAAACCGAACACAACTCCCCCACATCATTATATCATTTTCCGTCTCCTTCTAGGAGAACAATTATGTCAATGAGTCAGTGAGTCAGTCAGTGGTAATCGAGCTATATATAGTATAATAACTAGTTTTTGCTCGGTGCGCGAGCTGCTAAAGCAGCTCACGTGACGTGGTTGGGTTGACAAGTATTAAAACGATAGTATTTATTAAGATACAAAATTAACTGCGAAAACACAATAAAACGACACCCATATCGATTTTTTCTTAAAAAATGCATGTCCGCCATCTTGGATTTCAAAATAAATGTCGTTATCAAAATGAGCAACCTGGAAAACTCTGAAAACGACATCCATATCATTTTTTGTAAAAACGGGGTAGTTGAGGTTAATAAAGTAGGGTGCGTGGGTGCGCGGACCACTAAAGTGGTCCGCGAGCATGCAGAGTTTGTTCCACCGAGTAGACCTTCGGACCCTAATCATCTTTTGCCAAGAAACCACTTTTCCATCTTTTATATTCTCCGAGATAGACACCGACGAAATTTGTACGGCGGCCATCTTGTTTTTCCAAAATTTTCCACTTTTTCTATTAATCGTTTACTACATTCTTTAAAGATTGCGAGTTTCAACGAAATCGGTTGGAAAACAAAAGAGTTGCAAAAATCATATAGGCCGCCATCTTGTTTTTCTGAAATGTCGTAATTTTTCCCTACTCATATCGCGCACCAAAACATATCTCCCCTACATTATCGTATCGTTATCCGTCTCTTTCTAGGAGAATGAGGCATTCAATATTCGCCATACAAAATGTATGGAAAATTAAATTCCGCCATTTTGAATTTTTTTTCTATTCATCGAGTAAACCTTTGGATCCTGATCCTCTTTTGCCAAGAAACCGCACCTCCATCTTTTATACCCTCCGAGCTGGACGCCGGCGAAATTAGTATGGCGGCCATCTTTTTTTCGCCATTTTGAATTTTTTTTCAGCTTTTTGGCAATTGGATGACGTCATGAATGACATTTGCTCGAGCACCCCCCACCTATCTTCAATACCTTAAGCGGGCCCTCCACCCGTCTCCGAAACCCTCAATCATCAGCTCTCTCACTAATTTTGGCTTACTAAGTTTTTGTTCTCTATACGACACCATCAGTGAAAAAAAAAATTTTCATACAAAATTTTACAGGAGTTTCTTAGTTGAAAATCTCGAAAATCTCCCCAAAACTGGCAACACCGACTGCATATCTCTATACTGCCAGCCGAGATACACAATCGATTCATACATACTGACTTTCCAAAATGTTGCCAACTGCCTCAAAAACGTGGTCAAAATTTCGAAAAATTAAAAAAAATACAAAATGGCCGCCAACTCGTTTCACAGAAAGATTTTACACGGTTTCATAATTTTCCTATTAACTACAGGATATACCGCTCCCGATGACGTTTCAATCTTTCCTCTCGCTCGCACCCACGCGAAAGGGGATACCGTGAAAAAGACCGTGTCGAAAATCATTTTTACTTTGATAAATTCCAGTGTTGCCAGTTTCCGGTGACAAAAATACCCAAATGTCATTTGTACGAGCAAAACACGTAATCGCTCATACTCGGATTTTGCGAAAAGTCCGTATTTCGATTTTTTACAGTTTCCCGAAAATCTTGAAATTTCCCGAAAAATGGGGTAATTTTTTTCCTCCAATCTATACCTCGAGCCTATACGTACAATCGCTACATAAAAGCCGAATCGCTCCGATGTTGCCAACTTTCAGATATTTAACTATTAAAATTGCGTTTTTTCGTACCTCTAACAAAACGGCCGCCACGACAGCCGCCATCTTGAATTTTTAAAAATCACTCCCGTTCTGTCAAAAAAGAGGATAATCGTGGGTGAAATCAAAAAAAATAATTATCCTCGATTACCCCGTTTCGGATCTGTGGCGCCGCGGTTCGGGGTCGAAAAATCAAAATTTTGAAAACGCTACGGCTCGGCCGCCATTTTGTTTTTTCAATTTTTTCTACTTTTTTTATTAATTTTTAACCAATTTCTTGAAAGTTTGCAAAATTCTACGAAATCGGTTGGAAAACAACGGAGCTGCAAAAATCACCTCGGCCGCCATCTTGTTTTTCTGAAATGTCATAATTTTTCCCCAGAGGGTTCCCGAAACCGAACACATCTCCCCTACATCATTATATCATTTTCCGTCTCTTTCTAGGAGAACAATTATGTCAATGAGTCAGTCAGTGAGTCAGTGGTAATCGAGCTATATATAGTATAACTAGTGTTTTGCTCGGTGCGCGAGCTGCTAAAGCAGCTCGCGTGACGTGGTAAGGTAGACTTTATTATATAAAACTAAATTTATTTATTAACCCCGATTAATTCACCCCGAAAAAACCCATAAAATGACAGGCATTTCTATTTTTTGTAGAAAATATAAATCCGCCATCTTGGATTTAAAAATGAATGTCATTATCAAAATCAGCACCCTGGAAAACCCTGAAAACGACATCTATATCATTTTTTGTAAAAACGGGGTAGTTGAGGTTAATAAAGTAGGTTGCGTGGGTGCGCGGACCACTAAAGTGGTCCGCGAGCATGCAGGGTTTGTTCCACTGAGTAGACCTTCGGACCCTAATCATCTTTTGCCAAGAAACCACTCTTCCATCTTTTATATTCTCCGAGATAGACACCGACGAAATTTGTACGGCGGCCATCTTGTTTTTCCAAAGTTTTCCACTTTTTCTATTAATCGTTTACTACATTCTTCAAAGATTGCGAGTTTGAACGAAATCGGTTGGAAAACAAAAGAGTTGCAAAAATCACGGCGGTCGCCATCTTGTTTTTCTGAAATGTCATAATTTCTCCCTACTCGCCTCCCCCACCCGAACACATCTCCCCTACATTATCGTATCGTTTTCCGTCTCTTTCTAGGAGAATGAGACATTCAACATTCGCCATACAAAATGTATGGGAAAATAAATTCCGCCATTTTGATTTTTTTTTCTATTCATCGGGTAGACCTTCGGATCCTGATCACCTTTTGCCAAGAAACCACACTTTCATCTTTTATACCCTCCGAGCTGGACACCGGCAAAATTTGTATGGCGGCCATCTTTTCTTCGCCATTTTGAATTTTTTTTCAGCTTTTTGGCAATTGGATGACGTCATAAATGACATTTGGTCGAGCACCCCCCACCTATCTTCAATACCTTGAGCGGACCCTTCACCCGTCTCCGACATCCTCGATCATCAGCTATTTCCAAATTTTTCCTCGATTTTTTTTTTGTTTTCTATACGAAACCATCAGAGAAAAAAAATTTTTCATACAAAATTTTACAGGAGGAGTTTTTGGGGAGAATCTCGAAAATCTCCCCAAATGTGGCAACACTGTTTACACATTTCGATACTGCTGGTTGAGTCACACAATCGATTGATACATGTCGACTTTCCAAAATGTTGCCAACTGCCTCAAAAACGTGATCAAAATTTCGGAAAATTTGAAGAAAATACAAAATGGCCACCAACTTTTTTTGCAGAAGCAAATTCGTTAATTTTACAACTTTCCCATTAACTACAGGATATACCGCTCCCGATGACGTTGCAATCTCTCCTCTCGCTCGCACCCACGCGAAACGATCGCCCCTGAAAAAAGACAATGTCGAAAATCACTTTTTCTTTGATAAATTCCAGTGTTGCCAGTCTTCGGCGACAAAAATACCCAAATGTCATTTGTACGAGCAAAACACGTAATCGCTCATACTCGGATTTTGCAAAAAGTCCGTATTTCGATTTTTTTCAATTTCCCGAAAATCTTGAAATTTCCCCAAAAAATGGGGTAATTTTTTTCCTCATATCTATACCTCGAGCCTATACGTACAATCGCTTGATAGAAGCCGAATCGCTCCGATGTTGCCAACTTTGAGATATTTAACTTTTAAAATTGCGTTTTTTCGTACCTCTAACATAATGGCCGCCACGACAGCCGCCATCTTGAATTTTTAAAAACCACTCCCATTCCGTCAAAATTCAGGATAATCATAGACGAAACCAGAAAAAAAATATTATTATCGATTTCCCGTTTCGGATCTGTGGCGCCGCGGTTCGGGGTCGAAAAATGAAAATTTTGAAAACGCTCCGGCTCGGCCGCCATCTTGTTTTTTCAATATTTTCGACATTTCCCATTAATCGTTTACTACTTTCTTCAAAGTTTGTAAAATTCGACGAAATCGGTTGGAAAACAACGGAGCTGCAAAAATCTCCTCAGCCGCCATCTTGTTTTTCTGAAATGTCATAATTTTTCCCCAGAGGGTTCCCGAATCCAAACACAACTCCCCTACATCTTTATATCATTTTCCGTCTCTTTCTAGGAGAACAATTATGTCAATGAGTGAGTCAGTGAGTCAGTGAGTGGTAATCGAGCTATATATAGTATAATAATAATAGGTAGGTACCTACCTACTCTTTTGGGGGGGGGGGGGGGAATAGATTCTAGAAGCGTTCTAGAGAAACTTTTCTGAATAATCTCTTGTTGAATTCACGTTTCCTAAATCTTATTGTTGAGTTCACGTTTCCTAATCTTTAGTGTTCGTTGTTTTATAATAGTACCTACCTACCTACCTACTAGCGGCTAGCTTGAAGTAATATTAGCGTACAAGTTTCTCTACACGCACGCGCACCTAGTAGGTAACTTATATCTTCCGATAGTTCATTTCATTACGTACGAGAAATCGGAAACTGTACAGAAATATACCAAAACATAACAAGGCATGTCGGAATAATCCATCATATTTTTAAGTAACATGCATTCATATTTTGTAAATACATTATGTATAACAAAATCGTTCAACTGAAAACTGTTGTTTACATTTTATTATGTTGCAATTACAGTTTGGATAAGGAAAGTGATTGTACGAGTAACACTGAACTGACTACAATCAATTATCATTATAAGTGCTCAAATTATTATTGCTCTACCTTTATTTAATGTTTTTGGAAACCAAATTTCCAAGATGGCGGCGCAAGCGGCAAAGATACAAGGTGGCAAAATGAAAATTCGGAAAGAGCACGTCGGAATCAATAAAATCACCAATTTTCAATCCTGGAAAACTTTCCAGGTAAACCAAATGACTGGAATTGATACGCTTGCTTGTACTTTGCGGTCTCCACTCAAGGACTTTCCGGCTCCAACGGCCATCGCCTCTACGCAAGGGTACAGTTTACCTATACTTAGACAAATAATTTCAGTAAAATCTGTTCGGCATTGCTTCCATAGGAATAATTGCTTCGGTCAAGATTTCGATTCTTATTTTTGATTAATACCTAGTTATTTAAATATTCGAAACCCTCGTTCAACCAAATCATTGATCTAATCAACCGGTACTAATTGGTGTATTAATTAACTTGCGATAGATGTAGGTGTCTACAGAAATGTAATTTATACTATAGAAGTAGCAAAGGAGCCAGTGTCATTTTATATTTTTAACCCCCGACCCAAAAAGAGGGGTGTTATAAGTTTGACGTGTGTATCTGTCTGTGGCATCGTAGCTCCTAAACTAATGAACCGATTTTAATTTAGTTTTTATCTTGTTAACGCAAATCGACAAATAAATCACGATAAGAGTGATAAACCGAACTCCAGAAGTTCTATAGTGCCGGGCAAATCGCGTTGCTTATAATTATTGTGTACTAGCTGATGCCCGCAGCTTCGCCCGCGTGGATTAGTCAGATCCCCTGCAGCATCAGGATTGAGGAGTTGGACTCCAAATTTTTTATGAAACAATGTGGCAAAGTTCTTCTATCGATTAAAAAAGAAATGACGCAAATCGGTTCAGAAATCTTGGATATTTCGGTGTACATAGGTAAAAAAACACAACTCCCTTTTTGAAAGTCGGTTAAAAAAGTAGCCTATGTTACTCCCTGGTCAATTCTCTACTTGTCTGTGAAAATCCCGTCAAAATCGGTTCAGCCGTTCCCAAGATTAGCCTTTTCAAACAGACAGACAGACAGACAGACAGACAGACAGACAGACAGACAGACAGACAGACAGACAGACAGACAGACAGACAGACAAAAATTTTAAAAACGTGTGATTCAGTTATAGTATCGTTCAAATAACCATATGACCTTAATATGCGGTAGTTATTTCGAAATTACAGACAGACACTCCAATTTTATTTATTAGTATAGATGCATTTTTCCGAGAGGGTTTGAGTTGGGATTTGTTTGTCTTTTAAACAAACTAAGGAAAACTAGGTGGCACAATCCGTGGCGTGTAGAAGTCTCTACAAGAGACCGATGCCCAGCAGTGAACGTCTATTGGTTGATGATGAAGGAAGTCTAAAGTCATCATAAAGTCAAAGTGTGATTAGTGATCACACTAATATTATAAAGGCGAAAGTTTGTGTGCATGTATGTGTGTATGTTTGTTGTTACACGCAAAAACTACTTGACGGATTTGGCTGAAATTGAGAACGGAGGTAGACATTATCCTTGATTAGCACATAGACTACTTTTTATCCCGGAAAATCAAAAAGTTCCTACGGGATTTCGGAAAACCTTAATCCACGCGGATGAAGTCGCGGGCATCAGCTAGTATTAAGTATAATGAAACATCAGTGCGTATTATTGCAATTAAAAATTGCTGATATTACACAGCGGATACCATTTCTATTATTTTATTTCATATTCTGTGGTGATACTGATAACTGATGATGCAGTGTAAAATCAACTAAGATAGAGCCGATGTTTCCACGTGATATAGCTGCGGATTTCGGAACCCCAAAATTGCTTGGAAAGGTTTAGCCGGTAGAGTGGCAGCTAGGCACGGCCGAAGCCTTCCGCTAGACCGACTTGTGAACTGAACATGTTTTTGCTATATACCGAATCTACATTAAATAGTATGAAAACTACTGTACCATACCATTTCATACCTGTGTATCTGATGTCAATACACTATCGACTCTACCAGTCGTAATGCCCAGCTTTCTCTAACTGGTTCGAGTGAAAATACCTATTTGATAATGCAAATGCATGTATATTTGATAATGTAAATACATGATTATGTAATTCGATTAAGAAAATTAGCTAATTATATCATATCACTTTATCAAATAAGGCGTGACCCTCTTTTAAAAGCAAAAGTGCAGCCTAAGTTTTTAATTACGAAAAGTCCATGCTTGACCATCGATTTAATTTTGTCTAAATTGTTCTCTCAAGAGCTAAGGTTTCTTTAGACATTTTAGTAACTCTTTTGATAGGTAACCTTTTTCTGTAAAAATTTCCGTTTAGAAAAATCCCGCGTAGACATAGGTTGTATATAATCCTATTGGAATTTCTCAAAACCTTTAAGGTCTACGTTAATTAGAGAACCTACAAAATCTCAAGTTTTAAGATCCAGCGGTTGTCCCTTTAAATGTAGATTTCGCAGTTTTTCCTTTAAAAATAGATTTGTTCTTACTATACTTACCTACCTAGATAGGAATTTACCTAATGTCCCAATTCAATCAAACAAGATTGTTTTAGGTATGTAGGTATTCACGCGAGTTTACAAAACACAGGCATCTGAGAAACTCATTGTCTTCGCTTAGTAATAAGTGAACCTAACTAGTCTAAAACCGCTTTTTCTGTCGGCTCGCCTGTAAAAGGCCCTGAACAAAACGTTTAGGGCTGTCAGTTAATTTTTGGTGATTGCTATTATAGGCAGGTAAGGGTGTTAGAACACAGAACGAAAACCACCCTATTCAGTAGTTAGTTGTTAGTTTTTAAGAGGGTTTTTGGTACCTACCATCCTTTTTAACTTTATGCGCTTTTTGAGAAACTAGATACAAATCTACATAGGAAAATAGATAGTAATGATGCATAGACTTTCGCTTTTTTCCCGTTGAACAATTGAGGCTAATACTTACTTACGTATACGGTTGACTATAAAATAATATGTAGACGGTGTGTTTAACTAAAACAGAAGCTTTTTAGCTCTTTTGGACATATCTAATCAAAATGTTTTAAGAAAATTTCAGGATTTTTCTACTAGGTACAAACTTTATACAAAAAGAATTCTCAATTTTCTTAGAACTAGTCTAACTAATTTAGTTAAGGCACCTTTTTCGATGTAGGTAATTAATGTAGGTAAGTTTTATCACTTAACTGGGTGGTAATTTTTCAACCCCTTTTGCTCTACTTAACTTGTATGCGGGCTTTTTCCGACAGCCCTGTACGATAAGAACATAGCATAAAAATACAGGAAACTCACGTTCATATTTCACGGGCTCCGCGTTGCTTATATCACAGAATCGTCTACCATAAAGACGTCACGGAACCACAACTTTCTTCTAAAGAATTCCCAACTTCACAATTAAATAAAAACACGGAACCAGTTCTGCTCAGCGGTCCTTGAAATTTTCCAAGACACGTCCCTTCGCTACGGTTGCCCGTCGTCAACTAAAGGTGCTAAAAAATTATACTAACTTTCTCGTACGACCGCGATTTAACCCGCTTTGTGATGGAAATAAATACATTTATTTTATGTAAATTTATAGGATTTCCAATAACCGTCAATATAGATAAAGTAACTGATCTACAGGAACGTATAATTTTCATGAATGAAGTAACTAGGTAAGATAGCTCAGCTGAAGTGTAGTTACTACAGTTTGCGCGCGCGTATTTTTAGATTCAGTGAAAAAGAGTTCAACGCGTTTCGCTGTAAGTAATAGTTTTTGTGATAACAATCTTTGTTTACATTTGTGTCCACGCAACCCACAGTAGATTGGTTTTGAAGTAATATACTTATGTACTTAGAAATCTCTTGCTCTGAAAAGTTGTTATTTATACATCGCTGATTTGAATACTTGACCACTTGTTCTGAAACTCTACGATTCGGAACCAAATCCTAACTCTCCTAAAGACTAATGTTATATACATCTGATCATCAGATCTTTTTAATGAGCCTCGATAGCTCAACGGTTGAGGAGCGGACTGATTTTCGAAAGGTCAGCCGTCAGCGGTTCAAACCCCACCCGTTGCACTATTGTCGTACCCGCTCCTGGCACAAGCTTTACGCTTAACAGGGCTCTCTCCGTCACTCGTTTCCACTCGTTTCATACAATCGTAGTTCCAATTTCATTTGAATATTAAGCAACCAAAGTCCATGAAATTTTGCAGACATATTCTAGAAACTAATATCTGTGTCTGTGGTGTTTTAGATTTTTCTAAAAATATGTAGTTTTAAAATTACAGGGGCTCCAAGATTTGTATGAAAATTTTAAGACCGCGTAACTTTGAAACCGAATATTTTAACAGAAATCTGGAAAACCACAGACATAGATATTAGTTTCTAGAATATGTCTGCAAAATTTCATGGACTTAGGTTGCTTAATATTCAAATGAAATTGGAACTACGATTGTATGAAACGAGTGGAAACGAGTGACGGAGAGAGCCCTCTTAATTGGAGGGGAAAGGGGAGTATTAGTCATGATTAGTATGGCTAATATTCTTTAAAAAAAAATGGGTGGCAGTCAAAGGTGTATTCACACTCAATCATCATCATCATCATCAGCGTCACCCGATGGACGCCCACAGCTGGACAAACTTAGTTCTCTTGTAGGGATTCTTACACACCACGGTATTGCCGTCTTGCGCCAAAAGAATCCAGTGGCCCCTGCAATGCATTTGATGTCGTCTGCCCACCTAGTGAGAAGTGTACAAACTCTTTTTTTTTTTTTAAAGAAAGAAAAAGAAAAGGTTTTTTTGAAAGCCATGCTAATCATGACTAATACTCCCCTTTCCCCTCCAATTAAGCGTAAAACTTGTGCCAGGAGTGGGTGCGACAATAGTGCAACGGGTGGGGTTCGAACCGCCAACCTTTCGGAATTCAGTCCGCTCCTCAACCGTTGAGCTATCGAGACTCTACACTACACTGCGCCTGCGGTTGCCATTCTAGCACTTTGGGACCCCAACGTCTCTCTCAATATAAGTCAGTAAAGTCGATAATGCACCATCAAGTCTCAAGATCAGTCAGCCACCCAATGAGTAATTATTTAGATAGGTCAGCAATGAGTGACTCAACTCTTGAAGTTAATACATGAGGAGCTAGCGAACAGTACTCGAAGACATTTTCTTGAATACGTATGGTTTCCCAATCCGGTTACGTTCAAAGCGGGCTCGAAGTGTAGTAAATAATTGCCTGAAAATGTCTTCAAACAAAACCGGAAATGCAATCGTAGTCCTGGAAAAATTAATTTCGCGGACTAGGTAGGTATTTCGGTTCTGTTTGACAGCTTCTCAAACGATCATATAAAGTATCATTTTGGAGAGTTATACCTACATCTAAGGTAAGTAGCTATACCTATAGGTAGCTATTGAGTTATACTTGGGTACAAGGTGTCCCGAACTGGTCCGGCTCGAGGGTTAAAACTCGCTGTCCTTGACGACCGGCCGCTCCCACGTAGCCCTTTGTCCGTTAGATACGCTAGCATAGTAGATTATTTTCAACACGACGTTTCTGAAGGTTTTGATAGGTTTTTTTTTTATAAAGAATATTAGCCATGCTAATCATGACTAATACTCCCCTTTCCCCTCCAATTAAGCGTGAAGCTTGTGCTGGGAGTGGGTACGACAACTAGTGCAACGGGTGGGGGTTGAACCGCCGACCTTTCGGTATTCAGTCCACTCCTCAACCGCTGAGCTATCGAGGCTCTAAAGAGGTTGGTTTCCCAAATTCGTTTTCAATCGGATGCCATCAATAGATCCTAAATTTTACATCTGTAAAAAAATACCCTAGGGCATATATTGGCTGTATTATAAAAGCCGACCTTTCAGAATTCAGTCCGCTCCTCAACCGTTGAGCTATCGAGGCTCCATTTGGTAGTTAGGTACCTTCTACCTATTTATATTTTATTATACATATCCAGGGCCCTTCCGCAATAATTTTTACGCGTATTTTTCAAGATAGGTTAATCTAGGGCCCTTAGATGCACTTTTATACTTTGGTCGCACCTCAATGTGATTGTTATGTACCTACCTATACCTACCAAAATTCCCACGATGTCGTAGAATTTTAGGATGCGACGTCGCACTCGCAAGTAGGTATTATGAAAGAACCATACTTTGAAAAATACGCGTCCGATTGAAAACCTCTTCCTTTTTGAACCGTTCAATACGGACTGAAGGTAGGCCAATCCGGCGGAATAGGTAGGATTTTTTATTTTTTTTGGCTTCTACGGGATAAGATAAAAGATAAAGATAAAAGTATCTATGGTATAATTTAATTTCATAATTTAAGGGTCACTATATGGTGGACAGACGACATCAAAAGAGTCGCTAGGTGCCGCTGGATTCAGGCACAAGAATGTGGCGTTTAGAAGTCCCTACGAGAGCCCTATATCCGGCAGTGGACATAGGTGTCTTGTATCTATCTATCGATAATTTATTATTATGACGATGATTATCATGAATACCTACTTGTATAGGCACTTTTATCTAAAATTCTTGCAACGTTGTCATTCCTTTCAACATTTCAACGAAAGAAAAACAAACATGTTGTAGAAAACAATGGAAAGGAATCATTGTGGTACGGAATCAATGCGATGTTTACAGATGTGACGGAGGTGTGACATACCTCCCCGTGTGTTTGAGTGTTGTGGGTTACAGCATCGCTTGGGCCGGTGTACCCTGGTAACGTGGTTAACAATTTCTCTTCATGGGATATTGTTACCATGGCTAATTGACCTGGTAGGAAGGGGGGGCTGTCCGCGCGCCCTTTTGAGTGTCCCTAGCAGAGGACGCACCCATGGGACATAGCCCCAGGAGCGGAGAGTGTGGCTGTGTTGGGTGGTTGGTGATGAGTGTTTTATCACCCATCCAATCACCAGCTGCCTCACCGGTTTCTCGCCTGTCCAGTTTGGTGACGAGCGAGGGAGATGTTGAGGATGGGGAATGTGGATAGGGAATTGCCCTCCCCGCGAACCCTTAGCCCTAGGGAGGACCTGTGGATGATGCACACGGGGCGGTCTGTCATTCAGTGTGGTGAGTGGTCCTCGGGTTGGTTGGCGTGCTATGGCTCCAGCATGCCTCTTTGACATGACATTTGACACAAAGTCAAAATGGCGTGTGAGAAGTCATTTTTTTTACACGTTATACTCCAAACCGCGTCAAAGCGACCTCTGGCGTAGCAATACGCTGTCGGTTTGTAGATAAAAGAAAGTTTTTAGAAAATGCTCTAATTACGTAATTTAACATCCAAGAGAAGAAAGAAAACACCATTGATGACTGAGTTCAGATTTATTAAGAAGGAAGGAATTTTTACTCAAAGACAGTATGAATGAATCAAAAATAATAATAATTAGTATAGCTACTCCTATCATGGTGTAGGTAAGTAGGTATACCGCTTATACTTTATAGATACATTGTAATGTTTTCTTAATAAGCATGAAATCAAGACTCAAGAGTGATATCCATTACAATTATAAATGTCTGCAAAGTGCCGCACGGAGGCAGCGGGGCTGCAGCGTTGTGGCCGCGCTGCTTTGTAAATCCATATGAATAAAATCGCGCGACTGCAGCGCTGCCTCCGCGCGGCACCGATGCGACTAACGCGTGAGTTCAGCCGACAGTCATTTATTTAATAAGCATTAAACCATTGTTTCCATAATAGGCATTTTTTAAAAGTAAAGAGTAACGCGGCAAAATTCTTATAGATACCCCATTCCACCTTTACAATTAATATTGGCGATTTTTTATACTTTTCTGATCGTTTATTTCAGTGGTTACTTTTTCATAAGCAAGTTACTTAATTATTGAGAGAAAATTAGTATACTTTGTTTACCTACATGAACTATGAGTATTATAATTACCCAAAACCGATAAGAAATAAAAGAAAATGATAATAAATGATTCATTTATATTATAATGAAATACGTTGCAATCGTATGAATAATACACGGATAGTGGTTAGTTTGTAACGTTACAGAATACATATTTAGAACGTAAAACTAAAGAATAATGGCATATAAAATTGCAAAAGTTGTATCATTTGGGGTCCAGCAGTTTACAGCAAAATGTTAATTACACACAAAAAGAACATATTAAGTATATTAGGGTTCCATACTGGAATGGTGCTAACGGAACCCTTTTTCTAAGCCTCTGCTGTTCATCTGTCTGCCAGCGGGCCGTATCTCATGAACCGTAATAGTTATGACTTGAAATTTTCAGTGTGTATTTCTATTACCGCTATAAGAATAATAAAAAAAACCAAGATGGCGAAATTCAAAATGGCCGCCATGCAAATAAAAATGTGCTCAGTTTTATATATCTTGTACGATGGTACGGAACTCTTCGTGTGCGAGTCCGATTTGCATTTGCACATTTTGAAATAATTTAGCTAATAGAAAAAAGTACGAACAAATTTTGAAAAAAATACGAAAATTATTTGAATAATTTTATTACATCCTCGAATCTATAATATGGATTCCTTACACGAAATACCTACTTGAAGCAAAACCTACTTATCGCCGCTACAGATGAAAAATCCGGTATGTGGAAAATCACAAGTTTTAAAAAGACTCTTTGAAACTTATTTTTTTTAAAAAAATATGCTTTAATTTTAGATCATAATCACATAACTAAAAAGATTATCTCTTGAATTAGCACACAAGCTAAAGAACGGGTTTCCACATGTACACACGGCCTTTTAAACCATACAAAATACGAAAATCCAAAAAAAAAAATACATAGCGGATTTCGCATGCGCAGCCACATTATCGTTATCCCTTTTCGACGGCCGAGCGAGAGCGAGAGATCAGATCCCTACTAGGATCCGATCTCTCGCTCAAATTGGTTAGTCGAAGTGGGATAGTGATAAGTAGATATTTGCTTCAAGTAAGAATTGGCAGTGCTTCATGATTACGTCACAAGTGAAAACTGCTGAACCCTTTACAAATAATATATTGCTTATTTGCTTAGCGTTTGGTGACTTGCTGCCAGTCGTCATCGGGGTCGCGAGCTGGAAGAAAGAATGGAGCTTTTAATGATTTAGATGACAGTTTCAAAACAGCTGTTATGTTTGGCGGCCGTTTTGAATATGGGCGGAAAATCTGAGTCACCTTTCAAGTCGTGCCCAAAGATTTACTTCAAGACTTGAAATTCTCATTTTATAGTAAACTAGATGATGCAAGTGGCTACCGCGTAAGTTTCGGTTTTATAAAAATCCCGTCGGAACTATCTGATTTTCCGAGATCAAAAGTAGCCTATGTCCTTGCCTAAGATGCAAGCTATTTCTTGTAAATTTTATCTGTAACTTTCGTCAAATCAGTTTGACGCATGAACCATTAAAAGCTCACAGACAGACACACTTTCATTCATCATTTCATTTTTCATTTTAGTGATGGCTAATATTCTTTAAAAAAATATATAAGGTGATGTTACGTTTTTCCTCGCGACGCGGTGGTGGAGGCCGGCGCTCGCGGTCGTCGCGTCTCGGCCCGTCGCGATCGTCGCGTCGCGGGCCGTCGCGGTCGTCGCGTCGCGGGCCCTCACGATCGTCGCGTCGTGGGCCGTCCCTGTTAATATCAAAAAAAAATTATATTAGTTATTATTAAATCTCAGTTAAAATCTTGATGACGAGTTCGTCAAGAAGTTTTGTTGCTATGATAACGACTCAGACGTTTTTAATCATTAACTCAAGCAAAATATAAAATTCAATATCACTCTTCGATCATCTCTCCTCGAGCGAAGGAAGGATCGTTACGTTCGCCGCGATCATCCCTTCTCGGCGGGTAGCGATCGCGATCCTACCTTCTCGGCGGGTAGTGATCGCGATCATCGCGTCTTTCAAAATATGATATTCTATCTCATTCACCGATCATCTCTCCTCGGCGGGGCATCATCGCGTCGCGGCGGGAAGCGATCACGATCACGGTCCCTGAAGCCGTCGCGTTCGCCGCGATCATCCCTTCTCGGCGGGTAGCGATCGCGATCATCGCGCCGATCGTCCCTGCGGTCGTCGCGCGGCGCGTCCTTGGACCGCCAAGCGGACGAACGTTCCTAGAACATTTGAAACTATTGTAGTTCACATCCTCATACAAACGCAAAAATACTGCGTGTACATGCTTGTCGAATGAATGAACGAATGAAAATATGTACTTAGTTATGTGGGTAAACACTTGAAAGTTTGTATTTTAAAATTAACAATAACGGCTAATATATATTTGTAGAGGGTTTTTATACAATGTGTATATAAAAGTCCTATCATATTATATCATAGTAATAAGAAGTCGTTCATCGATCCAAAAAAAAAAAAAAATCTCAAACAAAAAAATGATTTAAGCAGACGAGGACAGGGGCATGAGCCAATAGTATAGTTACGTACAGTGGGCGCCGGCGGCGGCTCCGCGGGGCCGCGCCTCCAGCTGCCAGTCTCGGGGCCGCTGGAACGGCCGACATAGCGCGGTCTGCAAACAACAAAAACAAATGAACGAATGAGCAATAATAATAATGTCATACTACAAAGCCATAAACTAAAACACAGCAATTATAATATTTTCCAGGAACAAAACCTCGTATATTTTGAGTTTTTTTTTAAAAAACAATGCGTTATTATTTGAAAAAATATAGAACAAGTGTAAATTAAAAATTTTCAACACCCCCGACAAATCATTTCCAAATAAATAATTGTGTATATCTAGAATCCTTCATCCGAGATATCTAGGCAACGTCCATCTTGACAGCTTGACATTTATCAATTGACACTTGAATATTATGAACCTAAGGGTTATCTAACCTTCTTTTCTACAAGAAAACTAGAAAATAGTTAATAACTTTTAAACGGCTGAACTAATTTTTTTGGATTATAGCTAAGAACACTCTCGATCAAGCCACCTTTCAAACAAAAAAAAAGTAAATTCAAATCGGTTCATTCGTTTAGGCGCTACGATGCCACAGACAGATACACAGATACACAGACACACAGATACACAGATACACACGTCAAACTTATTACACCCCTCTTTTTGGGTCGGGGGTTAAAAATAGAATTAGTGAATAGAATTTGAACCGCGAAACACTTAAGCGCTAAAGTAAGATGGATCTTAACAATCTCGTTTAAAGATCAAGTTCGTCCATACATGTACAGTTGGCGCTCCAAGCGGAAAACTTGCCGAATTAAAATCGATGGTACTAATTATTATTATTGTCAACTTTAAATCCAGGACCTATATTATAGTGATCATGATCACTACAATGATTACAACTCGTATTTGGATCACACTTACCTATCTCTCTCCCTGTCCCTGTCAACATCCCGGTTGACCGATCGCCAGGCACCTTCGTCGCGCGGCCTGTCATCTCTTGGCCGGTCATCCCTGAAGCCACGATCATCTCTTGGGCCACGATCATCTCTAAAGCCGCGATCCTCTCTTGGACCACGATCATCTCTTAAACTGCGATCGTCTCTCGGGCCGCGATCATCTCTAGGAGGGCGGTCATCTCTGGGAGGACGGTCGTCTCTGATTGGAGGACGATCCTCTCTAATTGGAGGACGGTCCTCTCTGATTGGAGGACGATCATCTCTCGGAGGACGGTCGTCTCTGATTGGAGGACGCTCATCTCTGATGCTCCTTTCTTCACGTGGTTTATCGTCGCGTCTAAAAAACAGAACCTAGTTAATGCGACTGACACGGCACTTCCTATACGTTCATACAATAAAAAACTGATATTATTTATCACATACAAAAAATAAAGACACCAAAGCAAACTTATCTATACATATAAAAGATTAAACTAACTGACTAGCACCTCAAACCACTAGAAGTCTTCAGCCTGCAAACCCCCTCTCCTAAGCAGCTATTGATGACCAAGCTTATTGTTTTATGAAAATACAAAAAAATAAATGTATAAAGGGGTAATTTTGTATTGAATTATTAACCTGTACAATCATGAACCCGAAGCCGTATCGTTGTCGTGTCGGTACCGCGTTTTTGTCACGTGGAGATAATAAGCGTTCAAGCACATCAACACTGTACGGGACGCGCAGTTTCCCGAACAGTTAGTATTTAAGTTGTTAGTTAGTAAGTTAATCAGCTTATGCCTACAACTTCGTCCGCGTGGACTTCACAACTTTCAAACTTTTGGTTGAATGTTCAACAATCCTTTCTTAGCGGATGTCTACATAATAAAAGCTATCTGCATGCCTTTCAGCCTGATCCGTCCAGTGTTTGAGCTGTGCATTGATAGATCAGTCAGTCAGTCAGTATTCCTTTTATATGTTTAAAATAATACATTAAAAGTTCATATATTAAAAATTCAGTCTATAAAAGCTGCCCAATAGTGATTTCATCATTCATCACAAGTTAATGTTGATTGTTAGCTAGCTGCAAACGGGATCCTATTACCAAGCTTCCGCTGTTCATCTATCAGTATGTCTGTCAGCGGGCTATATCTCGTGAACCGTTATTACGGTTGTATTTTTATTGCCGCTACAACAACTAATAAAAAATGCGAAATGACCGCCATGAAAATGAAAAAAATGAAAGTGTTATTTCTTGAATGATAATGCGGAACCCTTCGTGTGCGAGTCCAACTCGCACTTGACTGATTGTTATTTGTTCACACTCACTCGGGGTCCGGCGCCGATGTTTCCCCGGCTTCTTGTTCAGGAAGCCTAATAGTAATCATAATTTTAAATACTTATACCAAAAATTGCCGAACCCGCAGGATTCGAACCTGCGTCTCTCCTGGGTATCCCCACAATTCACGACAGTTAGGGAACTTCTAACAAAACGACAAGGCTTCGACGACAAATGTTAGTACATTTGACGCAGGTAGCCCTATTTTTAACCCCCGACCCAAAAAGAGGGGTGTTATAAGTTTGACGTGTGTATCTGTGTATCTGTGAGTCTGTGTATCTGTGTATCTGTCTGTGGCATCGTAGCGCCTAAACGAATGAACCGATTTTAATTTAATTTTTTTTGTTTGAAAGGTGGCTTGATCGAGAGTGTTCTTAGCTATAATCCAAGAAAATCGGTTCAGCCGTTTAAAAGTTATCAGCTCTTTTCTAGTTACTGTAACCTTCACTTGGCGGGGGTGTTATAAATTTTTAATTTACACTTGTTCTTTGATTTCACGTCACCATAGCCTATCATTTGACATATCGTCGATACCGGATCGAACCGACAGTTCCCTCACTCTTGTTCACTCTGGTATCGCGTCCGAAGCGCCTTCGACCGCTAGGCCACGGTTCACTTTACTGGCAAGTGCCGAAATTTCAGATATACAGTATTTTTATTCAGTACTCGAAACGATTTTTAATGCCATATAATAGAGAAGTCAGTAAAAAAAAACCGAAATCCGCCAGTTCTACAATGCTTGATAGGTATTTAAAATTATTTCGAAATAGGAAATTTGTAAGTGTAGATAAAAACATTTTATTAAAAGGTGTTCGAATATTTTAGTAAGGAGATTGACCTGCCTACAAGTCCGCCATTTCCTTTTTATTTTCAAAATACCTTCCACACACAATAGCTGGATCAATAGCTGGTATCATTACAAACAGTTATGTATGTATGTATGTGAGTATGAGACGAAATCTACCAAAGTGTCGCGCTTCCGAGAGATACCAATACAACTTTTATAGCTTATATCTTGGAAACTTAACACTTTACAATACTTTGTATGAATGCCAGCTATTGATTAGTACAGGTTTTATGTGTGGCCGCTATTTTGGGAAAAAGAGAAATGGAGGACAACTAGGTAGGCCAAAATCATCAAAGTCCAAAATAGTATTGTAATAAAATGGTAGTAACCTGTCATCCCTGGGCGGCGGACGCTCGTCGCGGGCGCGCGGCGGCGAGCGCGGACGTTCCTCGCGGGCACGAGCTGTGGAATTCCAATACAATTACATATATCCTCCAATTAATTGTAGGTATGTAGCGAGCTGAGTCCCTATCAACAGACAGACAGACAGACAACGAAATTATCCTATAAGGGTTCCTTCCTTCGTTTTGAAGTACAGAATCCTAAAAAAGACCCTGGATGGGTTAGAAACTAGTTGGGCTTACATCGACTAAATACATGAGTATAGCTGGTACATTCTATACTTACAATTACTTGTAATAATAGGCAGATTTACGTCAAAAATATGGTGGTTAAACTATCCTTTATAAACAGCATACGCGGAAACAGCGCAGACATGCTCATTAATTTGTGTTTGCGTTCAATCAGAAAATGGACGTCATTTACGACGTCACGTTGGCCATTTTGAATTTCAAAATGGATGTCATTTCCGTCATCAGCACACAAAAAATAATATCCATATCGATTTCTTCTTCTTCTTTTCTTGATTGGTGACTTTTTGTAGTGCCAGACTAGCACAATGCAATTGGCCAGTGTTGAGTAGCTTAAATTTATTTGAAGGCCGGCGGCGTTTTTGGGACACTTCGACAATTCGACACGGAGAAATTGCTCGAATTCGTTACTCACTGGGGCGCCAGGGCTCCTTCTTCTCGGGCTCCTTGGCGGCGGCCGGCGGCTTGTCCTCTTTGCCGCGCCGCCAGCTGCTGAGCGTGGAGGCCTTCTGTTCCTCCAGCTTACGTGATACCTCCAAAGCACGAGCCTTAGCCTCAGCGCGAGCGAGCATTTCTTCGTGTTCCCTTCAACAAATAATTATTTTATTCAAAAGTAGTTAAGGAACGTGGAGACCTTAGATCACAGTCTAGAGGAACTAGAGATCAGCCCGCTGTATGTATTATTAATTTTGTTTTGATGCAATAAATTGTTCTATTACTGCCACTTCCTACTCACTTCTTCTCCCTCTCCTTTCGCTCCTTAAGCGCAGCGAGCTCTTCCTGGCGCTTTCTCTCTTTCTCTGCCTTTTCGTGTTCCTCTGCGGCCTTCCTCGCCTCTTCCGCCGCTTGCTCTTCTACGCGGCGTTTTTCTGCTAGCCACTACAAAAAGATATACAATATGAGGAAGATTTATACAGTTTTAGTACAGGTCAAATTGAGGTAAAATCCTAACGGAAAAACGGAAAGTAAATCGCGGGCTACGGGAAAGTACGAATTGTATCTATACGTCTACGTGCGCTACTTTGAACAGAAGTGCATTGCTAAAATAAGCGTAAGTAAATAATAGTTTATCGCTCGTCCTAGCGCTGACGTCAGCTTGGCCTGGCCTAGAAGAAGGCTAAGCATTGCTGACACGCCGCGCCTCACTCAGTGTGGAGGCGGTTAATGAATCGACCACACAACTTCTAAAACAGCAACTAGATGGCGCTGAACATAATTAAATCTCGCTAACGAACTACATGTAAATATCAACGCGCCTCTTGCCGGCTTCACTCAGAGCGTAGTCAACTTCCACGATGCTAGACGTCCACGTCTAGACAGCGTTGAGTGTGCTTCAATTTCGCTAACCACGTAATGTAAGTATAACATGTAGATATCAACACACCTCTTGTCTGCGCTTCTCGATGCGTTGTTGGCGACGCTGGGCCAGCCTGGCCTCGCGTTCGGAAGTCAGTTTGGCCTGGAAAGCGGCCAAGCGTTGGTGGTACGCCGCGCCTCGCTCAGAGCGGAGTCGGTTCATGAACTGATCGCGGTGAGACGCCATACGTGCCAAGCGGCTGGCCGTTGCCACATCACGGGTCCGTGCCTCTGTGGTCAAATGTATAACGTAAGTGCTACTAGACTTTTTAATGCTTCGATCATCAAAGTATAAGATATGCAGTTCCATACAAAATTAAGAGCCGTCATACACGGACCGCTGCATCAATCAATAAGTTGATCACTGAACAACGTACACGAATCCCTCGAGCAGCCGTTGTCAACCACTCGACAATGAAAGGACCGTTAACTTAACTTAACTGACTGCTTCAAGCTGCTGTGTCTAGCCCTTCTAACAGAAAAAGTGTCCACTTTGAGTTAAACTTATAGTCATTTTGTTTATATCAGAGCCTAACATAATAAGCAAAAATAAATTATCCTTCAAGTCACTTTAAACCTTATTATACACTTGTGTTTATATTTTCAACTTTTAAAAGCACACACATCGAACTATCAAAAAAAAGTGTAAAAACATGAATTTTCCACGGACACGTTTAGACAACCAACCGCATTATGTTATATTGTAATGATTAAAGATTTTAAGGCTTTACAGTTCAATGTACAATTTACTAGGTCTCAGTCTCATACAGACAGGTTATCAACACTACTTTGTCGAGTAGATTGCGAATACTTTTCTTACAGTGAAGTCCAACCGTGTAAACAAAATAAAACAACCAACTATTTAAACAAATGTAGCAATATCGTAAAGCTAAATTAGTTATACTTTCGAGTTTTTTAACAATAACTTTATACTTAGTCTAAAATTAGATACGCAAATGATGTCCATGATAAACAAGCAACGAGCTTAATTCACTACTAGCTGTGCCCGCAACTTCGTTCGCGTGGAATCAGCGCGCTTTAACGCTTTAAGCCGTTTCTGATATTAGCGTGCACAAACACACAGACAAACAGACAAAAAAAATTTAATTACAATTTCGAGTTCGGCATCGATATAATAACAACCCCTGCTACTTTTTTTTTATATATTTCCATTGTACAGACACCACGTTTCTACAATTTTATTATATGTATAGATAACACGCCAAAATTGTCAGAGTTCCCACGGGATTTCGAAGAGCTAAATCACGCGGGCGAAGTCGCGGGCATTGGCTAGTGCATAATAATTTCATAGTGAAAGTAGTTCTATCCTTCTTAACAGGGGACATTTTAGAATTTAGTACTACTTTTAGAACTATCAACCAAAAATCCGCGAAGATCAACTAGGCCATGTCAAATCAAGACTACTACTTCTTCTTTGACGTTACGCTGTTGACAGTGGTCATGGTCGTCATTGCAGTGCTGTGCCACGCTTAACAATACGTCTCCATTCCTCTCTGATGGTTGCCTTCCTTATGCACTCAGGTAAAGGGACGCCCATCGCAGCCCTCACTTGGTCTGCCCATCTCATGAGCGATTTACCACGTCTTTCGCTTCGCCTTCTACTCTTCCTTGAACTACTAGACATTCAATGGGGATTTGTTTTTTTTTTTTAATTTACAGACTAGCGCTTGGCTGCAACCACACCTGCTAGCAAGTGATGATGCAGCCTAATATGGTGCGCGCTTGCCTAAAAGTGATCAAAGACTACCGGGTTGTAAATAAACTGACTGAGAAGGATCGACAAGAAATCTTACCGATAAGTTGTTGGATGCGTTCCTTCTCCTGTTGCTCCCAGAACGCCTTGTCCTGTACTTGCTTCTCTTCTAAGCTCTTCTGCAGCAGGGGGATTTCCTCCAGCCGTTTGGCGCGCTCGAAATAGTCCACCTAAGAAAACCACATGACTATTTGTTAACTCCCGACCCAAAAAGAGGGGTGTTATAAGTTTGACGTGTGTATCTGTGTATCGTCTGTGGCATCGTAGCTCCTAAAGTAATGAACCGATTTTAATTTTGTTTTTTTTTTTGTTTGAAAGGTGGCTTGATCGATTGTGTTCTTAGCTATAATCCAAGAAAATCGGTTCAGCTGTTTGAAAGTTATCAGCTCTTTTCTAGTTATTACTGTAACCTTCACTCCTCGGGGGTGTTATAAATTTATAATTTATACTTGTTTAACTAGAATAATCCACTGCAGGTATGGATTTCTATACAAGTGTTTAGGAATAAAATGAAAGCATGAAACAAGCTCGTTACGCTAGCGAAAATTTAAACCAGCCGAAGTGTTTACTTCCCATTGACCTAGAATTATGAAAGGCAAGTAGCAATGTCTTATAGCACAAGTAAAGGGGAAAAATCCAAAAAAGTGAACTTGTGGGAATATCACATAAAAGTTAATAGTGTTATTTCTTGTACGGTGATAGGAACCCTTTGTGTGTGAGTCGACTCGTCGTGCCGGTTTTTAGGGTTCCGTACCTCAAAAGGAAAAACGGAACCCTTATAGTATCACTTTGTTGTCTGTCTGTCTGTCCGTCTGTCAAGAAAACCTATAGGGTACGTCCCGTTGATCTAGAATCATGAATTTTGGCAGGTAGGTAGGTCTTATAATACAAGTAAAGGGAAAAAACTCCGAAAATCTTGAATTTGTTGCAACGACAAATTCAAGATTTATAGATAGTTTTTTCATAAAAAAAAAAAAAATTAAAATATGTTTCAATTTTCAAAGTTAGATATACCAAGTGGGGTATCATATGAAGGGTTTTACCTGTACAATCTTAAATAGAATTTTATTTATTTTTATGCATAATAATTTTTGATTTATCTTGCAAAATGTGGGAAAAAATACCTGAGTACAGAACCCTGAGTGCGTGAGTCTGACTCGCACTTGGCCGGTTTTTATTTTACATTAGTTACCTTTTTCTCCTGAGACTTGAGCCGGGCCTGCAACTCGCGACGCTCTTTCATCAACTCCTCGGCCTCGCGCTGAGCGATTGCTTCAGCGTCCATCTTCTTCAAATCCTGGTCATAAAAACAATTTCAATATAATCAGAGAAAAAGACTTAAAGGGGTTTATCAGGGCCAAATCTTTTTACTGAATTGTCTCATGAGAATTTTTTTTTGGACTGACTTGACGATCGTCGGTAAAATTTTGCCTTTCGATTTGACAGTAAGGTAGAATGCATGTTATAGCATTCGTCGCACTATCTATTGCTGGGCTCCGTTAAAGCTCATATTGTTTATATTTCGTGTAGTTAGTAGGTGCCTATCAATGGACCTTTGTTTATGGGACTCGCAAGTTGCCATAGCTGGAGATTGTTTATGTTAAATGTAATGAGATCCCATACAGGTACACACTTCTCAGTACAAGATAAGTTTACTTTATGTAAATACAGGATGTAACCAGAGGGCTAGCAAAAAACTTAGCGTTATTATTATACTACCTAAACACAGTTCAATGCCAATAACCTTAATAAATAAATTGCCTTATTTTATAGTTTTAGTGATTTAGTATTTTTCAAAACCGCAATGTATAGCGTGCAAAATTCGAGTTAATGCCCCACGTACGACGCGGCATTGACTCCAAGTGGCCTATTAACGCAACGTTCATTTACCTCTAGCGTCAGTCAGATGTTTTATTTGCAATATATTGTGGACTTTAAAAAATACAGGGTTTTTAATTTTTTTTGCCGTAGTTTTTTTATGGTATCTTATAAGTAATCATCAGCACTATCACCCTTCTAAGTTTTTGCTAGCGTTCTGCTTACATCCTGTATTTCCAGCTAAGGCATCACAATATTGCGGAAGTTCAGTCCTATTTTTTTTTTTAATTTGAATCTGTTTACCTCCTCATCCAGCTTCTGCAGCACTTTCTTGCCGTGCATGGTCTGAGAGATGTGCGCGATGCGCTCGCGCAGGTGTCTCTCGCGCATGGCCGCCAGCTCCGACGCGTGCCGCTTTTTCTCTCTCTCCTCCCGCTCTAACTCCTGGCGACGCGCTTCGGCGGCTGCAGCCGCTCGGAGTTGCTCTTCTTGACGTCTAGAACATACGAGAAATAAAATAAAGTTGAAAACTAAAACCCGACTGCGATTGTCTTAATAAATAATATAGTTAAATTATTATTTTTCTGTCGCTTGGTATATTTTAATGTTGTAGTACATTTTTATTTTCTCTCATTTATTTATTTTTCCCATTTTATCCTATTTTTAAACAACAAATAATAAAATGACAAAAACAACAGAAAAAATAACAGAAACACAGAAAAAATAACAGAAACAACAGAAAAAATAACAGAAACAAAACAACATAGTACATTTATATTTATGAACTGAGGATTTTCTCCTCTTTTATTTGTGTGCTCGTCAATGATCTTGGGGCGCTGCAACACTCGTGGTGTTCAGTGTGCTTGTTCTCGTGGTAATGTTGCACCATGCTCGTTCGCGTTCTGTACTAGACAGAGACGGATAGATCTCTTACCGTAGCTCCTCCTCTTCGCGCACGGTGTTGAGCCGCTCGATGTACTCCTTGCGCTCCTCAATGATCTTGTGGCGCTGCAACACTCGTGGTGTTCAGTGTGCTTGTTCTCGTGGTAATGTTGCACCATGCTCGTTCGCGTTCTGTACTAGACAGAGACGGATAGATCTCTTACCGTAGCTCCTCCTCTTCGCGCACGGTGTTGAGCCGCTCGATGTACTCCTTGCGCTCCTCAATGATCTTGTGGCGTTGTAACACTCGGTGGTGTTCGGTGTGCTTATTCTCATGGTAGTGTTGCACCATGCTCAAACGTGCTCGTTCGCGTTCGGCTCGCCGACGCGCGGGGTTGAGAGCCTGAGCCGCTCGAGATAGTACTTCAGCCGCGCGAACTAGTTGCTCGCGAACCTGATTATGATATAGACATTGTGTCAACATATTGACACACAGAATAGATAGATTTTTATCTGATTGCGGTGATGCCCAAAAGGAGAGTTATATGAGGTGAGAAACATTGAAAGCACATTTCATACATAGTAGTCTAAAGCCATCAAAGATATGGTGATAAAACTATGGTATCAGTATTTAAAAAAAAAAGGATTTACCTGTTCAGCGGGAGTGGCCTGTAGAATGGCTCCGCCGCACGCTTCGTCCGCGGCCGAGCACCACTCGCCGCCGCCCGCCTCCACCCCAAAGTGTACGCATCTGTTAAGACGTAAAAATATATAAGACCTAAGTCGCAAAACAAAACCTTACAAAGCATACAATATGTTTAATAGTTAAAAAATTTAGGAGTTGGATAAACCAGTACAATTATAGATTTTTTAAAATATAAAACGTAAGTCGCAAAATAAAACCTTACAAAGCATACAATATTTTTAATTAAATTTTTGAATTGGAAAAAACCAGTGCAATTAGAATAGAATACGTTTTTATTTTATTACTTTTAAAAGAGCTTGAATCATCATTATATTTAACACTGATTCAGAATGCCATTCCTTTCAACCCACAGTATCACATCTCAAATGACACTTCAATAACTTTTTAAAAGCTATGATCTTCTGAAAGATGAACCTAAGTAAGAGGGATGTGGCCATTTTGTGGTATCGTGCTCTTGAACTGTACACTAGTGTAACGACAAAAAGACAAAGATTGATGATGAAAGCATGATGATATGGTGACGGCACATACTTGTTGGCGTGGTCGACGCGTATCTGCATGTCGTTGTGGCGCACGCAGTCGACCAGCAGGCGCTCAATGTGGAACAGGTCCTCGGTGGACGCGAGCTCCAGAAGCCGCGAGAACTGGATGCAGGCGTAGCACTGGGCCACTTGGCGGATCAGACGGACTAGGGCTACGTCGGTTAGCGCTGTGGTGTACTGCGCTAGTTGGGAGTCTGTAGACAATTTGGCCATTAAAGTACCTATAACTCGTGCGCATTAACATGGCACCTGGCTCGAAAACAACCCTCCTCCCACTTCCCCGCGCGTTGTCCCGCTCTCGCCGTGCCGCCGCAGCGTGCGAGACCAGTAGCGGCACGGCGAGAGCGGGGCATCGCGCGGGGAAGTGGGAGGAGGGGTTGTTTTCGAGCCAGGTGCCATGTTAATGCGCACGGGTAATACACAGGTATTTAAATAAATAGAAAAGTTCTGTGGTAGAAAAGTTTTACTCCAGCACACAGATTGAATGTAGATTCTGTCTCGCTCACCCACTAGTAGACTAGTATCTAGAAATTGTAGAACAATCCACTAGATTGCTTAGCCCACATTCTGGATCATGAAATTTGTAAAAAAAAAAGAAATCTTATTTTAAAAAAAAAACACTTGTGCCCAATTGTGAATCTCTTTTTTTTAAATAAACAAATGAGCAGGCGACCATCTGATGTTAAGTGATTACTGCCGCCCATGAACATTTGCAGCACCAGAAGAACCACCAATGTGTTGCTTTTCAGGAATTTGTTGATCCATTCTACAGTAACCCCATGTTAAAATCTAGTTTGAACACCGCTGTTGAAATCTAGTTGGAACACCACTGAAAGGAGTTGGTTCCACAATTTGCATGCTTTTCCTCTTTGCAAGTTGAGTAATAAATGATTAAAAAAGTCTCCAGTGAAATTGGTGAACCTTGTAAGAGATGGGATGTAGTAAAGTATTCACTTACTGGTATCATCCTGTAGACTCTTGATAACACTTTGCACATTCTGGCAAATGGTGAGCGGATCGAACTCCACTTCAAGCCAGGAGTACAGTTGTTGGAGCTGAGGAGACGCCAGCGCCACCACGTTCAAGCGGACAACATCTGTGATACAAGAATACTTTTGTTACAACCATAAACAACAAACAATTACAGTGGTGATCTGGTGATTATTTTTAAATCTTTTTTTTAACCCCCGACCCAAAAAGAGGGGAGTTATAAGTTTGACGTGTGTATCTGTGTATCTGTCTGTGGCATCGTAGCGCCTAAACGAATGAACCGATTTTAATTTACTTTTTTTTGTTTAAAAGGTGGCTTGATTGAGAGTGTTCTTAGCTATAATCCAAAAAAATTGGTTCAGCCGTTTAAGAGTTATCAGCTCTTTTCTAGTTTTCTTGTAGAAAAGAAGGTTAGATAACCGTTAGGTTCATAATATTATGTCAATTGACAAATGTCAAGCTGTCGAGATTGACGTTACCTAGATACATAATTATTTATTTTAAAATGATGTTTGGGAAAACTCAGATACTTTGGATCGTAGGCGCGGAATAGTCCAAGAAAATCAGTTCAGCCGTTTGAAAGTTATCAGGTCTTTTCGGTCTTTTCTAGTTACTGTAACCTTCACTTGTCGGGGGTGTTATAAATTTTTAATTTACACTTGTTGAGATTATTTGGTTGGCAAATATGTCTCTCTATATAGCTACAATGTATATAGTGCATTCTAAATCAAAATTAATCAAAATTAAAATCTAGCAAATTTTGATTAATTTTGATTTAGAAACAGAGCTTTTATATAATACATAATTCATACTATTATTATAAATGCGATAGTGTGTCTGCCTGTCTGCTAGCTTTTCATGGCCCAACAGTTTAATCCATTTGGATGAAAGGTACATTGTTAGATTAGATCCAGGGGATGGACATAGGCTACTTTTTATCCCGGAAAGTAATATAATTATTGAGACTTAGGTATTTAAAGTACCTATATAAAAATCATGCATAAATAATTAAGAGCAAATAAAGAACAACATACCCTATGCATGGTGCTTAGGGTAGTATTTACGTAGCGTTTAAAACTAGTTTATTAATACTACTTAACTAGCTGTGCCCGCGACTTCGTTCGCGTGGAATCAGCGCGCTTTATATAGCCACGGACGCTCAGGCGCGAGGCGTGTAGTACGTACTCAGTACGTTAAAAATGTTCGCCGTGATTCTTTAAATTGACATAACTTTTTTATTTATGAACCGATTCACATGAAATAAACACTAAATGTTAAGTTAAACTTACTACAATATATTAGTGAAAACCGTATCTAAATCGAATAAGCCGTTTCTGATATTAGTGTGTACAAACACACAGACAAACAGACAAAAAAAAATTAATTACAATTTCGGGTTCGGCATCGATATAATAACAACCCCTGCTACTTTTTTTTATATATTTCCATTGTACAGACACCACTTTTCTACAATTTTATTATATGTATAGATATAGATTCATTTATTAAGACTAACAACTACCTTTAGACAGTGTGTAGTAAGACATACCTTTAAGCAAGTTTGCGCGTGTGGGCGGTTGAGCCAGGCCGAGTAACACAGCCAGTCTTTGAGCCTTCTCCACTGGGCTCTTGTCTGTTTCCACGAAGCGATCAAACTCAGGGTGGAGGGACGGCAGCGGCACCGACAATACAGCGACCAGCACCCGACATGCCATTCTGGACAATGGAAACAACATTTTTTTTTTTAAATTCACATACAATCTATTATTATTATTATTATTTATTTGTACCAGAAAGTTGTAACAATATAAATAAAAGGAAAGAAAAAGTGGACAGGGAAGCACTTATCTCTATAAGAGATCTCTACCAGTGACCCTTGGCAGTGTGAGAGGTTGTAAATGGAGTAGAATAGGTACAGCAAAGATAGACAGTAATCATGAAAAAAAAAAAAAAATATAGTAGATATTATGTTATAATATATACTTACAAATATTTATATATTAAAATAGACTTACAAAAACATATATACCTTAATACATAAATATATACTTATAGTCATAAATATATCTTATAATATATACCGATAAATATATGTAAACAATAGTGTTATGACAGAGAGGAAAGATAGTGCTGTTTCAGACGAAGTTTGAAGGTGCTGATGGAAGGGTTTTTTTTAAAAATACTGTCAGGTAGTGAGTTCCAAAGGCGAGTTGCGAGTACCGTAAAAGATTTAGCATAAAATATAGTGTTGTAAGGGGGAACTGCAAGTGACTTTAACTTGACACAGGAACGCACTGGCATCACCCGAGGAGCGGCTTCGTTGAAGCGCTCATCTAGTTCCTTGACTGCATTCTCACCTGGTGGTAAATATGCAGTCTAATGTGGAAGAGGGCTAACCTGGAAGGAGTATGCCAGTTTTTATTAAACAGATACTCCTTTGGTTTCTACACGGCATTGTACCGGAACGCTAAATCGCTTGGAGGCACGGCTTTGCCGGTAGGGTGGTAAAAGTAATTATACCACCCAATAGTAGTTTATGAAACTTGGGCATCATAGGGGCTATTAAACCATAAGTTTCTTTTTTAATTTATAGGCTAGCGCTTGGCTGCAATCAGACCCACTGGCAAGTGATGATGCAGCCTAAGATGGAGCACGCTTTCCTAGAAAATGCCTATTCACTCTTGACTTAAAGGTAATCATACTATAAATTGGAAGGGAAAACTGCTGCTGGAAGGGTGTTTCATATTCTAGGACCTAGAGGTTCGAATTAGAAACTAGCAGGCAAATCACTCCATATGTGTCCGTGGAATTCTGACTACATACAAATGCAGACCTTGGCTATTTATGTTTTGCAGTACGGACAGTAGAAGGGGAACCAGGTAATAAAGTTCTAGGAAACACTATCAGTATGAGTTTACTTAAGGTGCATTAATTTGGTTTTTCGCAATTTCTAAACAAATACGACAAAGTAGGCAGGCTTATGGCATTTTAATTGGGCCTTAAGAAATTAGTCAAAAGAATGAGTTGACATGAGTTACTCACAAATAAGTCGATACTATAACTAATTTCTTAAAATGGACCCTTTCAAGTAAAGATTTTTATATAAACCTATGAGGATGACACTGCCATTGGTGGAATTAGAATGCCATACTTTGTCGCATTAGTTTACAAATTGCTAAAAACCAAATTAAATTTGAATTTCGCGGGCAGACCCGTGTCATGCACCTTAAGTGCTTTCAAATTGTCATGAATCTACTGGTTTCAAATGCCTTTCCTAATAAATAGTAGACTTCAGATTTGAATAGATTTAAACTATTTAAGGATTATAATTTGTAGTGGCTTTAAATTAACACTGACGGCTTATGTACAAAACTACCAGCCGCGTCAAGCCACGCATATGCTCTGCCTCTTTTATCAGCCATTTTAAACTATTGAGAAGTTTAAAATGGAGTTGTTTAGAGGTAACTCTTAACCATAGTTACTTACAGATATTTATAGTACTAAAGATTGTAACTAGTGGCTGGCCATGGTATTGGCTACCAATGTCTTTGATAGTTTCTTGGGCAGAACATACCCTGTAACCTTGGAATAAGTGATGTGTATTCAACCATAACAATAGGAAGATTTTCCTCAAGGCTATTGTTGTCTGGGGACCCAGCTGTTCCAATATATTAATACCAATATCAATCAAACAATCAATCTAAATCTCTGAGAACTTGAGAAAACTTAATAGCGCGATTGAGGAGAGACTAGACCCTGTGGCGACATCTAGTTTGTGCGTTGTCAGTTACTTTGTCAGTGCGCTTGCTATAAAAACTTTTGTGAGTAGCGACATCTAGTGTCTGTATGTGGGGACCTGGGGAATGAAACTGTGTGAAAGAAACACCTACTTCTGCAACTCCTCCTGCGTGATATTCTTTTTCATCTCCCGCGACAGCTGGAACAGCTTGAGCAGCGCGGCCGCGTGGAACAGGCAGTGACCAGCCTTCCAGAACACCAGCGCCAGCTTGCCATAGTAGTTCGCCATGGTCTTGGCCACTGGGGTCTTCTTGGACATGTTCATTAGATTGTGGATGTCTTCTATGGCTTTGTAGGCTTCCTGTTTAATACGACGACGATTTTGCTATAGTGTAATGTCTATCTATACATATAAAAAGCTGATAACTTTTAAACGGCTGAACAGATTTTCTTGGATTATAGCTAAGAACACTCTCAATCAAGCCACCTTTCAAACAAAGAAAAAACTAAATTTGAACGGAGCTATAGACTCTGGAGTTAGGTTTTTTACTCATATATGATTTCATTGTCAGTTCGCTGTACAAGGTCCTATGTACCTAGTTTTTTTTAAGTTTAGTTGATAATGTGTATGGATTGTATTATTATTTGTTGAGCTGTATAAACTTTTATTTATTTATTTATTCATCTATGGGCCGCGTAGTGCACCTCTAACGTATTTCCGCGAGATGCTTGTACGGGAGCTGTATGTCTGTGTGCTTGACTGTACCAATAGGGAAATTTCCCTCCAAAAGGGGTGTTATGCTCCGTAGCGCCAGCTGGGCCGACGGTTGTACATTGAAACTTCTATATATAGTGCAATTTGATAAACGCTCTGTCAATGCGATTGAAAGTTGCGTGTTTCTCCTTGTATTCCAATTAAGCTACCCGTGCTGCCATCTAGGCCATGGGTCGTGAGTTATCAGGCTGGGGTTCATGTATCGAGCGTTGTTGACTGATTGAATTTAGAAGCGACATCTTGTGAATGTGGCAACCGCTACATGCTATTTGTTTAAGTGAACTAAGGAAAACTTTTTTTTATCAACATAAATCTTATGTACACCAACCTGCCAGAGCTCCATCTGTATAGCACTATCCAGTTGGAACAATCTGGTTTCCAAGTTGAGCTGCTGTGTTTCTGGCTTGGTAATGCTAACATTTCCAGTTTGCACCTGTGGAGTATAGATTACAGTAGTAAGTACATAATATTATGAGGTGACAACAGTACCATGAGTCTATTGGGAACATGGTTATATAATTGGCGGCGTTACTTTGTGACATATACAATGATAATGATAATATACAAAAGCTTAATTTGCTATAAGCCGCTGAAACAGACAAATCTGTATGGTGCAACATGCAGTATGCGATATGCACCACCCACCCTCTTATTGAAAACATTGTGAGCAAACCTGCATGCCTGAGAGTTTTCCATAATGGTCTCAAAGCTCTGCCAATCCACACTTGGCCAGCATGGTAGACTATAGCCAAACTCTACTCATTCTGAGAGGAGACCCATGCTCTGTAGTGAGCCGCCAATGGGTTGATCATGTCATGCTGATGATGAAATACTTACATTGGATTTGCAAATGTCTTCAAGATGCTTCCTGAGCTTGTCGCATAGTTTCCTAAACTCAGTCTTCCTGGAGTATTTGAGGCAGAACTGAAAAGCCATCCGTGCAATGTCATGGTACAGGGTTTCCACGTGGGCGTTAGTACGGAGCAACTCAAGACACTGGCAATATGACTCCCACAGGAATTTTACCTGGAAATAAGTATGTTTTGTATAAGAAAAGTTGTTTTGTGTCTGAACAAAATGTTCTTTTATGTATGAGCAAATGTTCTTTTGAGTATGAGTAATGTTCCTTTAAGTTTAAGCAAAATGTTCTTTTCTATAGGAGCAAATGTTCTTTTGAGTATGAGTAATGTTCTTTTGAGGTTAAGCAAAATGTTCTTTTATGTAAGAGCAAATGTTCTTTTACATGGTCAAGATTTTTATTCAAAACAAGTACTGCTTTAGAAGTACAGCTGTTAGCAGACCATACTTTTCAAATGACAGCAGATAGAGCATATGGCAAGTCCATTGTTATTTTGTATGTTTGTTAATTTGTCAAATAAATTGACATAAAAGTAAATTATTATTAGATAATTAGTAACTACTTAAGCTTAAAACTAAAACTATGAGGGTTCCAAACACCTGGTCTGTAAAGGAAATCCCTGGTCTGAAAAATCTCAGCCAGTAGACAAGACAAGATCAGAGAAAAAAGATTCATACCCATGGTGTCAATATAGTCCTGTCAGATCGGTCCTGTGCATCCTCCCCTGACACAGCACTCAGCAGGATGCTCTCAGGTGTGGCGAGGTTATCCAGATCATCAGTGTCGATGACTGCCTGCGTGGACTGCTGTCTTGCAGCCTCTGTGCGCTCCTCTGCCATGCGCAGGTACCCTCTACAAACGTCAACAAACATTGGCGCCGATTGTGTTATCTTTCTCTAAACTAAATTTAGAGTATCTGCGTCCTTCTCCTTTTAATATTGTTGAAAAGGGACGGAACATGAATTTTACATTTAAAGACACTAAATTTTAGTGCACGCTATAAATTTAAACAATAGGCTCGCGACTGGCCGCTAAAGTCACGAGGTTTGACAGCTCTAAATTAAATTTAGAACTGTCAAGATGTGTCTGTACTTTTCATATTACATTGGTAAGAGGAGGATGCGAACACTCTAAAATTTAGTTGCCAACGGAATCGGTACCATTGATGCTTATTTCATAATCATCATAAACTGTTACGGAAAACTGTCATGTATGCAGATTTCATTCACTGTTAAAGCAAATGATAGTTAATTGCTCAAAACTTTCCTACATGCCACAAAAAGCATGTAAGCCGACTATTTCTGTAATTAACAGTATAACACAGGTATTTCATGGAGCCGCTTCATGCTTGTAGCAAACAACATACAGCAAGCATCAGCAAACACCACAGAGTACCTTTTATACACAGTGTTTAGGTATAGTTTGGCTCGCAGCCAATCAGATTGAACGACAAGCGTTGGCAAGCATATGCAAACACCCGTCCACACACTTGCCAGTGCTTGATTTTTTGTTTGTCACAAGCATCCATTAGAATCATTTCCTTGAACATAACATACAATATTTTTCCACATAAATTTACCTTATTACTTGTTCCAAAGATCCAACATTTACAGATTGAAACATATTTCTGTACTGAAAGAGGCCTTCCTTTGCAATATGAGACTTGCGTAAGTCTACACATAGTTCCAAGTATTTGAACATTATGGGTTCCAAAACTGACTCAGACCAGTTGTAGGCCCATTTTTTGTTCCGGAACACTTCCTGCAAGGTATCCAGGGCCCTTGCAGGTTTGTCCAAGTCCATGAACTCTGCAAAATATACAATTTATCATTTTGGGAAATATAATTTATAACCTAATTGAATGTGATCAGTGCAAACTTATTAGGCGATACCAACTGTATTTGATAGGATAATTGAACGAGAACTAACAGTGGAAACAGTTGGAGAGATAACTTAGTGAGAAAAAAGCTTGTAAATAAAAGACATGATTACGAAATAAGGGTCATCCTATAGCATGCAACGTGGTAGAATAAAGTGAATTTTTAAACATACCATTCGCCCGCTTAAGGGCATTCTCCGGTCTCTGGCCATACCTAGCCATATTATACGTTGCGCTACGCATTCATTTAATTTTTCGAACACTTTGTAGGAAAATTTTTCGAAATTAATCGAAATTACGTCGAGCCAGTTACCACCGGCCTGTCAAAAAAATGACAACGAATCAAAATGGCTGATACCCATAAATAAAGTTTGTCTTTGTCTATGATTACATTATAGGGGTAAGGACCTGTGCACACGCTAGCTGTTTGTCAAAAGCGCTTGGCGCCTGTGCTTGGCGCAGGCATAATGGACGCGCCAGACGCTTGCGACCACAGCGACAAACAACAAGTACTGACAAGCGTATGCGTATGCCGTATGGACATATGGACGGGTGTTTGCTTGCCAACATGTTGCCAACGCCTGTCATCCGATCCGATTGGCTGCAAGCCAAGCTGCAAGCAAAACAATCATAGTCAAACACTGACCAATAAAAGTATTCTAGGTGGTGTTTGCTCTTTGTTTGCTAGTCTGTGGTGTTTGCCATTGCTTGCCATTGCTTGCTAGTGTTGCTCACAGATGTTTTATTGGTCTGTGGATGTTGCTATAAGTTAATAGACATTAGACAAATGTCATAGTCTAAACTCAAAAAATCAACAAACAAGTTTAATTTCATAATTATTTTACTTTTCGAAAATAAGCCTGAATTTAGGTCTAGCAAAATAAGAAGAATAAATCTGAATTTGGTAGCTTGCCTGAAATGAAATAAAATAAAAACCTACCTACAATGGAAAAGAAGTTCTGGTCCAACCAGGAAACAAAGAGATTTATTGCGCTGTTTAAAGAAAATCCAATATTGTGGAACAAAAAATCAGCAGATTATAGAAATCTAGCAAAAAAACGAAAAATGGAAAACAGTTTTTCTGTTGAATTCAATACATCAGTTGCAGAAATCGGTAGAAAAATAACTATTTTACGAACTCAATGGCAAAAGGAGTATAAAAAAATGAAGAATCCTGCAACACACTATGAAAGTAGATGGAAATGGTTTCAGTCTTTAAAGCCTATATTTGATACAGATCAAAGAATTGAGGACGAAGACGACGATATAGATGATAGTAGTACAATTAATGGGTATTTAGTAAGTATTTTTATTTTCTCTTATTGATTGAAATTAGATCACCAATAGGCTCTAGCTCAATATGGTTGGCAAGCATTTTATTTTTGACTGAATACATGTACAAAGGGTGATTTAGTTGCAATGTACAAGCATGATTTCTATAGAGCTAAACTTAACTTTGATGGTTTAAGAACTAAGGCTAAACTTAGACAGTTACAATGTGATATAATCCTCCCAAGTACCTGACTCTTTCACTATCTATGTAACACAGTTAGCAAGAAAACTAATAAACAACATAACATTAATATGTACTTTAGTTTTCCTTAGCTGACTTAAAAGATGAGATTAAATAACTTCTGGAGATAGGTATTATTTCACTTGTTTCATGATTTCATTGTTGAATTGTTGTAACATCCTATGGGCCGCATACAGTACGCATTTCAGTGAGAAGTTAATTACAGTAGAACTCCAATTATCCGAATTAATGGGGACCGGGACCCATTCGGATAATCAAATATTCGGATAATCGGATTTTTTTTAAAAAAATTGCCATTGGAGAGAATAAAAGCTACAATTTGATATTGCACTATTTTTTTATTGAATTAAATGAAAGAAACATGAAATTTTCACATGTTTTAAATATAAATAAAATGTACTTATGTACAAGTTTAGAAATAAAAATCATTGTTTTTTAAACATCTCCGTTAATGTAAGCTGTTTTGCGGTCTTCAACCGTTTTCGGGCAGCCAGGTCACGCATTCGCTTGACGGTAAGCAGTTGCAAGTGGTCACACTCGGGCTGACGCTCCATCCACTTCAAAGCAGTCTCGAGGCCGGCAAATGCTTCACTAGCTGATGGTCCAGCGTCTACTTCAACATCAGCAGAAAGTTCTTCTTCCACTTCAACATCTTCTCTCACACTTACAACAATTTCATCGTCATTGAGAATTTGAAAACCAGGGTCAGACGTGTCACAAGCCATCCACTCTCCTACATCTTCAGCACTTACTTCTGTACAACCAGGAATTTTTACAATCATTTTTCTTATTTCCTCTAGTGACAACGCATCTTCATCATCATCATCCTCTCCATATTCTTGTTTCTCATTTTCTTCAGATTCTTTTTTTTTGTTCTTCTCAGACGGTAGGCCTTTCAGTTTATTCCACGCACGTCTTAGCGTCACTGCCGTAACCAAACTCCAAGCTTCCGCTACCATGTAACAGCAGTCCTTTAAATTTATTTTGCTATGATTTGCCAAAACCAATTCTTCATCTTCAGCACCTTCGATCAGCAGTTTTCTCAGCAGTTGCCTTCTGTAATGGCGCTTCATTGTTTCAATAACAGACTGGTCCATGGGTTGCAGCAAACTTGTAACATTGGGAGGCAAAAACGTCGTTTTAAACTGCCCATTCTCTCTTTCCAACAGTTCTGCTGTAGGATGAGTGGGTGCGTTATCAACAATTAAAAGCACCTTACTGCCTTCTTTTCCCACCGATTTTTGGTGCTTTTTCACTTCAGGAATAAACACTTCATCATACCATTCGGTAAACAAAGCTGCAGTCATCCAGGCCTTGGGTTGACTTTTGTAGAAGAGTGGAAGTTTTTTTACGTTTTTAAATGCTCTTGGATTTCTTGACTTTCCTATCAAAAGAAGTGGCAGTTTATGATTTCCAGTGGAGTTGGCACAGTTAAGCACTGTAACACGTTCTTTACTGACCTTATGTCCAGGGGCACTAGATTCCCTTTTAGAAGCCAAAGTGGTTTTTGGTAATGCTTTCCAAACAAGGCCAGTTTCATCGGCATTATAAACAAACTCCGGATCATAGCGTTCTGATGCAGTTTTAAATTTTTCAATAAAATTTTCAGCAGCTGCAGAGTCTGCTGAAAGCTTCTCACCAGCCAAATCTAACTCGCGTACACCATGCCTGAATTTAAAATTCCTTAGCCAGCCGTTACTAGCCTTAAAAGATGAATAACCAAGCTTTTCTGCTAAGATTTTGGCTTTTTCACAAAGGATTGGACCTGAAATCGGATTTCCCATAGAACGTTGCTGCAAAAACCATTTAAACACGGCATCTTCCAAATTTTTGTTGGTTGCTGACTTCATTGTTTTCCTGGAGGAACTTCCATCTTCATTTTCAAGCACCGAAACAAAGTTTAAAAGTGTTGACTTACTGTTTTTAATGTCAGAAATTGTTGCTTGTCCAACATCATAAATCTTAGACAACTTCTTACCCGTTACACCTTTATCGAGTTGCTCTATAATTTTCAGTTTGTCCGCTAACGATAGCACAACACGTTTTCTTTTCGAAGCCATGGTATAAAAACAATACAGTATTGTACACGCACAAACAAAAGTAAGCCGTAGCGAAAGAGTAGCGTCCTGGAGCAAGGTCAATAGCACACTGGCTAATCAAAACAAACAATGACAGGTGCGCCGTGACTGCAATGCGCCGGAACTTGTCTTAACTTGCCGCCGTGCCTACACCGACCTCGCGGGGGGAAGTCAGTGTAGGCACAACGGCAAGTTAAGACAAGTCAAGTCAAGACTTGACGCGCAAACACTGGCTTCGCGGGGGGAAGAATAATAGCGCACTTAGACTTTTTTTGGACAATTTTTTGTGATTCGGATAATCGGCGATTCGGATAGTCGGAGTTCGGATAATTGGAGTTCTACTGTACTTGCTTTACCTATTAGTGAAGTGAAGTCAATGATTGCAATTAGCAAAGCAATAATATAATACTAGGGAAGTTCACCTTAACCTAAACTTATGATTATAATCAATAATTGTTTTTTAGGCAGAAAGCAAGGAACCAGATGCCACATATTTATACGTAGATTCTGAAGCTGGGGACTTGAGTTTTAAGGATGATGAAGATTGTAAAAACTCTAACAATGATGAATATCAGATATTTGGAAATTATGTAGCCATCAAATTAAGGTCTATGCATCACGAGAAGAATATTCAGGAATTAAAGAAGTTAATCATCCAGCATATAGACCTATGGACGGAGAAAGATGATAAAGAATATTATTCTACAAAAATCCATTTAGAAAATTCATAACATTTGTCTCATTTGTTTAAACTAATAAAGGAACAAATACATTAATTGGAAACTGTTTGGGTCAATTTTGTTATCTAAATCTAGACTACCCAAAATCATCCAAAATATTATAAATATGTGTTTGTTTATTGGTTCATTGGTTTGTCCTTCCATCATGTCACAACGGATCAACATGATTTTTTGCATAATTAGGTATTCAAGACAGGCTAGGTAGGTACCTACTTTTTATCCCAGAAAGTTAGGTAAAGATTTTCCACAGCTTGTGACAAACAGCAAACAAGCAGTGTGGATGGGTGTTTGCGTATGCTTGCCAATGCTTGGGAGCGCTTGCCGTTCGATCCGCTTGGCGGCAAGCTAAATAATAAGCAAATGGACAAGATAAAGTTAAACAGTGCTAAAACCCAACTATTACCTTCGAACTGTACATAGATAGCGATAGATATAGTAAAATTGTTTGTTTTTCTAGGAAAAAGTTTTTAGATACCCCCACTTTTTTGGATGTAACGTCCGACAGGCTGATTTTATTTGTAAAGTATGTAGCGTCACCCGGGCCATATTAACGAATCGATTGATACCCCATTCATCAAAATAGGCTCAGTAGTTTAAGCGCTATAGCGGGACATATAAATAGAATTAAATACAACCCTACATACATATTACATAGACTGCTAAAATAATAACACTTCCTTTTGGCTTTGCCGTGCCGTAGTCGGGTAAAAACTGGTATTTGCCGATACTTGCTGTATGTTGTTTGCCGCAAGTGTCTGGCCGCATTAATAGAGCATTTCGATTTAACCATTAGATATAATCTATGATTTTCTTTGGAAAGGCATGAACAGCGCCATTCTATGAGGATTTTGTATATCTCTATGGGCTTTTAAGTTTTACAAACACTGGAAAGCATACTGGAAAGTAAATTCACAGTTTTTTTTTTTTTGTCCGGAAAATATTCGGAAAGAACTGGCAACCCAGAGACATGCTACCTAAACAGCTAGCTGTTTAGGTAGCACGTCTCTGTGGCAACCCAGGAAACCAAAGAGAATAAATATTTACGTCAGTAAACGTCATCAATCATTTTTACAATCGCAATTGTTATGATTGGCTGAATTTATCGCATGGTTGTTGCAACAATGCATTGTAGCCAATAGTGAGTGCACTTCAACCAATCAGAAGTGATTCTGGTCGGTGATATTATATTCTCTTTTGTTTCTGGTCGGTGCTCATTTCTCAATTCTCTTTGAACACCCTGACTGTGATTTGATTAGAATAATTTTGATCCGATCCAAGCAGCGTTGCCAGAATGTTACTTTTGTAACATTTTACGTTACTTTTGACCCCCTCATGTTTCCTCCATGTTACACGACTCAAAATGTTACTTTACGTTACTTTTAGGACTTCATAAAAATATTCAAATTTTTCCCAGCAAACCAAAAATAATCGTGAAACGGAACGCATCCAAAACAGTTTTCGTTTGTCGTAATTGGCCCATTTGTTAGTTTATTTCACTTTCTCTAAGTTATTGGTCTAAGTTCACTTTGTTTTGTAATTACTCTGTGATTAAAAAAGTGTTTTGTTTGTTTTTCTCTGTGACTCAACTTTGTTTTGGCCAAAGACCTTAAGTGTAAGGTCTTTGGTTTTGGCTAATAGTTATTCGTGGACTTCGTCTGTGGTGGCGTTTGCTGGCGCGCGTGTTGTGACTTTTTGGAGTGTTTTTTTGTTAGAAAGGCCGGTTTTTGTGTTCTGCTAGTGTTTATTGGTGGTGGAACTGACCAAGGAACTGACTGGGAAGCACTCTAAAGGGGCGCCGCGTGTATGTCGGCGGGCGCCGGTACAGACGAAGTCCATTCTTATACAATTATAGTTTTCCTAACTTGTAAATAACTACAAACTTGACATTGGCTAATCAGTGTAAAGCCAGACGAGAGAAAAAAAAAAGTTATTCGTTGCGGGGTAGTGATATTGTAGTTAGGTATCTAAGTACAAAAAAAATTTATATCTTTATTTCGTCAAAATTCGAAAGTGATTGGTTTGTTTGTTATCCTTATCGACTGTGTATATGTGTTGCTAACACTACTTGCTTGGTAAGTAAATGTTGTATACAATGTAGTTTTAAGTAAATAAGTAAGTAGTTAACTAATTAAGGAATCAGTAATGCAAAAACAAAGTCATAGTATTTGCAACTGAAAGCAGTTTGTTTTTGTATTGACTGTCATCTTATTATTAAGTCACATTAGTTTCCAGAAGTTCATTTAGCTATTTACTACTTAGTTATTGTTGTAGGTAACTTCGGTTTTCTTTACAGGAATGAGAGCGAGCTGAGTAGATACCGGCCGGCGTAACCTAAAATTTGAGTTTTGCTATCGAATCTATCGATCTCTTTGCTGAGACCAAGGTAAGTAGTTAGGTACCTACCTAGTATTGTTCAGTTAACAAAACGAATTTGAAATTCCCGCGTAATTTTCTTCACTGCGTACCTACCTAGTGCGTTTTTTTTTATTCTCTCGTCTGGCTTTACAAAGATTAGCCAATGTCAAGTTTGTAGATATTTTCAAGTTAGGGAAACTATATAAGTAAGGACTTCGTCTGTGCCGGCGCTCGCCGACATACGCACGGCGCCCCTTTAGAGCGCTTCTCAGTTAGTTCCAACATGGTTCTAGCACCAAAAACGCCAGTGAAACACAAAAACCAGCCACTTTTAACAAAAAAAAAAAAAAACGCTCCAAAAAGGCACCACACGCGCGCCATCAAACGCTACACAGACAAAGTCCACCTAGTGCGTAGCCTCTCAAACAGTCCTGTGTTGCCAGATCGCCCGATATAAGACGATTTTAATCTTTTTAACCCCCGATCCAAAAAGAGGGGTGTTATAAGTTTGACGTGTGTATCTGTGTATGGCATCGTAGCTCTCAAACTAATGAAGCGATTTTAATTTAGTTTTTTTGTTTGAAAGGTGGCTTGATGGAGAGTGTTCTTAGCTATAATCAAAGAAAATCGGTTCAGCCGTGTGAAAGTTATCAGCTCTTTTCTAGTTAATGTAACCTTCACTTGTTAGGGTGATATAAATTTTTAATTTACACTTGTATTATAAATTGATTAACAAAATAAGTTATAGCTATTCAAAGACATTTCTAAATCCGTTGTTATATTATTATTTTACATATTGATTTGTTTTTCTTTTTCAGGATCAGCAGTCAATTTATTCAATCAACAATTATTATTACGATTCTTTTTAAGCTTAACTAATGGGACAAGCAGCGTTGCCAGAATGTTACTTTTGTAACATTTTACGTTACTTTTGACCCCCTCATGTTTCCTCCATGTTACACGACTCAAAATGTTACTTTACGTTACTTTTAGGACTTCATAAAAATATTCAAATTTTCCCAGCAAACCAAAAATAATCGTGAAACGGAACGCATCCAAAACAGTTTTCGTTTGTCGTAATTGGCCCATTTTGTTAGTTTATTTCACTTTCTCTAAGTTATTGGTCTAAGTTCACTTTGTTTTGTAATTACTCTGTGATTAAAAAAGTGTTTTGTTTGTTTTTATCTGTGACTCAACTTTGTTTTGGATAATAAAGTTATTCGTGGACTTCGTCTGTGATGGCGTTTGCTGGCGCGCGTGCTGTGCTTGTTTGGAGTGTTTTTTTTTGTTAAGAGTGGCTGGTTTTTGTGTTAGTTGGTGTTTTTTGGTGGTGGAACTGACTGGGAAGCGCTCCAAAGGGGCGCCGCGCGTATGTCGGCGGGCGCCGGCGCAGACGGAGTCCATACTTGTATAATTTCAATAACTTGAAAATATCCCAAACTTGACATTGGCTAATCAGAGTAAAGCCAGATTTAAAGAAAAAAAAAAGTTATTCGTTGCGGCGGGCGGAGTAGTGATATTGTAGGTATCTAAGTACAAAAAAAAATTGTATCTTTATTTCGTCAAAATTCGAAAGTGATTGGTTTGTTCGTTATCCTTATCGACTGTGTATATGTGTTGCTAACACTACTTGCTTGGTAAGTAAATGTTGTATACAGTGTAGTTTTAAGTAAATAAGTAAGTAGTTAACTAGTTAGTTAACTACTTACTTAGTTAGTTAACTAACTAGGGAATCAGTAATGCAAAAACAAAGTCATAGTATTTGCAACTGAAAGCAGTTCATTTTTGTATTGACTGTCATCTTATTATTAAGTCACATTAGTTTCCAGAAGTTCATGTAGCTATTTACTACTTAGTTATTGTTGTAACTAGGTAACTTCGGTTTTCTTTACAGGAATGAGAGCGAGCTGAGTAGATACCGGCCGGCGTAAGCTAAAATTTGAGTTTTGCTATCGAATCTATCGATCTCTTTGCTGAGACCAAGGTAAGTAGTTAGGTACCTACCGGCCTAGTATTATTCAGTTAACAAAACGAATTTGAAATTTCCGCGTAATTTTCTTCACTGCGTACCTACCAAGTGCGTTTTTTTTTATTCTCTCGTCTGGCTTTACAAAGATTAGCCAACGTCAAGTTTGTAGATATTTTCAAAGTTAGGGAAACTATATAAGTAAGGACTTCATCTGTGCCGGTGCTCGCCGACATACACACGGCGCCCCTTTAGAGCGCTTCCCAGTCAGTTCCATGATGGTTCTAGCACCAAAAACGCCAGTGAAACACAAAAACCAGCCACTTTTAACAAAAAAAAAAAAAACGCTCCAAAAAAGCACCACACGCGCGCCATCAAACGCTACACAGACAAAGTCCACCTAGTGCGTAGCCTTTCAAACTCAAACAGTCCTGTGTTGCCAGATCGCCCGATATAAGACGATTTTAATCTTTTTAAACCCCGATCCAAAAAGAGGGGTGTTATAAGTTTGACGTGTGTATCTGTGTATCTGTCTATGGCATCGTAGCTCTCAAACTAATGAACCGATTTTAATTTAGTTTTTTTGTTTGAAAGGTGGCTTGATGGAGAGTGTTCTTAGCTATAATAATCAAAGAAAATCGGTTCAGCCGTTTGAAAGTTATCAGCTCTTTTCTAGTTACCTAATGTAACCTTCACTTGTTGGGGTGATATAAATTTTTAATTTACACTTGTAACTATTATAAATTGATTAACAAAATAAGTTATAGCTATTCAAAGACATTTCTAAATCCGTTGGTATATTATTATTTTACATATTGATTTGTTTTTCTTTTTCAGGATTATCAGTCAATTTATTCAATCAACAATTATTATTACGATTCTTTTTAAGCTTAACTAATGGGACAAGAAAACTGTTTAAATTTTTGTATAATAAAGTGCCATATTAACCTGTGTACCTTATTACTTTTATTTTCCACGAAAAATAAGGAAATGTTACTTTTCTCGTGAAAATGTTACATTTTGAGATGTCTCGTGTTACAATTGACTATCTGCCACTGGCAACACTGGGGACAAGAAAACTGTTTAAATTTTTGTATAATAAAATGCCATATTAACCTGTGCACCTTATTACTTTTATTTTCCACGAAAAATAAGGAAATGTTACTTTTCTCGTGAAAATGTTACATTTTGAGATGTCTCGTGTTACAATTGACTATCTGCCACTGGCAACACTGGATCCAAGCAAAATCATAAAAATAACAATCGCCGGCCAGAAAATAGTTGGTAGTTCTTCATTGATATTCTTCTCGCAGCAGCTAAAACCGATTAGACCGTACTCACTGTACTAGAGAACCCGATAATTATTTGATTGAACTCATCAGTGGTATTAGGGTAAGCTTGAAAATTTTTCTCAGATTTTAGCTATTGCCTGAAATGTACAGGTACTGACATTTAAATCGATGATTAAACGCCCTCTTATTACTCATAGTTTTGAATAATTATGCAATAATTATGATAAAGTACCTATGGTTTAAACATAATACTTATTATATTGTAAAATTCTTTGTTTAGCATCAGGTTATAACTTTAATAGCCTTACATTCTGGAGAAATGTCGCGTGTTTACTATAATATGTATTGCGCACCAAAAAGTAGTCCAATCTAAAAAGACACATAACTGTGCATTGTACAAAAACAGATTTCTGCAAACTGCTGTGCTACAACTTCAGATTGGACTACTACTATTCTCCTTAGCTTTGCACGCATGCATTGTCATTATCATCTGGATCAACCCATTGCCGGCCCACTACTGAGAACGGATCTCTAAGAATGAGAAGGACATGATCTGCCACACTGTCCAAGTGAGGATTAGCAGACTTCACACACCTTTGAGAACATTATGGAGAACTATCAGGCGTGCCTTCATCACAATGTTTTCTTTCACATAATATTTACTTGTTTGAAAGGCACATAACTGCTAAAAGTTATGTGCCTTTGTTATTTATGTGTATGTTGTTTATGTGCATGCCCAGGACTGAATTCTAATCTTTGTTACCAGGCTATCACCTCTTTTAGGAGGCTGACGTTTTAACTACTAGACTATCACTACTTTTGGCATGCATTGTTACAACGAGCCTTTCCAAGATAGCCCGCTTCCATCTTAGACTGCATCATCACTTACCATCATGCAATCGCAGGGATAGCTTGTATCACAATAAAAAAAACCTAGGCCACACTTTCCTCTAGATATAACCGGCTGTCCCCATGGATAAATTTGTTTGTTTTCAGTTGACTATAAAATGTTAATGCTTGACGAGCCAGAATTTGAGGAAAATGTACCAGTTATGTTTGGATTACTCGGAGATGATACATATTCACGAAATGACAATACTGAAGGCCTTGAATTTGGTAAACTGAGCAAGCAAATTGAGGTACATACTTATTTTTTCTATCCTATATTACTGTTATTATAATATGTGAAGTTATATTTGTTACTCATTCACACCACAATGACTTAACTGATTTGGTTGAAAGTACCCAGTTATGCCAAAATGTATCAAGCCATGTGGCTTGGTACATTTTGGCATAACATTGGTTTGAAGAAAATGAAGTTTGACTTGTAAGAGTATGTTATAAAGCAATCATTTTTTTATTCAAATAAACTTTACAAGTGCTTATCGTTAAATGAACTTACTACTGGTTTGGAATGCTCTTGCTACTGAAAAGAACCAGCATGAAACTTGGCGGTTGCTCTTTTCAAATTTCAATTTACGATATCCATGTAATGCAAATGCAATCTTGTAGATTGCGGGAACATTAATTACATCTTTAATTGTGCAATAAGTATGCCTTTTTCAGGAGCATTCCTTTAATAGATCTTTAAACTTGTGTTCTAAAAGTTGTTTAGAGAAAACAAATAACTATTTTTAATTTTCAGTTTAGTTCAGACTCAGTGTCGGGGCTGAATGAATGTTTCACAGATCAAGCACAGAGACTATGTATCTTTGATTTAGCTGTGAAATTGACCAACAATGATCATTATGATATAGGAGGAACATACAAGCAAAAGGCGAACATAAAATCAGAGCTATGGTTCTACTGCACAACATCTGTATGCCCGCAAAGTAATTATATCCTAAACATATTTGCTTGTTACCGAAACGAGGGAACAGTGTCTATAGGCATTAGTGACACAAGTACAATAAAAAAAATAAGGATATATGAAGATGATGATGGCTTATCAACTTATTGTACTCTCCCTGAAACTTTATGTTGGAAAACGTATAAGTCGTGTGAAAGAGATGAGAGCCACCATGTTAAGTCTTTCTGCTTTTCAAAGGAAGATTTGAAACTTTTACAAAAACATACCCTTTGCATCCCAATCAAAATTAAAATTAATACAGCCTGTGTTGTGGATAAAGAAACGTTGCAGAGAATCAAAAGAAATCACAACTTGTCAAAGCTGTTCAAGAGACAAGAGGACACTGATTTTGTATTAGAATCAACTAGTGGAAAAAAGTTTGAAGTTCACAAAATACTGCTGGGAGCTCACAGCTTGATTTTGAGAAATATATTGAAAGATTCTTCTTCTGATTCTTTAGTCCTTGATATTAATGATGATGGCATGGAGCGACTCCTTGAATACATTTACACTGGATCTGTGAAGGATATTTCAGAACACAATTGGTGCCAGCTCATTGAATTGGCAAATAAATTTAAACTAGACAACTTATTTAAGGAGACTGAATATGCAATATCTCAGCAATTTTCCGTAACCAATGCAGTAGACATTGCTGTAATGTCGGAAAAGTACAAATTGGAAACTATTCAGCAAAAAGTGTTTGAGTTTATTAGAAGTCATCCGCAAGTATTGGAAACTGATGGCTGGAAGAATTTAAACGATGTAGCCTTGACAAAGAAGTTGTTCAAGGAAATATATTATGCTGATAGCACATAGGATTTTGATAACTCCCAGTGCAAGAAATGGATAAGAGCCATACCACAATTACTAGCTATAAGCATTAAAACCCTGTTTAGTGTAAACCTAACATATCTTAAGTATTACAATATTAATGCTTCTGAAATCTGAGATAAGTAGATGTAGGTACCTGTTTTTTTTTTCAATAACATAACTTTTTAAAATGTTGTAATAAGAGAACAATAAACAAAAACATGTGTAAGTAAATGCTTAGCATTTTATTCTATAACTGCCCATTCCCTAACCCAATAGTGATGTACCGAACGCTGGCTGCCGTTTTGGCTTTGAACTGGATACTACTGGATAGGAATCTTTCATAGATGGGTAGGTACATACCCATAATTTATATTACATATAAAAATTAATAGTCCGTCTGTCTGTTGTCTTACGCATTCATGAATCGTTCATTGTCTCGCGTATGACGTATCTTATTTTGCTTGTCTGCCTTTCTGCACAAAGAGTATGGTATCACTAGTTTGCGCATTGCAATTTGCAAATGCAATGCAATGCCGGACATTACAGCTAGAATCCACCCAATGTATAATTTGAAATTAATGAAATATGGCGGCTTTATCGTATGTACATCTGCACAAAATAAATAAAAGTTGAATTTGTAATTTTCTTGGGGTCGTTTAGGGCGAATTCCAACAGAAACTAGAGTAAAACCAAAATCGTAATGGAGAAACATTGGCCGCAAGCATGAAACGCGTTCATTCTTCCTTAGATTAAGGAACCAAAGAGTATATAAAAACCTTGATTTAACGTTGACATTGACATTATTTTGATAGTTACTTTCGTTACTTTCGTTGAGATTCTATGGTTTCTCATCTGTTTTAGACTTTAGTTTAGTTCCATTCCATTCAATTTTGTTAATTTTTTGCAATTGTATTGTAATTGAGAATTATATTGCTTTTAGTAATGCAATTAGTTACCAAAGTTCGTTTATTTAAAAGCCCTTACACTGTTTGCTACATTTCAGAAGATCGTATAGCCTTGCCCGACGAATATAGCTGCAAATCTATCGGTGTAAGAGCTGATACGGGCGACTGTAGCTTGGTAGACCAGAATGGATCTAAAAATGAAGAAAAAGAATCATCCAGAAAGATCCTGAAGGTGTATACAAATGCGTTATTTCTACAGCCGTTCGTGAAAGAGTGTTTAAACTCTAATGTATATAGGACTAATGTGTTAAAATATTTGTATAAGTTGTGTGGTTATCCGAACAGCAAGAAAGTGTTTTTGAAATTAATTTTAGAACCACCGGACAAAGAAGTTATCGATTATGCCTGGTAAGTCAGTATTCGTTGGACTAATGTTCCCTGTAATTGCAAAATGGCTTTGTGTGCAAGTCTTAGACTAAGGATTTAATACACAAGACCTGTTGAATACTTTTTATCCAATGCACAATCATACACCTTGTGTTCAGATTGGACTTCTTGTTTTGCATCTACAATATAACTACTTAAACTTAGCTTTTGTATACAGTTACAATCAGTATGTAGGTACTGAAAACAAAACATGACGGAAACACAAAGACTGCTCATTCATTATTAAAACATTTTTATTTAAGGCAATAATTATATAAGGCGAGATGAAAAGAAAATAAAAAGGCAAAACCCACAGGACATGATTTTCAAGCTTTTCTTGGAATAAACTTTACATAGATACCACCTATTGGCTGGCTAACAAATAAAGATTTTGGATTGTAAGATATTTTGTGCTGCATGTTTTCTGCAAGTTCCACTCTGTAATTCTTGAATACCTTCAAAACTGCTGCATATATAGGCAACTTGGCAAATCTCATACCTGGAAAATAATTAAAATATTACTTTAATTTCAACTTATTTGACCCTAAACAAGTCCATAGTTTAGGGATGAACTGAATTCTGATGACTCTATTAAGTAAGTATCTTGTTGTTTATAGCAAAGTGAGAGGAACCAAAGGGCAAGGACTCCCATGTAATAGCTTGATCAATATTCTGAATTTTAAGTTTTGAGCCTAAAGTCTTTAGCTCTTATATGACTTGATAACCAACTAGCTGATCTGGTTTGCTCTCATGAAATTTGATATAGCTATATAATACACATAAGTATAGTATAGCCTGTTACTTCTGGATAAAGTAGATTTTTAATGATCGAAGAATTACTGTTCAGTAGTTTCAAATCTTTCCACAATAAGCACATATCTGATAGTTAGGGGATAAAAACTACTGATTTACAAGAAATGAGCAATTTGAAGAGTTTTTTTTGAATTTTCCAACTTATTATCAAAAACAATTTAATGAAAACTATTCCATACAATCCAAGGAAAAAATTGAAAAATTGTAAATCACCTAAACATATTCTAGGTCCTTCACCAAAAGGCATATAAGTGTATGGCTTAATATTTTTCTTCAATTCCCCAAAGAATCGTTCTGGACGAAATAGTTCTGGCTCTGGAAAATTGTCAGGATTATGATGAATATGAAGCACTGGTATGTGAATGCAATTGCCTTTATTCACACATAGACCTGTTGGTAGAGAGTAATCGTGCATCACTTCTCGGGTTAAGAACCCGAATATTGGATGCAGGCGAAGACATTCTTCTAAACATGATTCAGTGTATTTCAACATATTTATACACTCATATTCAATTCTTTCGTGTTTAGTGAAATATTCGTCGACCTCAGCTATCACTTTGTCCTGAACAATCTTGTTTTTCGCTAGTTCATATAGAAGATAACTCGTGGTCACCGCTGTTGTTTCATATCCCGCACCAAACAAAATCTCACATTGCGCTATTAGCAATTCCTCATTAACCTTGATTCTTACTACTTTTTTGTCACCAGTGTGGCTCAAGCTATCTCCAGTTATGCAATTGTGTCTTTTCCAAGCCAAAATGAGATCCACGAAGTCGTTCTTTGAGGTTTTGGTTTCCTCGCGGTTTTTAAATACTCCAGAAATTAAATTATGGAAAAATGTCCCAACATCATCATCTAATATTTTGAATCCTAATGCATAAAACAGTCCTGGCCACATCGATCGGCAGGTTTGTTTAAGGGCACTGTAAGCTGACACATTATTTATTTGTTCACCTATTGTAGAGAAGGGATTCTTGTGGTTGTCCTTTTTCATTGTTTCAGCACACAGTCCAAAAACACAAGCCGTGACACAGTCCATAGTGTACTTTGAGAACAAATTCCTGATTTCGATTTTCGGACTTGCTTCTATTTCTTGGGCAAGTAAGCTCTCCAATATATCGGAAGAATTCTTGATCAAGTAGAACATGTTCTTTAATTTCATGGAGGAAAAAAGTGGTGTTAAATTCATACGAAGCACTTTCCATTCGTCGCCGTGGGCCATTACTAAATTTTTCGTAAATATTTCTTTGTGATTATGGTCTGAATTTTCTCTACCATTGAAATAGAGAAATTCCTTAGACATAACGAGTTTCAACAAATTAGAATCTTGAATAATGAGCGCAGGGGTCGTGCCATAAAAGGATCCGATGTAAGGTTCATCAGGAAACTGTTGACAGATTTCTTTTAGAACTTCGCTTCTGTGTTTTTTCAGCAGAATACTGTCTTTGTAATTGCCGAACAATGGCAATGGCTTTGCAAAAGGAACATTTCTGTTCTTCCAATAGTTTCGGTTTTTGAAGAACAAATAATATGATAAATAATATACGCCAATAACAAACGAGAAAACTAAGTATATTGCCATCTTTGACTAAGCGTGAGATGAATGTTTCTCTAATTTATATTGAATTAAGCATTTCAGGAGCAGAGATAGGCTTCCTATATATAGAACATTACAGTGTAAATGTATGTTTGATTTACTAATAAGATATTCTCATGTTATCAGGGTAAACTTAGGGTGTGTTGAAATAAGGCAATCCACTCTCGTTCAAAAGCCAAATTACTTATATACCTACTCCGTTTTTTTAAATATTTATTTTGCCAAAAAACAGTCATTAGGTACATAAAAGGTAGAAACTATATAAATAACATATAGATACAAACTTATTAACAGACAAAACATTGCCGAAAAGCACATAAAATATTGTGTTGCAGCGAAAATGGTATAAACCAGGAGTTGGCCATATCCCATTAAAATAGATGTTAAAACGACAACACATTAGACCATTTACTAAACAAATCTAGTTATATAGAATACCTACTAAGCACAGTTCAGTGACTAGTAAAACACCTGATATTACCTGTAGAATAGAATAGAATAGATTTTTATTCAAATAAACTTTTACAAGTGCTTTTGAATCGTCAAATAATTTACCACTGGTTCGGAATGCCGTTCCTACCGAGAAGAACCAGCAAGAAACTCGGCGGTTGCTCTTTTCAATTGTTCAATTTACAATAATATTCGAAAAGAGCAACCGCCGAGTTTCTTGCTGGTTGTATGTAGGAATCCTATAATCGCATTTGAAACACGTTACCCAGTCGTGTATGAAACGCTTTAAATCTGTAGACGCTCTAAAAGTCTAAAGGATTGGTCTGAAAACATTAAAATATCTAGGTACATAGATAGGTGCATTTTATAACTTTCATATTTGGTTAATTAAATGCTTACTTACTATCATTAAAACAATAAAACTCATAATCATAATATGTAACTAACACTAGTTGGTCGTCCCGAACTTCCTTTTCGCCTCGATTAAGTAAATAGATAACTACCTACCTGGCATATTTTTTTTTGTGCTTTTTAAGCTCATTATTTCATGATTACTTGTTGCTAAGCAAGCAGTTTCATCCTTCGTCTCCTTCACCATAATGGGACCATTCTGTCATAACCTATCAAAAAAAACCGGCCAAGCGCGAGTCAGACTCGCGCACTGAGGGCTCCGTATTCAGGTATTTTTTCCAACATTTTGCACGATAAATCAAAAACTAATATACATAAAAATAAATAAAAATCTGTTTTAGAATGTACAGGTAAAGCCCTTTCATATGATACCCCACTTGGTATAGTTATCTTACTTTGAAAATTTAAACACATTTTCTTTTTTTTTTAAATGATGTAACCACAAATTCACGGTTTTCGGATTTTTCCTTGTACTTGTGCTATATGACCTAACTGCCAAATTACGTGAATCTAGGTCAACGGGAAGCACCCTATAGGTTTTCTTGACAGACACAATGGCCGGACAGATAGACAGGACTTTTTCTATGACCGGCAACTTTCCCTATCATGAAGAGTATAGAAATAATTACCTAACTTTATGCAACATCTTACAGGAACCAAAGAATGCTGCAGCTTGTATGGAGCAGGGTTGAAATAGAAAATGCGTTCTCATGGCTGTCTACCCTCGGAGGTGCCTACTCAGCACTCGGGGACTACTTCGAACACTGTGTAAGTACCTAATATGAGTAAACTAGCTGACGCCCGCGACTTTGTCCGCGTGGATTTAGGTTTTTTTTAATCCCGTGGGAACTCTTTGCTTTTCCGGGATAAAAAGTTGCCGAATTCAATTTCCGGGCCGTAAGCTACCTCTATACCAAATTTCATGTAAATCGGTTATACGGATAGACCCTTAAGAATCCCGTAGGAACTCTTTAATTTTCCGGGATAAAAATACTATGTCCACCCAGGGGTGGACAATGTTGTTTGGCACAGAGTAAGCTTACATCCCAGGGGATGTAAGCTTACTCTGTGCCAAACATTAATATTGGGTTTAGCGGTTGGGCCGTAAAAACGTAACAGACAGACATACTGACGTCTGTCTGTCTAGACAGACGCACTTTTATTAGTATAGTATTATTTATTAGTATGGATAGTATGGACTATGGTATTGATTTTATACCATTCGTTCACAGGCAGAAGAGGCCGGCAGAATATCAGTGAGGCAGTACAAACTATCCAAAATGCTCGGCGACGACAGCCTAGCGGCTAGAAGCAGACTTTATTCGGCGCTCGCGTTCGCACAGAAAGGCAACCTCAAAGTGGCGAGGCACATCGTTCGCAACATAGCGGCGTTCGCGAGGGAGACCCATGACCGGCGACTCAACAGAATGTGCCAAGGCGTTTGGGCTAAGCTGAAGTATTTGAAAGGCGTCAAAAATTCATTAGCGAAATTAGAAATAACCAGTGTTAATGGTACCTTAAAATCAGCGACAGGTTAGGTTTATCTTAAAATTGGACTTTTCGTGTGAAGGCTTTTTCTATTGATGTTTGAGCCTTGAAGCAAGAAGCACACTTTACTCCGCGCTCGCGTTCGCACAGAAAGGCAACCTCAAGCAACGTAGCGGCGTTCGCGAGCGAAACCCACGACCGGCGACTGAATCTGTTCAAATATCTACGTTGTATGTGCCAAGGGGTTTGGGCTAAACTGAAGTATTTGAAAGGCTTCAAAAATTCATTAGCGAAATCAGAAATAAGCAGTTTATTGATACTTTAAAGTCAGTGACAAGTGATTGTGCTTACAAGTGAATTTTTTGGCGTGGAGGTTTTCCTGTTAATTTTTGCGATTTGGACTTGATTTTGTTAAGTATTTTGAGCAAGGGACTCAGGGATAAACATAGTCTGCAAGTTTTCTTGCACAGATTGACTTGCTGCAAGGGTTTACATAGAATAAAACACATATTGTCAGTTTTGACCATGAATGTATATTAAAGGTCGATCCAGCTCCTAACATCTACTTGTAACAAAGACATAGGTACTTATCGCTATCCCACTTCAACCGCCTGCCGAGAGCGAGAGGTCGGACTCAGTGGTGTCATTTGTTAGTCGAAGTAGGATAGTGATAAGTAGGTATTGGGTTCAAATAGGTATTAGGAGTGCTCTATCTATAGGTATATACAGGGTGTAACCAGAACGCTACCAAAACAACTACAATTTTTTTTATAAACCCTGTATTTTTTAAAAGTTTACAATATATTGCAAATAAAACATCTGACTGACGCTAGAAGTCAACGAACGTTCCGTAAATAGGTCGCTCGAAGTCGTAGGTGGGGCATTGACCCGAGTTTTGAACGCTACACAATGGGGGTTTGAAAAATACTAAATCACTAAAACTACAAGATAAGGCAAATGGTTATTGAAATTAGATTGTGTTAAGGTAGTATAATAACAACGCTAAGTTTTGGCTAGCGTTCTGGTTACACCTGTATAATATAGATTCATGGTTTTGGCAAGTTACTTGGATCATGCAAATGACTTGTAAAAGCTGACTCTTTTAAGTTTCATTACTAGTGGACACTTTTAAATTTTGGTTTAGAAATCAAAATAATTTAATCAAATCCTGTAATAGATTTCTCTTAGATAAACATAAACAAACACAACATTATTATCCTATTGTTAATTAATCGAAGTTAACTGTTAAGTAAATATAAGATGATTTTTCAAAATTCTATTTTATTTTTTATTTTACATAAACCAAAATTTGTAGTTCTAAGGGCCAGCGTAACCAAACAGAGTAGAGATACCAGAGTATTTTTGATAAAAACTTAAACTCAGCTTTATGTCCTTTAACATAAAGTTAAAATTGATATTACGATACGATATTGATAAAACAGGAAGAATAGACTTACCGCGCGCCATCGCCTCTATGCCCAAGGAAATAAAGCTTAATTTGAGTTGTTATCAAGAAAAACGCCTACCTGTTGCACCTGAACGTGCTTGCATAAAGAAGCAGGTTTTTGGTATCAACAGGTCGGTACCAAAACCTAGGGGTGTATACTCGGAAATGTGTGTCCATTTATCCACCTCTGACTAATAAAAAATTTTCAAAAGAAAAATAAAACCGACTTCAAAAACCAAAAACACTAAAAAGTAGAAAATAATTTTTGTTTAGCTACACATGTAATGTACCTAGGTATGAAGTCGAGCGAGCATATTAAAACAAAATTAGAAATCCAAGAGTGAAGCTCGCCCGACTTCATACCTAGGTACATTACATGTGTAGCTAAACAAAAAATATTTTCTACTTTTTAGTGTTTTTGGTTTTTGAAGTCGGTTTTATTTTTCTTTTGAAAATTTTTTATTTCATAATTTTTAGTGGCCCCACTGTACTATAATATGCTATGCCCAGTTAAAACCCTACTGTTTACTAAGCTATTACAGTGATCGCGAGCAATTTGCTCTTATCCATTGAGGAGTTCTGTTCTCCATCTCCGAAGATATTCATCAGATCTTCACCAAATTTATATGGGACCACCTGCACAGTATACCCTTTCAAACAAAAAAAAATATTTCCAAATCGGTCCAGGGGTCTTTGAGTAATCGGGGAACATACAAAAAAAAAAAAAAAAAATAAAAAAAAAAAAAGATCCCGACGAACTGAGAACCTCCTCCTTTTTTGGAAGTCGGTTAAAAATGCAAATTCGCCGTCTGGGATAGATGGATGAACACAAGTTTCCGAGTAGGTACAGTACTACCACTTTTAAGTTACGCTGATGTACCTGCGCAGAAACCTTATTTTTGATTGGCGAAAATATCTCACCTATTGGTTACCTATGCGCCATGTTTTGTATGCGCGAATTATGAGCGATATAGCACGGGTCTTTGTTGTTCTTGTGCTTAAAATCTTAACGTTAAGCAATAAGGTCAAGCCATTCACTACCACCCACCACCAATGAATAAACATTGGGTGGTAGTGAATGGCTTTAGTCGATGTTAGGTTAGGTTACCACTTATAAAGGCGGTAGTATTGTATATACATACACCCTACTATATTTAGACCCTAGGGTGGCTTTAAGGTGGATAAACGGAAGAAGCCATTTAAATCGGTACAACTTCCGATGAGGTTTCCGATTCGGGAGATTTTGCGGTAAGTTAGTAAACTGTTAGTTAATTTATTTATTTATATAACTTAATGCATAGGTAAAAATAAAATACAATAGTGAAACTTTATACTAATTAGATATACATAGGTATACAGGGGGCCTATATGTCAAAACATGGTTTTTGGCCAATCCCATTGACTAAATATCATGTTTTGACATTGATGCTGTCCTTTAATGATTGATACATTTTTAGCCGTTAGGGGGGCAGTTTAATGAGACGACTTGTAAAATAGAAGAGACGTAGGTACCATCGTACCAATCATAACACTGTATTTTTTTATTAGAATGGCGGCCATTTTGAAATCCGCCATCTTGGTTTTTTTATTATTTGTTGTTAAAGTGGCAATAGAAATACATTCTATTCACCTATTACGGTTCATGAGATGCAGTCCATTGACATTGACGAACGTATAATGGAGGCTTATAATAGGGTTCCGTTAAAAATCAAGGATTTCAACGTCGCTGGCGCCTGTCACCCTCTTACAACCGTACGAGCTGCCTCAGTCAAGCGGTAAATACATACGTGTACAATAATACTTTGTGCGTTATATTTTTATCCTTGGAATAAATTTTATATGGATACCGCCTATGGGCTGGCCAATGACAGATTTCGGGTTGAAAGTTATCTTATGCGGCATGTCTTCGGCAAGCTCCACTCTGTAGCTCTTGAATATCGTCAGGAGTGCTGCGTGCATAGGCATCTTGGCGAACCTCATACCTGGAAAGAATAAATACGTATTTTATCTAAAAAATAGAAAGTTTTTTTAATTGAAATAAAGTAACAAATGCTTCTTAACCAACTTCAAAAAAAGGAGGAGGTTCTCAATTCGTCGGATCCATTTTTTTTTTTAATATTTTTTATGTAAGTATGTTCCCCGATCACTCAAAGTCGCCTGGACCGATTTGGATTTTTTTTGTTTGTTTGAAAAGACTTCGTAGGTGGTCCCATATAAATTTGATGAAGATCTGATGAATATCTTCGGAGATGGAGAACAGAACTCCTCAATGGATAAGAGTAAATTGCTCGCGATCAGTGTAATAGCTTAGTAAACAGTAGGGCTTTAACTAGGCATAGCATATTATAGTACAGTAGGGCCACTAAAAATTAAAAAAAAATTCAAAAGAAAAATAAAACCGACTTGTACCGTGTAGAAACAAAAATATTTTTTACTTTTAGTTCTTGTCGTTTTTGAAGTCTGTTTTATTTTTCTTTTGATATTTTTTTAGAATCTCTAGGGCATATACCACTGGTTCGGAATGCCCTTCCAACCATTTAAAGTTTAAACATTAAGATAATGGCGCCTTTACATTTGCCGTCAGCCTTTACGTTCATATACTATTCGATTGCAGTCAAATGACAGCTACAATATTACCTATGCATGTCCTAGGTCCTTCGCCGAAAGGCATGTAAGTGTATGGCTTGATGTTTTTCTTCTCTTCTCCAAAGAATCGTTCCGGACGAAATACTTCCGGCTCAGGAAAATATTTAGGGTTATGCTGAATATGATATACGGGTATGTGAATGCGGTCACCCTTTTTCATAAGGGGACCTGTCGGTAGAGTGTAGTCATGCATTACTTCTCTGGTTAGAATACCTAGCACCGGGTACAGGCGAAGACTTTCTTCTATACACGCTTCGGCGTAAGGCATCGTGCTTACACATTCATACTCAATTGTATCATGTTTAGCAAAATATTCATCAACCTCTTCTATCATCCTGTCCTGAGCAACCTGGTTTTTTGCTAGTTCGAATAGAAGATAACTTATAGACGTCGCCGTCGTTTCAAATCCAGCCGCAAAGAAAAGCACGCATTGCGCTATAAGCAATTCCTCGTTGACCTCGATGCTCATTGACTTTTTGCCGCCATTTATTGTGTTGCTCAGGCTATCTCCAGTTAAGCAGTTGTGTTTTTTCCAAGCCAGAATGAGATCCACGAAGTCGTGCTTTGATGTTTTTGTTTCCTCGCGGTTTTTAAATACTCCAGAAATTAGCTTATTGAAAAACATGTCAACTTTGTCGTCAAATAGTTTAAATCCTAACGAATAAAACACTCCCGGCCACATCGATCGGCAGATATTTTTAAGAGCTCTGTAATCTGATGTGTCAAATATTTGGTCACCTATTGTGATGAAGGGATTTTTTTGTGAATCCTTTTTCATCGTGTCTGCGCACAATCCAAAGGCACAACCTGTAACGCATTCTATCGTGTATCTCGAGAGTAATTTCCTGGCGTTAATAGTCTGATTTGTTTTTATTTCTTCGGCCAGCAAGCTCTCCAACGTATCGGAAGATTTTTTTATCAAATAGAACATGTTCTTCAACTTCACGGAGGAAAAAAGTGGTGTTAAATTCATGCGCAATACTTTCCATTCGTCACCGTGAGCAAAAAATAAATTCCTCGAAATCGTTTCTTTGTGATTGTGATCTGATGCCTCTTTGCCACTGCAGTAGAAAAAATCCTTTGACATAACAAGTTTTAATAAATTCGGGTCCTGAATAATTAGTGCAGGGCTCGTCCCATAAAAAGATCCAAAGTAGGGCTCATTAGGAAACTGTTGGCACATTTCATTCGCGACGTAACTTAAGTGTTTTTTTAACAGAATATAGTCTTTATAGTTGCCAAATAATGGCAATGGCTTTGCAAAGGGAACATTTCTGTTTTTCCAATAGTTTCTGTTCTTTAATAGCAAATACGAAAAATATAACACGCCAATAACAACAAACAAGATAACTAAATGTATTGCCATCTTGGACTATTGACAAATTAATTTGAATCAGTCGAAGTGGTATCCGCAGTTTATATAGAATGATAAGTGTTATTACTTATTATAATAATGTTCAATTAGGGTGACAAAAACATATGATTTATAATCGAGACTTGTCTTTTTTAAGTTTTCGTACTTCATAATGGGAAAACGAAATTTATTAGGTAAGATAGATATGTATCTACACATTTAGGATCATTGATATTGTTGTCTGTATATCATCGTCCTTTTTCTCAGAAACGGCTTTAGGTATCAAGTTGCAGGTCTAGAGGCTACCTAATCTTTGATTGCATGCATGTCAAATGTTATTCAAGTATCCTAGTTTAACAAAATAAAAAGATACGTCCTTAGTGTTTTTGCTGTCAACAAAACAAGCAATCCTAGTATTATCATCGTCCATTCAGTCTATCCGTGTGTCACAGCTGTTAAAAAAAACTATTAGAGCCTATAACTAGTAGATGAGATGAGATTTTCAGAGATGGTAGGTAGGACTATCTTTGGGCGGTCGTCAAACTGCAGTCTACCCTAACGCCACAGATACTACATACAAATTACAATGCATTGATTGCATTGTTGTCCGTTGGGAGAAGGAACTTAAGTTCCGTCCTCCAACACATCCAATCTTCATCCAATCGCCCCTAAATTCCCAATTTCGTTTCAAACAAAAAAAAAGAAATATCAAAATTCGAGCACATTAGATAAAAACAAAACCAAAATATGTACCTACTTACGAAATATGAATCATGAATAATTACCTATGCACGTTCTAGGTCCTTCGCCGAAAGGCATGTAAGTGAATGGCTTGATGTTTTTCTTCTCTTCTCCAAAGAACCGTTCCGGACGAAATACTTCCGGCTCAGGAAAATATTTAGGATTATGCTGGATATGATACACGGGTATGTGAATGCGGTCACCTTTCTTCATAAGGAGACCTGTCGGTAGAGTGTAGTCATGCATTACTTCTCGGGTTAAAAGACCTACCACCGGGTACAGGCGAAGACTTTCTTCTATACACGCTTCGGCGTAAGGCATCGTGCTTACACATTCATACTCAATTGTATCATGTTTTGCAAAATATTCATCAACCTCTTCTATCATCCTGTCCTGAGCAACCTGATCTTTCGCCAGTTCGAATAAAATATAACTTGTAGTCGTCGACGTCGTTTCAAATCCGGCCGCAAAGAAAAGCACGCATTGCGCTATAAGCAATTCCTCGTTAACCTCGATGCTAATTGACTTTTTGCCGCCATTTATTGTGTTGCTCAGGCTATCTCCAGTTATGCAGTTGTGCTTTTTCCAAGCCAGAATGAGATCCACGAAGTCGTTCTTTGAAGTTTTTGTTTCCTCACGATTTTTAAATACTCCGGAAACTATCTTATTGAAAAACGTATCAACGTTGTCGTCTAATAGTTTAAATCCTAACGAATAAAATAATCCGGGCCACATCGACCGACAGATATTTCTAGTAGCTCTGTAGTCTGACAGATCAAATATTTGGTCACCCATTGCAATAAAGGGATTTTTTTGTGAATCCTTTTTCATCGTGTCTGCACGCAATCCAAAGGCACAACCTGTGATGCATTCTATCGTGTATCTCGAGAGCAATTTCCTGATCTCGACATTTGGACTTGTCTTTATTTCTTCGGCAAGCAAGTTCTCCAACGTATCGGAAGAATTTTTTATCAAATGGAACATGCTCTTCAATTTCACGGAGGAAAAAAGTGGTGATAAATTCATGCGTAATACTTTCCATTCGTCACCGTGGGCCATAAACATATTTTTCGTAATGGTTTCTTTGTGATTATGGTTAGACGTTTCCCTACCACTGCAGTAAAAGAAATCCTTTGACAGAACGTGTTTCAATAAATTCGGGTCCTGAATAATTAGTGCAGGGCTCGTACCATAAAAAGATCCAAAGCAAGGCTCATCAGGAAACTGTTGGCACATATCGTCTAAGATGTCATTTATGTGTGTTTTCAACAAAATACAATCTTTGTAGTTGCCGAATAATGGCAATGGCTTTACGAAAGGGATATTTTTGCTTTTCCAATAGTTCCTGTTCTTTAATAGCAAATAATATGCAAAATATGTTAGCAACACTGGCTAAAATACTGTTTATTATCAGCAACACTGACCAAATTACTATTTTTATATAACTTTTGTGTAATGAAACAAGTGTAGCCACGTCAATACACCTTATTAAATATGTTATTATACCTTTGTCAATATACGTTTCATGACAAGACGTATATTGACAAAGGCAATTATTATTGTCCGGAAGTAGTTGGAGTTTTCTTCGAGAGTCGGGCCAGCCCGCTCAGTCAGTGTATTTTTGTACTCCAATCGAGAAAGTGTGAAGTGGAATATTGTCAAGTGTTAAAGTGTTAAAGTGGCAAATTGTAAAGACAAGTGGTAAAGTATAAGAAATACAGCATTAATTATGAGTAAGTTATGTTTTATTTCACTACTATTAATAATAATAAAATTAAAATCCTGAGATCACAAAATGTAGGTATCTGTTGGCGCGATCTGAGTTAGCGCCAACATTTCAGAAGTGGGATGAATTAACGCAAAATCCACTAAGATATACAACATTTAAACTTTAAAATTTCTTTTTATCAAAATAAAATAAAATGAAACACACATTTTGTGATTATTTCATTTTGTGATACTAGTTACCAACAAATAAGAACCGTAAACTTGTCATTTATTTTTAAAATACCCATATTTTATGAAATTGAAATTGATGCTAGTCACGTGACAAATAAAATACCGCATGATATTCGTCAAGTTTTTCTTCAAGGCAAATCCTTGATATAATCGACTTCTTGTGGGTATTGCATAAACATTAAAATTAATTCTCATTAGTTTCTCTGAGTGACTTACTCGTACGTCCTCACGGTGATAGTCAAGGAGAATATAGTCGCGTAATGATCAGAAAAATATCAATATCTGTATTTATAATTCATAATTGAATAAAACTAATATGTTCCACATGCATAGAACCTCATATTTTTTCGAACTTTTACTGCCTCCCGTATCTGGTATGGCTTACAGCGAACCCTCCCGAACAAGATGGTGTCTACGTCTCAGTCCACCGAGATGGTGCGGCATCGTGGAAGGAGGCGAAACGCTCCAGGATCTCGGTGGCCACGCCAGCCGGCGCTCACGCAGCCGTTGTTCAGGCAGCCGCGCCAGCCGGCGCTCACGAAGCTGGCGCTCGGGCAGCCGGTGCCCACACAGCCGGCGTCCACACAGCCGGCGCTCGTAGACGCGCCAGCCGGTGCTCACGCAGTCGACGCTCAGGCAGGCGCGCCAGCCGGCGCCCGTGCAGCCGGCGCCCACACAGGCGGTGCTTGCAGCCGCGCCAGTCGGCGCTCACGCAGCCGGCGCTCGGGCAGCCGCATCGCCGGCGCCCACGCAGCCGGCGCCCACACAGCCGGCGCTCGCAGCCGGCGTCCGCACAGCCGGCGCTCGCAGCCGCGCCAGCCGGTGCTCACGCAGTCGACGCTCGGGCAGGCGCGCCAGTCGGCGCCCGTGCAGCAGGCGCCCACACAGGTGGTGCTTGCAGCCGCGCCAGCCGGCGCTTACGCAGCCGGCGCTCACGCAGCCGGCGCTCACGCGGCCGGCGCTCGGGCAGCCGCACCAGCCGGCGCCCTTGCAGCCGGCGCCAACACAGCCGGCGCTCGCAGCCGCCGCCGGCCGGCGCTCACGCAGTCGACGCTCGGGCAAGCCGTGCCAGCCGGCGCCCATGCAGCCGGTGCTCGCGCAGCAGCGACAGCCGGCGCCCACACAGCCAGCGCTCGGGTGGCCGCGCTGGCTGGCGCTCACGCAGCCACTGCTCGGGCGGCCGCGCCAGCCGGCACTCACGCAGCCGGCAGTTGGGCAGCCGTGCCAGACGGTGCCCGTGCAGCCGGCGATCGCAAAAATGAGTCTTTTCTTTTCGAGTATTTTTACGAAACTTTTAGATGCCTTGAAACCTAGGATACGCTCAGATTCTCATCTAGTGGGTGAGAATGGCAAGCTAAATTGTTAACTGCGTTACTTTCTGACGAAAATTACGATCGGATGCCATGATAACCGATGATAGCTAACCTTTCCCAATTTGGGGATTCGCTGGAGACATTTTACTAGGGTAAAATTGCTTTAATAAATATTTGTCATATGGATTATGACACAAACCGAAGTAAACCATTAAAAGCGCAGTCCTCAGTTAAAACTATAAATATGCAATCCAAACAGGGCCTGAAGAGCTCTCGTAGTTGTAACTATAAGCTCGAGGGTCACAAACAGACGGCTCGAGGGGCTTGACAGAGCCTTAGTCCAATTAAAAAAAAAAAAAAAAAAAAAACAAATGTGTCACGAACTTTGTGTGAGTGTGTGGCAAGTGTGACGTTGCCACGGAACCAAGCAGTACTAGTTCAAGCTACTAGCTTATTTTTTATTATTTCTCTTGCATTCATGTTTTACGAGTAAATCATAATATATATATATATATATATATATATATATATAATGTTACAACATGAAGCCCCGTCGGGGCGTTTCACAGTATAACATTGGTAATTATAATATGTTACAAGTATTATTTCAATTCTATTAAGTGTTAACATTTATGAAAATCATAAAGTATGAATAACAATTAGTAAATAATCATAAAGTATGACTGACAATTAGTAAGGAACAAGAAGTAAATAAATGAAAATAAAATATGACTTATAAATAAACGTTATAGGAGCGGTCATATCGTTAATCAATCTTAAAAGAACTTAAGTATAAAGAAAAGTGCATACATACAAAATCACTATCGTATTATACCCGGTCAGTCAAAGAAAAAAATAACGGTTATGATAGTTTCAATAATTAATAATCACTTATCGTTTTATTTTATATTAACATCATAAGGCTGTCAGAATAAATCAAATTTCGTTCAAGGCCTTCATTGATTTTGGCAGCGAATGTTGCATAATTAGATATTAGGATTTAAATAAAATCCGTAGTAACTAATGTACTGACAAAGATTTGAGAATACTGTGGTACACACAGTAAAATAGTTATATTTGCACCCGTCCAGTGTCGCGTAACACACACAAAAGCATACATATAGCACACGTAAATATTGAAGTTACAACTATTAAGGACGCCCACATATTATGTAAGCAAAACCAGTTTAGTCAATGCGCATCACGTTGCGTTGGTTAAGTTAGAAAGAATTCTTAATAATTAGAGCAATGAGGATAATATTAATCACTCTATGGATTTAAGGTATCGTCATTCGGGCTAACACGCTTTGCACTTGTGGTGTAACAGGTAGGCCCACGATTAGAGGTTATGAGTTCAAATCTCTCTTGTACATTGTCTTTGATGTTTTGTTATTTGTAGTTTAAAAAACAAAAATGCTAATATCAGCATCGATAAAATGTCTCAAAAAAAAAACCAATAGAACAGCTGTTAACAAATTAATAGAAAGGGAGTTAGCTTCCGTAATGGAATTGAGATCCCTGTTCTTTTCAGTAAAGCTAATAAAAGTGCCATATGTTACAAGTTAATCGAACAGTTACAGTTATAGACATATTTCTTTCTTTTGTACTTTTTATTATTTGAATAATTACATAGGTCTAAAAACCTACAAACAAAATCAATTCTTATACATATTAAACTTATTATAAACTAGAAGTAAGAAGATAAAAAAAAAAAGGGGTGTCCGTACTCTTCGATAATATTTATAAATAATTGCTTATGCAGTTTTGCAATACATATGAATTTTATTGAAATGGGTGAGCTTTACATTTTATTAACAATATTAACTAAATGAGCCATTGGTGTTATGAATTAACATGATTAAATGAATGAATTAATGAATTAAATAAATAAAATCTCTATTGTTTCTAATGTTACACCTAAAAATTAGTTTGAGCTTCTGATGACCAAACTAAGCTTTATTTAACACTGATGCACTATCTATAACTAGAATTAAAAAAAAAATATTTAAATAATGTAAATGTAGGCTTAACCTTTTTATAACTCTAGTTTTTATTTATTTTTTAATCTTAAAATAAATTAATCTTTTTTTTGTCAGCCCTAGCACAGACTACGATCTATTTGCAAATCTTCAAACACCAGTCTCAGTTTTAATTATCTAGTGCTTTGGTCTACAACAATTAGTGTAAAATGTTATTTTTAATTAAGTCTTTAATTAAATAAATAAATAAAAATAAAATAAATAAATAAACCCGTGTTATAGGTAACAGTGCTCTCGTCTTACAGACTAGAACTAGAACAATACAGAAATTACACAGATAATTTAATTCAAGATTGGGTGACGTTAGACTGTGTACATTTTAATACACATATCTACATATATACAAACTAGATCACTTTTCTGGGGAGCCCCTCTCTCTGTTAGTATGAGATATGAGGATCTCTAATCTCATTAACAATAATTGTGAAATATTTCTGGCTGGACAGTCACTAAAGTGGAACCATTGTATAACCGTTATACAGTTGCACCGTTCACCCTTGCAGACAAATATAAAAGTTTACTTTATGGCAAAACATAACTAATCTTCCTTCATAATATAATTAAGGTTAATTAAATAAATACATATAATACAAAATACAAAATACAAAAATATTTATTTCAGTAAAAAACAAGTTTAAATATATTTTAAATATAACATAGAAATTGGAACCGTCCCAGTAAGTAACTGGTATTAAACTAGTACTTATGGCGGGCGATCCCGCTCTTCCATAACATATTCTGTTACAATTGAAATAAATAAGTAGTTTCTAATAGTAATAAATTATATAGAATAATATAATATAGAATCTCTTTAATTTTCAATCTATATTTTAAAAATTTGGGTATACTCTCGTATGATACTTACCAATATCATTAAGTGTCGTGTGACCTCACTAATAGGTAGGTTTTGTCCAAACAAAACAAATATACTTGCAACATCGTTAGATTTTTCATAGTTGTGAGATTTGTTTACGTAGAAGAGACACAAAATCACGGGATACAAAATTATGTCGTAATTTCACGGAATTGCGTCTTAAGTAGGTGCGATATAATTGTCAAAATAATATAAAATTATAAATTTATCTGATGACGGTAGTTAGATAAAATCGATATTTGGCTTATTCGATCTCATACAATCTATTACTAGGAGGCCAACAATATTGAACTTTCATAAACATGGGTGTTTTGAAGGTTTTGGTTTAGTCTCCATCTGAGATTCGGAGCGATATCGCATATTTTCGGTATTTGTATTGTGAACTGGATAATTAGATGTTGTGATAGCAATCACGCTCTAATTAAATTATTAATTTTGCCATTAAATTTTTAAATTAAAACTCTTGAATAAACTCTTCGCATTGAACCTGTGTTTACGTAGGTTTTGGGAGGACATTTCGATAATTCAACAGTATTTAAATAATACCTGCTTTTCTGAGTGACGCTTATAATAGGTTAATATTATTGGTTGAGGGCAGCTCACTTCTTATGCTGAATGCGTGAGATGAGTATATAATACTTTTACGTATAAGTTTCACCTATATGTGCGTGTTAAAGAATTTACAGTTATATCGTTGGTAATATCACACATTCACACGTGGATGCGTGTTGGTATGCCTTGCAAACTTTTGTTGTTTGTACATCCTTATCCCAATAATATAAAACACAAGAAAAAAAGTGTTACTATATATGCCCGTTACAGACTTTGAAACCATCCAACCAATGAGCCTGAAATCAGTGTCATTAGAAAGTTAATGATGCGAAGATTGTCGTAGACTACTAAACCAATGCGTAAGGCACATTTCTTCTAGCATAGTACCATACGCCAGGTTATACGCTGGTGTGTTGTAAAAGCACTGCGTTTGTAATAAAGTTGACGAAGCAAAAGTAGAACTGTTCAAAGTGTTGCACATTACAATCGTATACCAGTCATGGTAGGACAGTCCTCAACGGAACAGTCTCATATTGTTATTTAGGATATATGATAGATTGCATATGTCGCAGGATAGTAGTAGTAGGAAGCTATTTTCAATAGACCACATGAACACTGCTTAATGTCTTCCAGTGAATCCTCAGAAAGGGACCCGTAATTGGCTAAACATCTCTAATTGAAATAAATATCACAACAGTTGATGAATTAACAATTAAAACGTAATCGTTTCATTCGAATCGGATAGTAATTGCATACAAAAGATAGTTCACAATAATATAAAATGCTAAGTAACTAATGGATATGGTTATAGGTTGATGGACAACCCTGGTCCTAAATGAATACATATAGTTCAAAGTTAATGGACAACCCTGGTCCTAAATGAAAATAAAAGGGTCATTCAAAAATATTTTCGTGTTGGAAATAAATGACAATAACATTAAAGTTTTGTTAAATTTAATAAATGTAACACCAAATGAAAACGAAGGAACTAGATTTTTATCAATGGAAAACAACCATTTTTAAATGGCAATCACTAACTTTAAATTCGCTTAATCTGGAGCTAAAATTTCAATCATCAAAATTAACTTTGCAGTAACGGATCGTAAATTTTGCTTTCCAGATAGCTTCATAAGAAAAAGTCAGTGAGGATTAAACCTGGACTCCTCGGTGGCCAATTAACGTCGTCTCGATTACGCTCTTACTGTAGAATTCGAGTCAGTTGACAGGGTTATCGGGATTTATTTCCTGTACGGCAACAGCTTTATTTGGACGCAAGTGTAATGCCTTTTAATAATCGGCAGAACTGTGATTTATTCAAATTTAGAGTTTTTGGGACCAAACGCATTATAGTCTTATATTAGCTGAGACAGATGGACATATAGTAGACGGTTTTCCCCGTTCTTGAAGTTCTTATGCAACCCGGTTTTTTGGCCGGCATTGTGTTCCCAGTCCCCTCTTGTGGACCCAATTGAATTTGCACTTAGAACATTATTTTTACCAACATTAAATTAAAATATTTTATTGAGACGCCCAGTAAAGATATATATATTTAAATCCTGATCCTTGTAAAAAGAAAAAACCTGTAGACCTTTCCTCACCCTCTGTTACCTGCGTATGACAGACTACAGACAAAACAGAAACGAAAATATTTCTGAATCACCCTTTAAGGGACAGCCCTGGTCCTAGAATAAAATATGCTGGAACAACCCTGGTCCAATATTTATTTTAAGGACCACCATGGTCTGTGACTATGTTTATAGTTAAAATAGAATTTGTTAATTTGAAATCATTAGAGGCCTGGTGGCATACGAACAACGTTGGTCTTAGCATTTAACATTGGACAACCTGGTCCAATATTTATTTCAAGGACAACCATGGTCCATGATTACGTAAATACTTAAAATAGAATTTGTTTATTTAAAATTATTAATTATATTTATAGAAAGTTAGAAATTATTAGTGATACAATAACGTAAATCTGCCATGTTTTGTTGCTTGTCGCTCGAGGTCGACGACCCAATTTGGATGGCCGACTGTTAGCAACACTGGCTAAAATACTGTTTATTATCAGCAACACTGACCAAATTACTATTTTTATATAACTTTTGTGTAATGAAACAAGTGTAGCCACGTCAATACACCTTATTAAATATGTTATTATACCTTTGTCAATATACGTTTCATGACAAGACGTATATTGACAAAGGCAATTATTATTGTCCGGAAGTAGTTGGAGTTTTCTTCGAGAGTCGGGCCAGCCCGCTCAGTCAGTGTATTTTTGTACTCCAATCGAGAAAGTGTGAAGTGGAATATTGTCAAGTGTTAAAGTGTTAAAGTGGCAAATTGTAAAGACAAGTGGTAAAGTATAAGAAATACAGCATTAATTATGAGTAAGTTATGTTTTATTTCACTACTATTAATAATAATAAAATTAAAATCCTGAGATCACAAAATGTAGGTATCTGTTGGCGCGATCTGAGTTAGCGCCAACAAATATAATACACCAATAACAAACAAGAAAACTAAGTGTATGGCCATCTTGGGCAAATTAGACAAATTATTATGAATCTCTACAGTTGAATCCCGCAGTTTTTATTGAGTTAGAAGTGTTATTAAGTTATGATAGTACACTTAAATTAGGGTGACAAAAATATTTAATTTAAAAACGATACTCGCATTTTTTAGGCGTCGTCGTCCTAATACAACGGATGCGCGATCAACGCAAGTTTGCGCGAATTTAATTCGTAAGAATTTTCGAAACCAACCTTTTTAGAGCCTCGATAGCTCAACGGTTGAGGAGCGGACTGAATTCCGAAAGGTTGGCGGTTCAAACCCCACCCGCTGCACTATTGTCGTACCCACTGCCGGCACAAGCTTTATGCTTAATTGGAGGGGAAAGGGGAGTATTAGTCATGATTAGCATCAGCATCATTCAGTCCGCTCCTTAACCGCGGAGCTATTTTCAAAATAATTTATATTGTCAAAATAATTTACCACTATATCCCGCAATCACCTCAATGCAAAACATCCTATTCGAGTGACGCATTAAACGCTTTATCTGTTTATAAACGGTAGACCCTCTTTAAAAAACAATTATTATTTGTTGTGAAGCGTCAACTCATCGTTACTAGTGTGTTTTTGCACGTGGTAGGTACATATCCAGAGACTCCTTATCATTCCAAATATAAAAAGATCAAGCATAATAAAAAATATCTAAATAGTAGGTATTTTTTTATTTTTATCTGTTGTTTACATGTACAACGTCGTAAATATTTACTCAAATGATAAATAAAGATACACACAAAACCATTAAGGTGAGTTCATTATAGACCGTGTACGGGCCGGGTGGTAACATCTAAATTTATAAAAGGAAAGGCTGACTGACTGACTGATCTATCAATGCACAGCTTAAACTACTGGACTGTTCGGGCTGTTTGACATGCAGATAACTATTATGACGTAGACAATAGGCATCCGCTAAAGGATTTTTGAAAATTCAACTCCCATGGGAATAAAATAGCGGTTTAAAAATAGAAGACACGGGTATAAGTGGTAGTAGTAAATATTTTGCGAGCCTGTCAGTCTTTTTGTTGCTAAATGCAAAAAATAAAAAACCACTTTCCGTGAAAAAGCGGCTGTGATATCACCGTTAGGAAAACTAGTAATTTCATCAATTGATTTTTTTTAAAATTAGCAACACCCATCACTACCCTAAACTAATTTGACAGGTCTAATTCTAGTGGCTAGTGGGCGTTAAGAAAGAGATAGCAACACATTTAGATATGTATTTTTAAGAGACTGCAACAGATTTAGACACATTCTTTAGTAAAGCTAGGAGTATATTTTTTTATTATTTATTATAGTTTAATTTCTATAGTTGAAATAAAATAAAAATTCAGTAACGTTTGTAGTATTTTATTAGTATAAAATGTACAGTAACAATATTATTAGGTATGTACAGTAAAAAATTGTGCTAAAACCATTAAATATCCATTGACAATCATTGATAACAACATAGTGTGAATAGACCTAATCTTATCTATGGTTGGTTAATAATTCGTGCTAAGCACAGCGCGGCCTGTGCTCTTCATAGCATGAATCTTTCCTTAATAATATGTTATTCAGTAAAATCCAGAGTTAATTACACATAATGTCCTATATACATGTTTAATGTACCCCCTTTAGCTTCTAATTCATTTGTTTGATATCAGTTTAGTTTTTATATCTACAGGCACTCCGAGCACTATTAAGTATTATCATGTTAACACGTCGGTGATGCGATCTTGAAGTTTTTTCCCATCAGAAATTGCCCAACGCACATAATTATATAGAACTTTTATACTTCAATTGCATACAAACACATTATAAGCTGATGTTATTCTTAGAGCAAACTGGGCAGGCAAGCGTTCCCATGGGATCCCAGACAGGCAAAACTTTGGCTTCCTGCTTGAACCTGCTTAGAACTTCCTCGGGGACTTACGAGTGGGCCTAATATAATATTGTAATTTGTATTTATGACTATTAAAATAAGACCACATAGGTGACATATAGGCCGATGTTATTGCTTAGAGCAAACTGGGCAGGCGAGCGTTCCCATGGGATCCCAGGCGGGCAGGACTTTGGCTTCCTGCTTGAACACGCTTAGCACTTCCTCGGGAACATATTTCTTGTCCACCACCACCTGGGAAATTAGTATGGTTAATGCATAAGAAAATAAGTACGAGCGCAGTGAGCTTAAACTTTTTACACGACTGCCCAAAAAAGGATTGTAATGTTTTCAAGGTTCTTGTAAGTAACTTTTTTTTATTCCACCATAACTTTTGAATGCCTGTGTTAGATTGGAATGTATGGGGTGTGGCGGTCGCCACATTCGCAAGCAGATGGCGCTTCTCACTCATACGAAGAAATCTATCAACAATTAATGGACACACGACGCTCGCACCAGATGGCGGCACGGGTACATTCATCGGAAGTCAAAGTAGAACACGCAAATCTGAATCACACTAACAGAATTTTCTGAAATGTACACTATATATAGAAGTTACAAGATACCCAGCTGACATCCCGAGCACAATACCGCTCGGAGCGAAAATTTACCTATTGCTAACATCAAGCACACATACACCCTCCCGTACAGGGGTATCGTTAGAGGTCTATTACTACATATATTGTTAGTATGGCGGCTTTTAAATTGAGTCGGTACTACCACTTTGTAAGTCCCACCGATGTACTTGCAGAAATCGTTGCGTTTCCGCCTTTTTGGGTTCCGTACCTCAAAAGGAAAAACGGAACCCTTATAGGATCACTTAGTTGTCTGTCTGTCAAGAAACCTATAAGGTACTTCCCGTTGTCCTAGAATCATGAATTTGGCAAGTAGGTAGGTCTTATAGCACAAGTACAGGAATAAATCTGAAAACCGCAAATTTGTGGTTACATCATTTAAAAAAAAATTTAATGTGTTTCAATTTTCCAAATAAGATAACTATACCAAGTGGGGTATCATATGAAAGGGCTTTACCTGTACATCCTAAAACAGATTTTTATTTATTTTTATGTATATTAGTTTTTGATTAATCGTGCAAAATGTTGGAAAAAATACCTGAATACGGAACCCTCAGTGCGCGAGTCAGACTCGCACTTTTTACACATTAACATTTTCGATAAATCGAAAACTATTGTATATGTAGTTTTTGATTTATCGAAAATGTTGGAAAAAAATACCTGAGTACGGAAACCCTCAGTGTGCGAGTCTGACTCGCACTTGGCCGGTTTTTTAAGCTCATACAGTGTGTAATGTGTATATTTACCTCGAACACGAACTCCCGGAACCAGGGCGCGGTGAGCAGCAAGTAACCTTTGTCGTAATCCTTGTCGCTGTACGAGTTCTCCACGCGGAACTTCACGGGGTTGCCACTCTCCTAATCAAAAATATAATAAGGTGTTTATACTTTTTTTTTGTATTTTCATCTTTATATTTCCTTAATAATAAGTACCTATATAATATTTACAAACTTCATGTGGTTAGTTTTTAGGGTTCCGTACCTCAAAAAGAATAGCGGAACCCTTATAGGATCACTTTGTTGTCTGTCTGTCTGTCAAGAAATCTATAGGGTACTTCCCGTTGTCCTAGAATCATGAAATTTGGCAGGTAGGTAGGTCTTATAGCACAGATACAGTTAGTGTGTTAGTCTTCCCAAAGTCTGGGTGAAAGTCTCCATTTCTTTCCACTTTTTCCTATTTTGGGCAGCATACATCCAGTCTCGTCCAGCTACTTTTATAATGTCTTGGGACCATCGTTTCTTGGCCTGCCCACTTTTGGCCTGTCATATGGTCCACTCCACTGTTTCTGTCCACTTCCCATCTTTGCACCTAGATACATGTCCAGCCCATTGCCACTTTAGTTTTAAGGCAAGTTCCAGAGTTCCATGCATTGCCACTTTAGTTTCCTCTGGAACATGGATTAAAATAAATATTAGTATGGATAAAATATACTCACATCGGTTCCTATGGCGGTGAACACCATAGCGTGAGTCATACACGAGTCCCCATAGAGCAGTCGGTCTGCCTTGTTCAGGCCCACTTGCACCTCTGTGTTGAACACCAACCGGAAGTCATGCCTGCCGACATTGGAAATAGTTTTTTTTAAATTTATTCTTTTGTCACTTTAACTGCATCCTCTGAAGTTATGTCAGAGACGTTTTTTGTTTTTTTTTGTTCTAATGTGCGATTTTTCGAAAGGAACAGAACGGTGCAATTTTTCCGTATGTTAATGTTATTAATTGGAAACAGTTTACACTAGCCGACTCGCCTTGGTTTTGTCTGGATGGAATATCTGGTTTATCGGTTTTATCATCCATTTTCAATCATTTTCACAAATGCTTTCTTAGAAGATGTCGACATCATAGTAGCTAACTAAAATAAATAAAATAAACTAATAGTAGTAAGTAAAAAAAAAAAAAAACTGCATGTCCAGCCTAATCCGTCCAGTAGTTTGAGCTTAGCGTAGATAGATCAGTTAGTTAGTCAGTCAGTCAGCTTTTCCTTTTATATACTATTTAGATATCAATTTCCACTTACGCATCCAAGTCTTCCAGTCCATTTTTCCGCTCGAATCTTTTTGAGACTTCGCTGCCAAACCACACCGCTTCCCCACCCTGTATACTGTCCTTGACTACTCTGAAACAAAAGCTTAGTAAGAAAAATCTGTATATAAGAATCCATCTAACTTTTCACAATGCTTCAATTATAAATGGCATTAGATTATTATACACACTCATGTATAATCTATTTTTTAATACCGCATTTTATACTTGTCTAAGTATAGTAGGTAAGGTCGACATGGCGATCGGGGTGGGGACGACCCGCACACATTCAGCCCCCGCTCTAACCCGGTGCGGGAGAGCGCGGGTGTGTTGAGGCCTTATACCCCGTTTGCCATCTCGACCTGTCGCGTACTATATTACAGTCTAATTTTTAATTCGGTGGAATTCTAACAGTTATCATTGTACATACATAAGACAGATGGGTATTTTTCATGAAAAAAAAGGTTACCATCTGAAGTTAAATTTAATCCCAAATTAACCTAAGAGTCCAAACGCATTTACGCTGCGTTGCGCAGTGCGGCAGCGCCTTGCTCCATACAAACTCGTATAAACTACTAGCTGACGCCCGCGACTTCGTCCGCGTTGATTTAGGTTTTTCGAAATCCCATGAGAACTCTTTGGTTTTCCGGGATAAAAAGTAGCCTATGCTAATCCAGAATATTATCTATCTCCATTCTGAATTTCAGCCAAATCCGTCCAGTAATTTTTGCGTGAAGGAGTAACAAACATACACACACACACACACACATACAAACTTTCGCCTTTATAATATTAGTGTGATATTTTCAGCGCAGCGCAGGTCAAGTGCGTAAGTCAATATATAAAAACCGGTCAAGTGCGAGTCAGATTCGCATATGAAGGGTTCCATACAATTGTATTGTAATTAAAAAAAAATTGTTCCTCACTTGATAAGCGTTTCGATGGGCTGGTTGTTGTAGGCCGTCTGTCGCCCGCCCACCATGTTGCCGAGGCATTCCAGCGTGTACAGATTTCCGAACGGGTTGGACTCGCGCGGGTCGCTCACGAGGCACACCTGGCAAAATCAAAGACAAAATTAATAAAAATTGCGATTTTTTATTATAGCTTTTTTATTACTTGAAGACACTTGTAGTTATTTTTCACTTTTCACACACTTTAAATCAAAAGTCAATAAAAAGAAAGAGCCTAGGAGAGCTAGACCTTTGTCATTTTATAAAAGCTGAATAATTTCTCGCATTTTATATTTCAATTGTTTTTTGTTTATCCAATAATTTGTTTCAAATAATTACGTAAGCTACTTACGTGAGCAAAACTTACAGGTGTAATTGCGGCCTCGAAAGAACTTGTAAAAGTCTAATTGGCCGGATTCGAAAGAACTTGTAAAAGTCTAATTGAATAAAAACATTTTGAATTTGAATTTGAATTTGAACTTAGTACACCTGTAAGTACGTAGCTTTCTTGATTATCTTACGACAATTTTATTCATGTAGACACTCTCATATGTACACTAGCTCATGCCCTCGACTATCTGCATGCCAAATATCAGCTTGATCCGTCCAGTATTTTGAGCAGCGCGTTGATAAATCAGTCAGTCAGTCATCTTTTCCTTTTATATATTTAGATTCACCGTAAATTTGCTGTCATCAGTTGCCAATTAATTACGTAAGCTACTTACGTAAGTAAAGCTTACAAGAGTAATTACGGCCTTATCGTGATAATTTAGTACGTTAAATTAAAACTAAAGCTACGAGGGTTCCAAACGCGCCCAGGTCTAAGAGGAGCCCACAACAAACTCAGCCGGGTACTTTTTATGTCTTACCTTATCATCGACGTTAAACAGTGGACGGACATGTTTATTGTAGAACTCTTGAGGGGTGAGGGATCCAAACGTGTTGTAGGCCTTTTCCTTGTTGTAGAATTCGAATGTGAACTTTTCTGGTGGTATACCTGCACCAATAGGAACAGAGCTTAAGATCATATCACAGTCTAAAAAGATACTTCATACAGTGGGTAAACGGATGTGGCTACTTGGCTAGGTTAGGTTTGGCGTTGTTTTAAACGTGATTCCAAAAAATCTGGTCAAGTTCAAGGCAGATGCGCACACAAAGGACGTACATTGAACAAGATGTAACTTATGTGCAACACTGCAAGTAAATGATGGACAGCACCATCTATATGTTTTTTTTTATAATGTTTACAATTTTTTTTTATAAATTTTTACAAATTCACGGTTTTCGGATTTTTGAACATCTTTTCTTGAAAGTCAAAACAGACAGACAGACAACGAAGTGATTCTATAAGGGTCTATTGAGGTATGGAACCCTAAAAAATATGGTACCGATCAATACACAGTTTGTTACAACATACCCAGGCACGTGCCAACGATATTGTAGATGACAGCTATTTGCTTATCTATGGTGCACTGTATGTCTTCGTCTGACGCGTTGGAAGACACTTTGTCGCGCAATTCTTTGGCATATTCCCGCAACTGGAATGAAAAAAAAAACTGAAGAAAAGGGTTAAATATATTTTAAAACTAGCTAATGCCCGTGTGGACTACACAAATTTCAAACTCCTATTTTACCCTCTTCAACCAATCAATCAATCAATTAACCTGTTTGCGTCCACAGCTGGACATAGGCCTTCCCAAGAGCGCGCCACCACACACGATCCTCCGCTATGTTTATTACCTTAGTTTTAATGAGCGCGTTCATGTGTAAACTCCGCCTCGAACTGAAGGTCTCCGGGAAGCACTTCTTGGGCATCAGACCGTATTTGTTAACTAAATTCACTACCATGTCCCATTGGCCGCCGTCGTTTATTGGATCCTGTCACAAAAAAGACACAAGATTCTACATTTACCATAGAAATAGAAAGATTTTTGGAGTTTCGAACCTATTACTAAGCCTCCGCTGTCCGTCCGTCTGTCAACGGGCTGTATCTCGTGAACTGTAATAGTTAGAGAGTTGAAATTGTCATAGAATATATATTCTATTGCCGCTGTAACAAATAATAAAAAAATCAAAATGGCTGCCACGTAAATTAAAAATATTAAAAAGTGTAATTTCTTTCTACAAGGAATCAAAACCTTAGTTTGTAATAATCCGTTAAACCAAACAAATCTGTATCTGTGTAAACGTGCAGCATACGATATGCACCGCCCGCCCTCCTACTGATAAACATGTAGGAAAAGTTAGCAATACGCACCACCACCACGCAGCACCACACAAATGCCAAAACCACTCTACGCACGTTTCGCCCCGACACCGGAGCATCCTCAGGAGATGTAGATCTTACAATGCCAAATTGCACTTGGTTTTAAGATTTGTGTGGTGCTGCGTGGTGGTGGTGCGTATTGCTTGCTTGGTGGCTGGCTTTTCCTGCATGTTTATTATCCGCTTCTATACAAGTGTTATTTCTTGTACAAAACCATATGCATATTATCTGCTCTTGAGAAATACCTTAAGTAAAAAGTTGACTAGACGTCCATCTAACTTCTCGCCTTGTCTGGCCGTGGTGACAATATTGTTCAGCCAGTAGTGAGACCGCTCAATCTTGTCCCAAAAGAATAAGTAACTGAAAATAAAAGAAAAGTTAAGCTGAAACATCCTCTTTAAGTGATATAGAAGTTTGTGATGAGGATTTTGTGGCTTTTGATCAATAGTAATAATATTACTACCAACCGAATTAGCACTAAAATATGAGTTGCAGGATGAAAATCTTTTGCCATTGGCGTTGTCTAGAGATAAATTCAAGTGGCTTGTTTCATTTATTCAACATGATCAACCCATTTCCAGTGGCTTGTTTCATTTATTCAACATGATCAACCCATTTCCAGTGGCTTGTTTCATTTATTCAACATGATCAACCCATTTCCAGTGGCTTGTTTCATTTATTCAACATGATCAACCCATTTCCAGTGGCTTGTTTCATTTATTCAACATGATCAACCCATTTCCAGTGGCTTGTTTCATTTATTCAACATGATCAACCCATTTCCAGTGACTTGTTTCATTTATTCAACATGATCAACCCATTTCCAGTGGCTTGTTTCATTTATTCAACATGATCAACCCATTTCCAGTGGCTTGTTTCACATTATTCAACATGATCAACCCACCCATTTTAAAGCAGGGTTCACGACGCTGGGCAATTGTGGATTCGCAGACTTCACACAACTTTGAGAACATTCAGGTTTCCTTATGATGTTTTCCTTCACTGTTAAAACAAGTGATATTAATCAATTGCTTACAACGCACATGGCTCCAAAAAGTTAAAAATGCGTGCCCGGGATCGAACTCCCGACCACCCGAATAGGAGGCCGAAGTCTTATCCACTAGGCTATCATCGCTTCCGCACCGTAATTTTAAGGGGTCAGTACCCGAAGAGTTGCAACGGAACCTTATTACTAAGCCTCTTCTGTCCCGTCCGTCCGTCCGTCCGTCCGTTTGTTAACGGGCTGTATCTCGTGTACCATAATAAAAAGAGAATGTTTGCCATGAAAATTTATACAAATCAAAGAAGTGTTTTATCTTGTGCAATGGCACATTGATCAGATTTTAATTATTTTACTTTATTTCCAGGCTCTGCAGTTTGCCATGTATTTTTAAGAGACTAATTAGTACTAACCTTTGTGAGAATTCAAATTCATCTATACAATACTTCTTCATGAACGGCAGCCTCATGACATTGAGCGCGGCAAACAGCCAGCACCGTCCCGTGTTCTCTTGGTTCGTCACCGGCTTGCCCTCCGACTCAATCTGAAAATATCATTCATGACGAGCACCGTGAAGAGTGAAGAGCCTACGGATTAATTTCGGTTCGGGATTTGGGGGATCAGTGATTCGTTAATGCAAAAACCGGCTAAGTGCGAGTCAGACTCGCGCAACGAGGGTTCTGTACTACAGACGAAGTAAAACTTTGTTTGTAGAAGTTATTGTTGATATCCAAAAAACTGTGATAGTTAGAGTGTTGGTTTTATTTTTCTTGAAAAATATACATAAACTGCTATTGAACATAATTTTCTCCGATTTTTGAACTGGTACTTTTGGACGATAAATCAAAAACTACTATGCATAAAATTAACTAATAGACTAATTTGATCGCCTACCCACCTAATGGAGTCCGATTCTTGGGATTTTGGGGTTACATCACAAAAAAATGAAAGTATTATTTCTTTTACTATGGTATGGAACTCTTCATGTACAACATTAAAATATAGTATACCTACATATACCAAGCGACAAAAAAAAAGAATTTTACTATATTATTTCAGCATTTATTAAGATATAGTCAGGTTTTACTTTTCAACTTTATCTTGTTTAAACAGAGATTACATTTTATTATTCACCTGCACAATGCAATATTTGCAATAAACACTTAATATAATACTTTTATCAATGATAAGAGACATTGCAGGAGTAATGATAAGAAATGATAGACAAGGTTAAGAACACATGCATACTTTCTTAATTACAAGATAGGCAACAATCATGCTAAATGAGAAGCAATGATGAGGTCTAGTTTGGAGAGTGCTTGCCCAGAAGATTGCCTATTCACTCTTGCCTTGAAGGTAAAAGTTACGCAAGGCTATAAGACAGAAAAACAGACAGCAAAACGCTGTTCCACATCTTGGCCATCGTATCAGAAACCTAACTAAGTGTGTGTAATCTAGATAGATAGACAGATAGAAGTCTTTATTGCACACAAAAACATGTAAACGAACAACACAGAAGGAAGAAAGCAGAAAAAACAATTGTATGCAAAGGTGGCCTTATTGCTTAGAGCAATCTCTACCAGGCAACCTTAGTAGATGCAGAGAGAGAAGTAACATTACCTTAATATTGTAAACATGCAAGGATGCATCTGTCCTTCTTTTGCTGATAGCAACTTCGAACGGATCAAACCGGGCGCAGGCATTCTGTGCCAACTCATTCTTGGGATTTGAGTAGAATTCATTCCTAAATTTATCTAACGTACCAAGACTTAGAGGATCTGAAAGAAATTATATTTTATTATAATAACTATTGAGTGTTAGATGATATCAGCAACTTTGTCCATTTGAGTTTAAGTTTTTTAAAAATTCTGTGGGAACTCTTTGATTTCCCAGGATAATATGTAGCCAACATGTTAAGACAGAGTATAAATTTCATCCCAAACTGAAAAATCGGCAAGCCACAGTGCACATGAAGGAGTAACAAAAACTCTCACATCACTATTCATTAATGCAAAGTGGGTTTGTTTAACTTGTGGGTTGTGGGTTTGTCAATCTCGCCACAACTGAGAAATGGATGAATCACCTGGTTTTAAGTTATCCTGCACATTGCATCCTGGTAATACTACTACTGATTAAAATTGTGTACCAGATAACCATAAAATTTAATGTACTACCGTAACAGAATCGGCTAAATGCCTTAATAGCAAACTAAGCATAAATATTTTGGTAGCATATTATACAAACCAATCATCTCACTTTTTGCAAAATCTTCTTCACTGATAATTTCCAGTTTATACATCATTCTAATTATTATTCACCTTGTTTCTTATTATTTTAACTCAAATATTCTACGAAATTCTAGTTTTACAAGTTTATTCATTTCATTTTACGTTAACAGAGCAATATAAAATCTTAATAATAGAGTAGTATATTCTAACAATTTGTGTGTGTGAGACTTGTTCAGAAGTCTAAATTAAAAACTTGTCACAAACAGGTTGCATGCAATTTGATGACTGGCATATTTTACGCTTATTAAAAAGATACCAGGTGTTAAGTAAAAGACGACTTATAATAATAAATACTAAGTAATAAAAAATAAATACTAAGTTTCAATCTGCTACTTACTTGAACACATAGTTACGGATGAAATATTGATTTTAAAATGTGCGCTGGTGCTCAATATTGCTCGAAAAATGGGTTTCACGATCATTTATCGAATGCAAACTAAGTATTTTTGCCGGCCAATTTATTTCTGCAAAAGTGCAAAAATTGATATTGTAGTCTTTGGAATCAACTCAATCACCGACCAGAAACAAAAGAACTCAATCGTGACTCAATCAGCTGCAATCAGCTGTGCAGTGTCAAACGTGTGTCAAAGAGTGGTCAAAGAGTATGTACCCTAATGACCTTTTTTTTTTCTTTAAATCTGGCTTTACTCTGATTAGCCAATGTCAAGTTTGTGATATTTTCAAGTTATTGAATTTATACAAGTATGGACTCCGTCTGCGCCGGCGCCCGCCGACATACGCGCGGCGCCTCTTTAGAGCGCTTCCCAGTCAGTTCCACCACCAAAAAACACCAACTAACACAAAAACCAGCCACTCTTAACAAAAAAAAAACACTCCAAACAAGCACAGCACGCGCGCCAGCAAACGCCATCGCAGACGAAGTCACCCTAATGACCTAATCAGTTTTAGCAGTGTGCACTACAGTTGACAGATCGATTTTTATCGATTCGATTTTATATTATTTGTTCGATATATCAATATTTTTGTGCGATATTTATTTTTTCGATATATCTATATAAAATTCCAACGTTCATAAAGGTATAAGAATCGATATTTTATCAACCAACAAATTACTTAAGTACCTACGTTTTTTACTTTTAATATAATTTTTGATTCAAAATATCGATACTCGATCGGATTAGGCTCTGCAAGGTTCACAAAAAAAAAAAAAACTATCGGATTGGTCCGTTTCAATTTTTTATCATTACGAGTATGACCTACGACTACCTAGCTACAAACTCTACGTCGACCTTTTCATTGATTTGATTAATCAAATCAATCGACCTTATATTATTGCTTAGCTCATGCTTAGCTTCACTTAGGCTAGATTGTAATGTTAGTGGAGGAGGTGGTACTGAATTAAATATTCTAAGATACTTAGTATGGTATTTAATTTTATTTTAAATATCTCGTAACGTAAGATGACTTTGGTATGTGTCGGGAACCCCCCTAACTTCCACTTCATCTGCTTCGCCTTTTATTTCTCTTTATATGAACCATACTATTCGTCAGAAGTGAGAGGGGTTACCGAATTCGTACATATTATAGGAGTCACGCTCACCTTTATCTGTTTCTTTGTAGGTCGGTCGTTCACTGTCGACCCCCGTACGTCCTTTCTATTCCTTGCATCGTTCAGACTGTTCCAGCTCGTCTCTCAGTGACCTGTAGGGTTACACAAACTATGATTTCACCGTAGGTGAAATCTCTAAGACCTAGACCATGGGGCAATTCTCTATCTTGGTATCTATAGGTTAGGAATGTGTGCATCTCTCTCTCACCCAGCGATTGGGACCCTCCAATATATATTCTATTCACTGGTTTAAAGGTTACTTCGGCTGGCCATGGTTCCTCGGAACCACAGCTGGTGACAGAATGCCCGGCTGACCTCGCGCTACTGAGCGAGTCTAACGCCCTCTCTGTCTACCTTGGCTGTACCGTCCTTCTCATAGCGCGTGCTGTATACTCTAGGCTTCCGGGTCCTGGGTGCATGGAGTGCCCGATTGCCCCCTCGCTACCTCGCCTAGCCTGTCGTCTTTGCCGATACTCTAGGCTTCCGGGTCCTGGGTGCATGGAGTGCCTGATTGCCCTCTCGCTACCTCGCCTAGCCTGTCGTCTTTGCCGATACTCTAGGCTTCCGGGTCCTGGGTGCATGGAGTGCCTGATTGCCCTCTCGCTACCTCGCCTAGCCTGACGTCTTCGCCGATACTCTAGGCTTCCGGGTCCTGGGTGCATGGAGTGCCTGATTGCCCTCTCGCTACCTCGCCTAGCCTGTCGTCTTTGCCGATCGACGGTTTGACCTCTTTCATAATTTACTTTAACTCAGTCCCAATGGCCTGTGAAGAGAGGTACACACATCTGTCCACTAACAAACTAACAATGGGTGCGCAACCATTACACGTGGGACTTTTATATCTACAGGTTAACCGGGAATATCTAACACATAGAAAATGGTCTAAATATGAAATAGCCTAGGTACTTAGCTTTGACTTCACCATCCACACGAACACTGGAACGGGTTTAATCCACGTGCTCGGTGCCTCGCCATTTCGAGCCGCAGCAACCATTTTGAGTAACTAGATGAAAATGAATGTACTTTTACAACTGTATCCTTCCGGTATACCATAGACAAATTAACTACTCTGCCATAGACGAATGTTGCCATAATACTTACCTTTATTCTGATTACTTCGCGAATGGGTAACTTCGCGACACTCCCGGCCGGAAAATAGATCAAAATAGGCATAATAAGTTGTTCGTCCACTCTTTAATCCTCTGTAGGGCTTTAGTGGCCGCAACTCTCCTCACTCTACCCACTCTACCAACTTCTTCCTTCTCCTCGTCTCTCGCTAGTGTCCCGACTTCCTCCGAATCAATAACATCCCCAATAGATTCTCTACTTTCACTCTCTAAGGTTTCACACTCCATTGTCTCCTGAATGGGTTCGTCTATTTGCATCATAGGTGAGTTCTCTTCTTGAGCTATCCCCTCTGAGATAGTTATCTGTCTGTCGGTACTCTCTTCCAAAGGCTCGGCTAAAGTGGCAGAAGCAAGCTCACTCGAAGTATCATCTCTTATAAATCTTTCTTCCATGTCTTCCTCTGACTCTTGAACCTCTAGAGGGTACAGATGCGCTATTGACCGTGTGAAATTCTTATCTCCAACCTTTACTATGGCTACTCTACATAAACCATCACTTCCTTCTTTCAGTGAAACAATTTTTCCTACTCTCCAGGTTTCTCTATTTTTATTTTCTCCTTTTATTTGCACTATCTGTCCTATCGCCGGAGACTGTTTCGATGTGACACGTGGCTCTTTATGTGAGTGCTGATACCTTTCTCGGAGACTTAGTAAATATCTGTTAACAAACATATCTTTGAATTCTCTTACGATGATGAGACCCCTCTTCCAACTTTTTATAAGATCGACTTTAATCGTAGTACCTTTCTCTAGACAATCTCCGACAGTTCCTTCTATAGTGATACAACTTCCTAGTGTAAGAAAATCAGCTGGTTTTAGAATTATATCCAACTCTGAATCTACACATGTAAGCGGTCTTGAATTTATTACAGCTTCAATTTCCTTGACTACGGTAGTTAGTTGACTATCTGAAAGCATGTGCTTTGCTAGTGTACGCTTCATACAATTCTTAACTATCCCTATCAATCTTTCGTAAAATCCACCAAACCAGGGCGTCAACTGAGGTATGAACTTCCATTGAATTTTGTTGTCAATACAATATTGTTTCGAGAGAATCTCTGCTATAAGTTTGAAATGTGTCGCGTTGTCTGATGTAATGAGTTGAGGGACCTTTCTGGTTGCTATTGTCCTTCTCAACGCCAATAAACCTTCCTCCGCTGTAAGATCTTGCACTAATTCTAAATGAATAGCTCTCACCGCTAAACAAGTGAATAAACAGATCCATCTCTTTTGTCCACTCTTGACAAGAACAGGACCCATATAGTCTACCCCTACAAAGGTAAATGGTTCGCTGTAACCTACTCTTTCTACAGGAAGCGCTGGAGTAGGTGGTAACTTAAATGGACCCGCTCCATGTTTAATACACCTTGGACATTTCTTCAATATCCTCTGAATCTGAGATTTACCCTTTGGTATCCAATATGACTGTCTGATGAGACTAAGTGTATGATTCGCTCCTACATGATAATTATCATTGTGAACTTTCTTTATAAGGTTATTCGTAAAGTCACATTCCTTAGGTATCAATATAGGGTACCGTTTGTCAAACGATAGTTCTGCATTCTGAAGACGTCCTTTACACCGTAGTAATCCATCAACATCCTTAAATAACTTGAGATTACGACTTAAATCCGTTTCTTTCCCCGCAACTTCCTGAGTGAAGTATTCTGCTTGTAGCTTCTTTATTGTTTCCGTAATACAAAGCGATTCTTTGTAACTAGTTCTGCTATCTTCTTTGGCTCCAATACTTTCTCCTGAGAAGTTGTTTTGTAGCTCTAGATTACTATCCTTTTCTTTAGAGGTATTCGGCAGACCCTCCCGCGTCGAAAGAAAAAATGACTGTGACATGTATTTCACAGGCGTTTTCTGTTTGTCGGATTCTGATAAAAACTGTGGACCTGTAAGCCATCTTTCCTTGTCTTCGTTGGAACTCATCGGTCTGGTTGCAATATCTGCCGGATTCAACTCTGAAGGAACATACTTAATCATGAGCTCTTTATTACTCCTTATTTCCTCAACTCGTCTAGATACGAATGGTGGAAGCAATTTATCCGATTGGCACCATTCTATGACAATTTGACTATCAGTCCATAATGTTTGATATCCTAATTTCATGTTAAATGCTTTTAAACCCATCTTAATTAGTCTGCAACCAATTAAAGCTCCTAGCAATTCTAGCCGAGGAATTTTTAAATGTTGTTGATCCTTTATAGGGACTAATCGTGTTTTTCCTATGACAAAACTTGTCTTAGCACCATGTGTTATGTATACTACTGCAGCATACGCTTTGAGTGAAGCGTCTGTGAAACAATGCAAATGATATTCTTCGCTTTTTACATTTTTTATATAGCATCTAGGTATCGATATTCCTCTAATAGTCTCTAATTCTTTTCGGATTTCTGACCATTTATCTTGCATTTCTTTTGAAAACTTCGTATCCCATTTAACTTTAGTCTTCCAAAGTTCTTGTAGAAATAGCTTAGCTGATAAAACATGTGGTACTCCGAATCCACAAGGATCGTATATCGAAGCGATTACCTTCAATACTTCCCGTTTAGAATATGCTTCTGTGGTTAACGTGAACTTTACATGTAACGTATCATGTTTTAAATTCCAATCTAGGCCTAAAATTTTTACAACCTTTTCTTCAACACCATCGGGTATTCTATTCATAAATTGTTTCGAATTTGAACTCCAATCTCTAAGGTTCATTGAAATTTGTCCAAACGTATCCTTTGTGTCTTGATATATTTGGATAGCCTCGTCAAGTGTTTGAACCCCAGTTACTAAATTATCAACATAAATATCTTTAGCAATTAGTTGTAGCTGTTCATTTCCTTTAGAAAGATGATGTTTAATTGTCGCATTTAATAAGAACGGACTAGATATAATTCCGAAAGGAACTCTACAAAACCTTAGACAGATAATGTTATCTACATGTGGTGGTTTTTCGACATCTTTCAACCAAATAAATCTCGTTACGTCGCGATCCTTTTCATGTAATCCTATTTGAAGGAAAGCCTTCTCGACATCTGCTGATAAAGCAATGTTATGACTTCGAAATCTAATAAGTATACATGTTAAATCTTCTAACATCAATGGACCGCAATACAGACATTCGTTCAAACTTTTATTGCCCTTAATTTTCGATGAGGCATCATAGACAATCCTAATAGGTTTATTCTTCTGAGCTACGCAATGATGTGGTAGATAATGTACTGGATGTTCTACACGGGTCTTGTCTAATACTTCTTCGACTATTTCTTTCGAAATTTGTTCCTGTATAGCATCATTATAGGACTTTAGGGTTTCCTTATCTAACCGCTTGACTAAATTTACTAAACGACCATATGCTAATCCATAGTTAGGTGTTAGTGACGGTGGGTATTCGTTCCACGGCCAACTAACATGATATCTATTGTTAATTAATTTAGTAGTCTCGTTGAATTTATGAATAGCCTCTTCCTCTCGTGTAATTTTAGGTGAATCGGTTATGCCAATTGACTCGAGTTCCCACAAGAATGCTATACTTCCTTGATCTAAAGGCATGTCAGGTTTGTTAAATTTAAAATCTATCTCTGTTTGAAAATATGTGATAACTGACATGTGTTGTTCTTCTATATCTCTACGTGGACCCTGACCTGATAGCATCCATCCGAACTCAGAATCTACTAGGTATAAGTCTTCACTTATTCGTATTTTCTCTGGATGAAGAAACGAATAATAATAATCATTTCCAATAAGAATATCAACTTGATCTGTTAACGATCCGTCATCTGCAAGTTCTACCTTGTATCTCCAATTGTTAAGTTCTCCAGCATAGGGTACGCTTTGAGAAATCATAGGCACAACGTTTGCATAAATGATCTTTCCTTTTTTAGATCTAGTCTCTAACTCTAGTTGAACTACTGGACTATTAAATACTCGAGGACTTCTTGAACCAAAGGTATAGACAGACAAATTTTCATCCTTCTCTATTGATAAATTTAATTTTTTCGCAATTTTTTGGGTAATGTAAGATCTCTGAGAGCCCGAATCGAATAGTATACGACATCGTGTCTGTTTATCCTTGTTCCTATCTCCTCGTGCCATCACTACTGCTGTTTGAAGAACCGTATGTCATCTTCTGTCAACCTCTGTTAGAGTGGTGGTTTCGGTTTTAGATGGAAATTTCTGAGGACACAATGCTCTGTGATGTAGACCACGTTTTTTACAATAATAGCAAGATTTCCTACTGCTATAGCACTGCGCAATACGATGATTTCTCATGAGACATCCGTAACATCTGTCTCCTAACCGTGACTTTCGTTCCTTGGCTGTTTTATATTTATCACAAAGGTCACTGTAGTGATCGCCTTTGCAAAACACGCATGATACTTTCATCCTCTTCGAGACAACTTCACCCTCTGTCGTATTACTTCCCTTTGATGTTGTATCTTCCCTCCGTTCTTTACGTTCTTCCCATTGTGAAAACCGTCTCTTACGAAAACTTCGAGGTTCTATTCTCGCAACAGGTGTTTGCCAATTATTTTTTCTAATTTCTCTTCTAGGTGGTATCCTATCCTTTCTGTAATGACTTCTTCCTCGATTTTCCTGAGTTACATGTAAAGTTTCAACCGTATAATTTTCCGCTTCCTTAGTGTTGCTTCCATTAGTAATTCTATTAGCATCTTCCCTAGCCGTGATTATTTTTTCCAATTCCTTTCGTATTTCGCTTATGGAATCATCTTTGGTTTTCAATTTCAGCTCGTAAATAAGATCTTCAGGAAATTTACTGAATATGAGATGACGTAAATGGTTGTGGTTTACGTTTTCTCCTAGTGACTCAAGAACTCTCAAATGTTTCTCTATCTCGTTGAGCGCTCCTCGACATGACGTTATTGTCGAATCGGTTGTAGCCACCTTCGAAAGTGCCGAGTAATGAGCATCAACTAGATGAGAATCCTTTCCATATCTTTCTTTAAGAGTTTTAATCGCAATGCTGTAGTTCTTATTCGTTGTGTCAAGACCTTCGATAGCCTTTCTTGCTTCTCCTTTCAACGAGGATTTAAGATATAATAATTTGTCCACTTCTGTTATATTTCTCTTGTCGATATTCGACTGAAACTGATCCCAGAATTGATGCCAGCTTAATATATCCCCTTCAAATTCTGGAAGATTCAGTTTAGGTAGACGACATGATGTTATAGTATCAGCTGTCCTATTTGTCGATGAAATCTCCGTTTTATTCTGGAATATTTTTAATTTTACAATTAGTTCCGCTAAACTTTCTTCCGCCTTGAGCTGAATTTCACTAATTTCACTAATTTCATCCACTTCGGGAACATTTACCATCCTGAAGTAATTATTTAAATCATCGTTTAATCTCGTCGATAGGTTTTGCAATTTAGTCTTGATTACTTCTGCATTGTAGATTAAGTCATTGTTCAGAGAGCCGAGACTAAGAGCTTGATTCGAGAGAGTTTCTATTTGAGTGGCGAGAAGTTTCAGTCTTGTTAATAATAGTTCATCCATAATGAATATTCTGGAACAGATATTAAGATTGGCTTGTCTAATCATCCGTTCATATCTAGATCCTTATAGCACTTTTAACCTTTTACTATGTCATTACTTATATGCCCGCCTAGCAGATACTCTTCCACTGAGTTACACCCCCCTTAACATACAAATCCAAACATCAAGGTATTCCTTGTCATGGATAAATAATAATTACTCTAGCGGCACGCTATGATGGCCGGTTTGACGTTTGTCCGCTCATGAAGTTCCGTATTAATTGATAACGACTTTGAAGGAAATAATTGTATTACTTTATTGACGATAGTGATGTGCAGAGATTCATAAATTTTATCGAATGTAGTTTTAGGTTTAGGACTCAAAATTTATTTATTAAATTGATTTCTTAAATGTATACAAGTGTAGAAAATAGTAGTAGAGACTGGGAAAAGGTTGTGAATAGAACTGTTAAATTAATAAGGGAAGATTATGAAAGAGATGTGAAAATAGATAATATTATAGAAAACGAACATATAATTATTAATGTATGTGATGATAGCAGTGACGACAGTGAAAATAGTAGTATGGACGAATCTGATTAATTATGGCCTTTTGTGGCACCTTTTTTGGTATCTTTTGTATTCATATGTTTCTTGTGTGCATATAAAGTATGTATATTCATTTTCGTTCAAATATTCAGTTCGTTCAAATAAATTAAATAAACATATACATTTTTGTTTTATTAAACCTATTTAATCAGGTACAAAAACAAAACTTAATTGTTTTTTGTTCGAGAATAAATTGACATTCCACATCACTATTGTAATGTGTCAAACCGGCCATCATAGCGTGCCGCTAGTATAGGTATAAATACCAACGTCAAAGTAATAAATAAATACCAATGTCAAAGATCAATTCTTATTTTAAAGAGTTTTAATAGGATTAAACTATCCTTTCATAACCTATTGTAATAGTATATGTAATATGCTATGATAATAATTGAAGTGTAAAAAATCATTTCAAATTTCATAATCCTTATACACATATCAACTTAAAGTTCAAATTCAAATTCAAAATAATTTTTATTCAATTAGACTTTTACAAGTCAAATGAAACTTAATATTGTCCCAAGATATCAAAGGAATAAAATCTTCACTTGTCAAACTTTATGTGTATTCTCTCATCTTAATAAAGCATAATTACTTATCCATTTTCTCTCAAAAAGGGAATTGTATAAATGCACTCAATCTATTATGATTTACAAGTTATTTCAGTCAAATGAAACATAAAGGTTCATGTTTCATACACATTCAACTATCAAGTAAGATTACTTCCTCTATAATGTTTAAAATAAATTCAAAAGGATTTTCTCCTTAAGAATCTAACCTCACTCTTTACTAATTATCTAGGTACTCAACTATGTACTAGAATGATACAAGGATTCCTTTACTCAAGCTAAACAAGAACCTAGGTGTGAGTTTTGTTAAGTCAAGTTTCATTCCTTTCAAATATTAAATCTCAATACAGTAATTTAAAGATCCTTTTAATAAGGTGAATATGCAGAATCTAATAATTTTTTAGCTCAATAAGCCTATCACAAACCATAAGAAACCACATTTCTCTCCCATACCTACAATATCAAATTGTATTTCAAACTTAAATAATCTTTTTTATAAAATGATAGATTCTATCTGACTAGCTAAGTAAGTAGTACATACCTACTTATTGATTTGATAAAAAGAGTATTTGCACCTCTAATTAACTTTTTCTCGATAAATAACAAGACATTTAAGGTTTTTATAGTTAATACACGGCCTGTGCTTCTATCGTACTTACCACCTGCTTACTGTCATCAAAGTTAAATGATAATGATTGAACTTCTTTTGCAATTAATCACTTTGGGTAATTCGATTTCCAACTGAAAAGTAATTATGTACTTTATAATATCAAGTAATTTAGATAAACTTCGATCTATTCTCAAACACTTCTTATACATACATAGCTAGACGCCATTAACACTTTACTCATCTTTCCCCGTTACTTATCTAGTAAATACGCACTTACTTTGTTGAAAATTATTATTTCCATCCATTAATTGAATAAATCTGATATATATATATATATTCAATAATTCGTTTCACATAAATTGTACTTTAAATTTTTATTGTTCAAGAAGTAGGTATACCGGAGGTAAGACACTAAGACACTTCTCTTTTACGCCATTTTGTATAATTTGTTATGTCACTATGTGCTGTGTTGTGTCATGTTGGTATCACCTGTTTGCTTGTTCTATGGTCTATCTACAACAAATTAAAGCGGGAAATTCAAACTTTCAACTAACAGCGTGCCCGTCGCGTCTCTGAAACCAATGTTGCCAACTTACCTGGACTAATTTCTTTCTCCTTTTTTGAATTTTAAGTTGGCTCTGCTCCCACACGACTTTCGTTGGCGCTCAGAATGACCTATACTGCCACCTATTAGTTGGAAGGTCAAGTTCTTACATTTTAACACCAATATAATATTTATACCGAATTGTACTTGTAATAAACAATCATAATCATCGCTCAACAGCGACATTACTGCACACTTAAATTTTCATTTCACTTACTAAATGAAAGAGTAGAAAGGACTTGATATACTATTAACTACTTTACTATCGCTTAGGCTGAGTGTGACTCCATACACTGAAAACTCTGGTTTCTCAGCCAGATCCCAGCACTTCTCCACCATGTCGGGAACCCCCCTAACTTCCACTTCATCTGCTTCGCCTTTTATTTCTCTTTATATGAACCATACTATTCGTCAGAAGTGAGAGGGGTTACCGAATTCGTACATATTATAGGAGTCACGCTCACCTTTATCTGTTTCTTTGTAGGTCGGTCGTTCACTGTCGACCCCCGTACGTCCTTTCTATTCCTTGCATCGTTCAGACTGTTCCAGCTCGTCTCTCAGTGACCTGTAGGGTTACACAAACTATGATTTCACCGTAGGTGAAATCTCTAAGACCTAGACCATGGGGCAATTCTCTATCTTGGTATCTATAGGTTAGGAATGTGTGCATCTCTCTCTCACCCAGCGATTGGGACCCTCCAATATATATTCTATTCACTGGTTTAAAGGTTACTTCGGCTGGCCATGGTTCCTCGGAACCACAGCTGGTGACAGAATGCCCGGCTGACCTCGCGCTACTGAGCGAGTCTAACGCCCTCTCTGTCTACCTTGGCTGTACCGTCCTTCTCATAGCGCGTGCTGTATACTCTAGGCTTCCGGGTCCTGGGTGCATGGAGTGCCCGATTGCCCCCTCGCTACCTCGCCTAGCCTGTCGTCTTTGCCGATACTCTAGGCTTCCGGGTCCTGGGTGCATGGAGTGCCTGATTGCCCTCTCGCTACCTCGCCTAGCCTGTCGTCTTTGCCGATACTCTAGGCTTCCGGGTCCTGGGTGCATGGAGTGCCTGATTGCCCTCTCGCTACCTCGCCTAGCCTGACGTCTTCGCCGATACTCTAGGCTTCCGGGTCCTGGGTGCATGGAGTGCCTGATTGCCCTCTCGCTACCTCGCCTAGCCTGTCGTCTTTGCCGATCGACGGTTTGACCTCTTTCATAATTTACTTTAACTCAGTCCCAATGGCCTGTGAAGAGAGGTACACACATCTGTCCACTAACAAACTAACAATGGGTGCGCAACCATTACACGTGGGACTTTTATATCTACAGGTTAACCGGGAATATCTAACACATAGAAAATGGTCTAAATATGAAATAGCCTAGGTACTTAGCTTTGACTTCACCATCCACACGAACACTGGAACGGGTTTAATCCACGTGCTCGGTGCCTCGCCATTTCGAGCCGCAGCAACCATTTTGAGTAACTAGATGAAAATGAATGTACTTTTACAACTGTATCCTTCCGGTATACCATAGACAAATTAACTACTCTGCCATAGACGAATGTTGCCATAATACTTACCTTTATTCTGATTACTTCGCGAATGGGTAACTTCGCGACAGTATGTTAGGATAAATAATAAATTAAATAATACCAATTAGAGTGCGAATATTTTTTTAGAAATTGTAAAAATATATCGATATATCAACATTTTTTTGTGAAAATTTTAATATCGATATCGATATTTTTTGGCACTTCCGACATCCCCAAAACATTTTTTCACAGAGTTCGCAGACTATACATCCAACATGACATAATATCTTAGTATAAATTGCAATTATCATTTCGTTACGATAGTTACCGGTTTATGTCGAATAAACCGTTATGGAATAAACGTAGTTACGGCAACACTGCACTCACATACACATTAGTACACACAAATTAGCATTTAGCGGTAGTTTCAAAAAAATAATACGTAATATTTTAAATAAAACTTTTTATTTTATTAATTTTAGTGATTGTACAACGCCTCTTTGTTTTATTTAAGTTTATTTAATATTATCGTAGGGTACTTTGCGTACATAGCTGCATATTCAGTAGGCATGTTTAGCCTACTATTTACTTTGAGGAATTCTTTACAAGCTTACATGGCAAGAAAATCAATACTTTTAGTCTAGCGCAGTAGGGAGGGACCTAATACTGCCAATTTTAAGTGTCTAATAAAGACCTAACTATTTCGCTTAGGGACAGTTCTATTACATAAATTTTTTTCTTGTGATACAATATTAGAAACGCATAACAATGGCGTTAAAAGCTTACGAGGACGCTTGCATGAGAGCCGAATTGTTTGGGCAACCTAAGCCGGATAGAGAGGATTTCCTGTCAAAACATAAACACTTGGATATTGTGGAATTTGAGGAAGTGGATATTAGGACCACAGAGGTATTTTTAATGTGATAGCTTGTGTGATAGTTGCTAAATTTTTAAAATGAAAAGAAAACCCCGAGAAAAACCTGGGGATTTAAAAAAAATCGAAGGAAAATAATGTTATTTTAGTTTCGTTGTATTTATTGTGATGTTATTTTTTATGTAATTTTCAGCATACTGCAATGTTGAACGACGACCTAAAGGAAACTAGTGGAGCGTTATCGGAATTAAATACAATACTGACTTCCACACAAACAAAGCTTAACCGTATCAAGGTAAGGTTACGAATAAAATAGGGTAGAAAAAATAATTCTAAATTGAATCCAATATTTTGTTGATCGTAAATCCAAAGTTTAAGTTAAAAACCTTGTACCTACTCAAAAACAATACGATAAGTAGTAAGGTCCAAAAGTTCTTTATCCAGAATTAAGGATTAAAAGGTCTAGAATCCAAAGCGGCCTGTTTATAAAAAATTGTGTTAAAATAAAGTGTTTGGTTTTTCGCAATTTGTACACTAATACAAAGTTTCACACAGGTTTATATAATTTTTTTTATATAAACCTGTGAGAATGATACTGCCATTGGCGCAATTAAAATGCCATAAGCCGACGTTGTTGTATTAGTTTACAAATTGCGAAATACCAAATAAAATTTGAATTGCCCGGGCAGACCCGTCTCATGATTCTCATTGATCTTATTTATTGGCGTCACTCAGAAAAGCAGGTATTATTTAAATATTTTTATCGAATTATTGGAATGTCCTCTCAAACCAACACAAAAAACATCAGGTTCAATGTGTAGAGGTTATCCGAGAGTTTTAATCTAAAAAAAAACTAATGCCAAAATAAATAATTTAATTAGAGCGTGATTGCTATCACAACATCTAATTATCCAGTTCACAATACAAAAACCGAAAATATGCGATATCGCCCCGAATCTCGGAAGGAGACTAAACTAAAACCTTCGAAACACCCGTATTTATGCAAGTTCAATCTTGTTGACCTCCTAGCAACAGATTGTATGACATCGAATGAGCCAAATATCGATTTTATCAAACTACCTGCATTAGGTAAATTAATAATTTTATATTATTTTTGACAACTCAAATCAATATTTTAAAAATAACCTTACATATTGAAGCATCATTTTTCATTATTCATTCTGTATCTTTATGGAACCGCATTAAATGCGAATTTTGCAACTGAATCATCTCAAAAATATTTTTCAAATCTTTCAAAAAAAAAAAAAAAAACTAAACTAGCGCTTGGCTGCCACCAGACCTACCGTCTGATATTATAATAATTAGTCTCTTGTATTGTATGATCACTCAGGTAGTTAAGTGATCATGCAGCCTAAGATAGAGCACGACTGGATAAAAGATGTCTATTTCTATTATTTCGCTGATCTCGTTCTAAATATTATTTTCAGGGCGTCTGCGGTACCGTTACGAACTTCTTTCGCATAAAATTAGCAGCAAAGGACAATTTGTCGTACTCCAGTGAACCCAGCTACATCGGACAAACGAATTACGACAAAGACTATGTACCACCAAAAAACAACGACGTAGGTTTTATAAACACGGGTCTTGGACCTGAGGACAATGAAATGACGGCGCACGCGGGAAAAATTAAACAAAATGGCGGCGACATCAACGCTGCTTTAGCGGACTTAGAAAAAATGGAGGTAGTAGAAAATAGTTCTTTATTAGGAAAAGCGGCTGTGATTGACCATAGGAAGCAAGTTACATCTCAGATGAGTAAGTTGGATCATATGATTCTCCAAGCAGATAGGGCGGAAGCGTCTTTAAGCAGTCAGAATAAACAAATGCGAACTTTCCTACGATAATAGGTAACAGATCCGAATCTGGGAAGGCAGTTATGAGAACCTACAAAGTAAAGGCTTAAAAGCACGGACTAGGAATAGCTAGATGCCACATGATCATTAAATAGTATGAAAACCAACCGCACCTATGATCAATCATATTATGTTGGCAACAACTCGTTCTCACGTTCGGTGTTGCTTGGTGTTGGTGGTTATGCTGTGGTCGTGACGTCAGAGCCCCCTCCATCGAGACGAAAAAAGATGGCGCTAGGGCGAGGACGTGGCGTGGAACGACAAGCTTCAGTTGCTGTTTGCGCTCCAACCGATTCACATTGCATTATACGGGTTGATTTTACTATCTGAGACTTTAATTGTTTACATCAGAAGTGTGTAGTAACTTACGCTTTGAGGAAAAATCGGTCGAAACGCAAGCGTATTTTTCCACCTAGAGGTCTTCAAGTGCCAGGACACCGTCGGCCGTGATGGAAACGTAATAAGGTATCTCGTAAAGATACTGAAACTGTGAGTACTTTGAATAATTATTAAAGATTAAGTGAATATGGTTTAAATTACTAAATCGTATTCTCAAACTTTTGTATAGTCAGGTGAGATAATTCGTTACTAAACTAAGTTGAAGGTATCAGCTAAAAGTCTGGCACGATTTAATATTGCGTACAGTCTATAAGTGGTCCTCGTGGGAATAGTGATAGGTAAACGAAATTGTCTTTTAGTTCCAAATTCAAAGGAATATGTTTTAAAATGGTTAATTTTTAGTTTGTTCGAATTTTATTTTGGAACTAAATGTTAAATTCACGTTTGTCTCAACTTTTTTTCGAACAAAATATTATTTAAATTATAGTGGGTCAATTATTATAGTAGAATCAGTAATATACGTCCTTAGAAGATAATAATTTAAAAACGTGTGACTATTGAGCTTGTTATTTACATAGAAGTTTTTATAATAAAAATATTAAACATGTGGGTAGTATACGTGACGAACAAGTTAAAATGTTATAGTGGTAGTGGTAAAAGTAATCGAAGAATGTCTTAGGTTAGTCAAACTTCACAAGTGAAATGTTAGCTCAGATATAAATCATGATAACCAATCCCGAACTCGTATACTGAAATGAAATGAAATTTATTTATTTGCTGAATATCAGTTGTTGAGTTCAAAATTATAACTAAGCAGCGACCTTCATATTCTACTTCATAAGCATGCAAATATTTAATACTCATCAGGAAGAATCCGTACAAATAATCCTGATGAGACCAAAAAGTGAATTAATTTCTATGGTAACATGTCTCTTAATTAAATGTCAATATTAATATTATAATAATAAGTTATTATATTAATTGTAAGTAAATGTTACATAATATATGGGGTTAAAAAGTGTATATTTTTGATACATGTCACGAGGCGTTTAGAGATACCGGAAGTAGTTGTCCGCGCATATCAAAATCGTCAGTAAAGGGATTTCAGTTTAAAAACATTTATTTATCAATAAAGAGCATAACAGTCCTTTTAAATATCAGGAATTACAGCTATTTACATTTACAATGGTAGGTACTTACGCACATGATATCAAGTATCCATTTTAGTACTTCATATTATCTACATTGAATAATTGTGTGGGTAAGTAATAACATCCATACGTTTACAATACTAGTTTTTAGGGAAGTTTTCGTAATTGTTCTTCTTTTAAAGCATAATTGGGAGTGTATATATCCTGTTATTATTTTCCTGATAGGAATACAAGTTTGAAGCGCGTACGAGTGACTTATATTTAGAATTTCGTATCTTTATAGAGGTAATTCTTTATTCTTTCTTTATTTGCATTCATGTCTTACATCATAAATAAAAAAATATCATAATATTACAACATGAAACCCCGTTGGGGCGTTGCAAAGTAAAACATATGTAAATAATCAAAGGCAATATTACAATTCTTATGAAATATGAAATATGAATAGCAAAAATTATGAATTAATTATATGGTCATTAAATAAAAATAAAATAAAAAGGTCACATATAAATAAAGACTATGGGAGTTTTCAAATTATGTCCTATTATAATTAATCAGACTTTTAAAAAAAAAGTACTTACAAATAAAAAGTGGTTAACAAAGTTATTACAATCTTTTTATATCGTATTATCGTATAATTGAGGTATATTCATTCAATAGTTCATGCACACTGTAGTAACATTTTTGGATTAGCCATTTTTTTTAGTTTTGTTTAAATATTGTTTCTTTTGTTTCATCTATTATTATTGCTATACAGGTTATTTAAATCAGTAAATATTTAAAAAAGAGCCTTTGTTGCAGTTTTAAATAAGTACTGTACAGGTTTACCTTAGTGCTACCTAAGTAAATAATTAATTAGATAGATAATAACTTTAAATTATTACAGTAAAGATTATTTACATATGAAGTTTTAGTTTTATTTTTTTATATTCTGCGTGATCATCGACATAAGCATCCCCTTTTCGATATAATATTCAATATACAATAGAATAGAATAGAATAGACTAGACTAGAATAGAATATGATATAATATAAAAGAATAGAATATAATATAATAATTCAAGTAAACTTTTACAAACTTTTGAATCGTCAAAATAATTTACCATGCATTACAATATGATGTTTGACTAGAGCGTTATAATATTAGGGCGTACTTTTGGCATACAAGATGAATAATTTTACGTAAGGTTTCTATTTAAAGATAAAGCTGAATTTTTTTGTTGATACAAGGGTTTTTAGCAAAATTACAAAAAGGTAATTAAAAAAAAAATGTGTTAACATTCCTTTTGATTCAATTGCGTTAAGCGAATTTATTTTTAGGTTATAGGTATGTACCTATTGGGTACTAGGGAGTAATAACTTGCTTGGACGGAATGTAACAGAGTGATCCGATTTGGTTTATCCCCGAGAAAAGTAATGTAATAGTAGTAGACTCGTATACACATTGACCTCTGAAAGCATTTTAGCTATTTTTTTGTACATCCAAACAGAGAACCGTTTTGTATACATGTACAAGTCAATTAGATTGAACTAGAACGAAGGTAAAAGGATTGTACATTATATTTTAATAAAATAGACACAGACAGACTAGTAACGATGAAAGTAATATTTCTCTTCAGAGTTAGAACTAGTGCCTGTAGTTAGTCTGTTCAATTCAAAAGTTTTGTTGCATTTGTTGGGTACCTGCTTCAAAAACAAATAATAATTACGGATTGTGGTGTGTATAATATGATAATGAAGCTTTATTTAGTTTGTAAAGTTATAGTATATCATTAATAATGCAAATTAGAATAATATTTAAAAAAATAACTATGATTTATGTTGGTAGTTAATACCTAATATTACAAATTTGGGTAAAAGCTTCACATTTGCGTTGAACAAAGAAATATTCTTGTCCGGATAGCTAAGTGGGTATTATTAACTTGAGAAATTTTCATTAAAAAGATTACAATAAGAGGGTAGACAAATGCAACATTTTTATGCTCTCAGCTGCAATTCTGTGCTATAATCAGGACGGGCCGAAAATAATAAAGAGTGACAGTAAGAGTATATTGTGCGAATAGAAATATTAAATAGCATACAGTGGCAGTAGATGAATTCCCTGCGCGAATGGACAGATGAATGAGTTAAAAAGAAAGTCTTGGTTTTGGCAGTGGCATGCATCGGTGTCGCTCATAATCCATGACTCTCTGTTTATCATTTTTAATTAGCCTAATAATTATTTGAGATAGCGTAATTTAATATTTGCATATATGGAATATGAAATACCAATTATTATTATTGTTTGATACTAGAGTAATTCATGAATTAAAATAGTTTGTGGGTTATAAGATTATATTTGGTGACCAACCCTTGTAATTAATAATGCAGTGAACTAGTGAAATCATTAATATAACTGCAGTTAAGATATTGATTAGTTTAAAAAGTGATAGTTTTAGTATGATAATAATTATTTAAAGTTAACTTTGATAGCACCAGCTTTACAATCAAATGATCCGTTTATAATAATAAAGCATTGATAGTTAAAATAAAATGGATGAGATCAAATATGATTCTTATGAGATCAAATCACTTGTATTATGGTGAACTAGGCACCGGTGATCCATTGCGTGGATGCGCGGTAGATAAAGATAGTGTGGTGATTGCATACGTGGATGAATAGTGTCGGAGCACTGTGTGGGTGCACGATGCTATGGCATTGAGTATGTGTTCAGAATTTAGTAAAGAATTTTGATCTGATTTTAATCGTGAGTGCTAATGCATTGCTTCTTTAAAGAATATTCATGGAGTATTAAAAACCGTGTTGGCAAGGCTACCCTGTGTATTATGTTGAGTAATCTATTTAAAATTAAGTATGTATAGCAACATAATTGATACAGCGAGCCGTGATAAAATTTTGGAAGATTAATTAGTTGGAATATTGCACCATGGATATAAGATATCACACTGGGATACGAAGCTTGAACTTTGATAAAATATTCGAAAGATAATTGGGAATATTGTACCATGAATATAAAATATCACATTGGAATACGATGCTTAAACTTGAAGGCGAACTTGGTACGCTTAAGTGAGTGAAATGCTCTTTAAGTGCAAGTGGTCTTCAAGCGATCTTCTACGATGCTTGACCTTGATGGCGAACTTGGTACGCTTAAGTGAGTGAAATGCTCTTTAAGTGCAAGTGGTCTTCAAGTGGTCTTTTATAATGCTTGGAACTTGAAGGTGAACTTGGTACGCTTAAGTGAGCGAAATGCTCTTTAAGTGCAAGTGGTCTTCAAGTGGTCTTCTATGATGTTTGGAACTTGAAGGTGAACTTGGTACACTTAAGTGAGCGAAATGTTCTTTAAGTGCAAGTGGTCTTCAAGTGGTCTTCACCAACTTGGTACGCTTAAGTGAGCGAAATATTCTTTAAGTGCAAGTGGTCTTGACCAACTTGCTGCATTTAAGTGAGCGAAACGCTCTTTAAGTGCAGTTGGTTTTCAACTACGACAAATCTGGTCCCCTAAGTGTGGCAAAGTCCCTTTAGATGCGGTTGTTTTTTAAATTGAAAGCTGTTGTTGTGATGAGTGATAACGAATGGACAATATTCCTGGATCTTACGAGTACATAGTGGAGGTATCTTGTTAAGTTGCGAGCTATCGTATGATTGTTAAGTGATAAGTGACAATGAATGGGCAATATTCCTTAGGAAGTTAGGAAGGATCCTTACAAGTAGGTAATGTGAATCAGGTGTTAACGGTTGTTTATTTTGCAGTAATTTTATCCCGACTCGTGGGGTGCCCGGGGCGGGCACCATGCAGCATGGCCGTGTTGGCAACAACTCGTTCTCACGTTCGGTGTTGCTTGGTGTTGGTGGTTATGCTGTGGTCGTGACGTCAGAGCCCCCTCCATCGAGACGAAAAAAGATGGCGCTAGGGCGAGGACGTGGCGTGGAACGACAAGCTTCAGTTGCTGTTTGCGCTCCAACCGATTCACATTGCATTATACGGGTTGATTTTACTATCTGAGACTTTAATTGTTTACAATTATAATCACAACTTCTGATGTTTGAATTGCCCAGTGTTAGTGAACCAAAAGACTTCGACAGTGGAATAATTTTTTGTATTTATAAAAAGCAATGACAGTATTGGCAAAGGAATCAAAATGAAATAGGTCTTAGCTTCTATTCAAATTATGTAGACTTTATAGCTTTTCCAAGTTCGTGCTTAAAAGAATCCACTAGGTCTCGACGCCTGTCTAAATTAATTGAGCAAGAGGTCTGTTATTTACAATTGCTCTAATTTTTTTTTAATTCCGCCTTGCGACTTGCGAGCCAAAGCCAAACTATGTAGATCCTGTGCTTAGGTATATCATATATTATTATGTTAAAATTTACGAATAAAAACAACATAAAATTTTGTCAATTAAGCGCTTAGATCCATAGTTTTAGTAGATGCATCAAGTTAAAAAACATCTACCTATTTTATGGAGTTATTTTTTTTAATTACGTAAAGGTAACCTAACTCTGTCTTAAAAAAATTCAAACATATTGAAATGATATTAACTTTTCAACAAACTATTATGAAATTGCCTGCTAAAAAGTTTATTTAGCTATATTTACCGAAAGATTTTTTCCATAGAGTTTTAACTTATTTTTATAAAAATGCTGAAGGTACCTATCTATTTACCTACTTAATTCAGATAGCATCGAAGTTGTAATAGGTATATACTCTCGCTAGCATAGCTAACATTTTTAATACTTAGCTTAGACAAGAAATCTTAAATTGCGTGATGTGATGTTGGTGCTTAATATGTAATTAATAATAATATTATTATAATTATATATCATATAGGTAATAATATTATGTAGGAAATAGAAGAATATTTAAAAGACAATAGGTATTATATAGTAAACGAATAGGTAGGTACCTATTTAAAAGCTAGATATAGTATTTTATAATATTATAGTTTACTCATATTTATTGTGAATATAATCACTAATATTGTTAACCCAGTACATTTGGGAAAGTACTCAATTATCATTAAAAAAAAGAAATTGATAAGTCTATGTACCTACTTAGGTATATAAATTAATTGCTCACAGTGCGACAAGCATAATATGTATTTCAGTTCATTTGTAGGTAATTGATGCAAAATTGCCCGTTAATCTGTAACAATTATTATAGGTACCTACGCATAGTTTTCAATATTTTAACTGTTTTTAAAAATTTAATTTTAGATAAGTACCTACCTACATACTTATATAAGTATTTACTTACTTACGAATTATTATCTAAGTACCGAATAAATATTTAATTTTTTAATTTTAATTCGTTGCGATAGTATTCAATAGAATGATCAACTTTATTATAAAGTGGTGATATTTAATTAATCAGAGATTTTATTAAGATGTGATTAGTACTTACGTATTTAATAGTTTATCATTCGAGATTTTACAATATTTAATTGTTTTATAATAATGACTATAATCAAAAATAATATATATAAAAAAAAATATATATAAAATAAGTAACTTGTTATTTTGGCATCTCGATAAAAGCTTAGGCAATCTTGATAAATAATTATGTACTTAATATAAATATAAAAAGCATACAATAATAATAACGTGAGTGTGATATTATGATTGATAACTTTAATTCTCAAAATAACTTCTATTGTAATAATTACCCTTTCATTACCTATGTGAACTGTTAAACAATAAAGTTGTAAATATATCATTTTAATTTGTTTAATTCGACAACCTCATAGATAAACCTTTTATGATTATTTGTATTAGGTATAATAGGTATACCTATTTAATATTTACTAAGTATAACGTCTATCAATACCAGTGATAGTCGGTAATTGGGATGATGCCTATGTCAAAAATAAATTATTTTTTAGGAATTTTTAAATAGAGGGTCTTCCAAAATTCGTAAGATCTACGTCCGCTGTTAGTTTTAAGTTTGCTAAGTTAGAAAGATTAAATAATGATTATACTGAAGGAAATGAAGTCTTAATCTCATCTGAAGATTGTTCCAATAATAACAAGGAAGTTTGACGCAATCGTCCAGTATCAATACGCAAGTGAAGAACATCAAAGATCATTCGGCATTGGAGTGTCACGAAGAGCAAGGGCAAGCAAAAACAGGAATACTCCAACCATGAAATAGTCAGTTATATAAGTGATTATTGTACCATGACCTATCAATCACGCAAAGCTTGCCGCCGAGATGTTACATCTATTCCTCATCTCACTATTACCAGTTATTTTCGCCAGTCCATTTCAAAAGTATCCATACGTATTTTTGCTTGACGTTGGGAATGAAGAAATCGGGAAATTCAGTACGCAACAGATTCGACTGTCGATTCCAGGAGGGTCTTTAGCGGTACGGTACCCTGCTGTCGGTGAAGGTGACACGATTGGACACGTCAGAGTAACTGGAATCGACTTTGGCACAGACCTCAAAGCAAATATAATTCAAGGAGGACCTGGGTACAAATATGCCGTTTTTGTATTCGTGGGTAACCCAGGAACTCCATACGACGCTGTTGTGACCATACAGACAGTACCAAATATGGACGCTTCACCACCAAAGTTGGATATATCTTACAAAGAAAATGTAGATCAAGGATTGGAAGATGCGAATGACAGCTCGGAGGATACAAGTGATAATGACAATTCTATAACAAAAACTATGTATAAAGGAAATAGAAAACAAGTGATGCAATCTAGTTCTAACATCTATCATTATACAAGTAATGCGGTAAGTGATGATGACTTTAATAACAATGGAGTAGAAACTCAAAGTGAAGAAGATTTTCACGATGAAAATGAAGACGATGACAATGATGTAGAAGAAGATGACGATGATTATAAATCTAGTGAAAGAAACTATGCAAAAGGTGGTTATTCAGATGAGAGTTCAGACGATGCTCGTGTAGTAGATGTGAAGAGTAACCAATACGGTATTTACGAGGCGTTTAAGCCACATTGGCTCGGGGGTGTACGGTTTTATCCGCAAGCATCATTATACGTCCAGGACAGTTACGGAAAACCAGTTTCTGATGATGAAAACCGCGACAATGATGAGCTTAGTGAAAATTATTATAAGGACCTGAACAATAATATAAACGATTTTGGTGCCCCCGTTGAATATAAATAAAGAATATATTAAGTAGGTAATGAAGGAATTCCAAATATGGAAAATCAGTGAAGTGTGTATTTATTAGTCAAATTTTTATATTAAGTACAAGTATGTTGATTTAATTGTTTGATTTTACTAATTATAGCTGATTTCTAAAATACTGTGCTAGTTAGGAGATTTTGTTTTATTTTTCCTGTAAAGTTTAAAAGCATAAACCTCTAAGTTTCATCTCTAATTTTTTTTTTATATTGTCCAGTAAGTTGCTAACTTCCGAGATAAGGGGAATATGTGGGGAAAACACTATTTTTTGTTATTTTTCAAAAATAACAAAAAATAATGGCTGAAATGACAAAAAATGGCTTAAAAATAGGCAAACATTTATTTTAGAACGTGCCAATGAAGTTTTTCATATTTTACGGTACCTAATTTCATGTTGTAGGTATTCCCCAGTTTAAAATAACAAGTCCTCTATTTCGGTGTTCTAATTTCCTTTTATGTGCAGTTGCACCATAGGGTTTCTTTTTACCATTTTATTACGGAACCCTAAAACCATGATAGCCGTGGTATACATGAGTACTATTGGTTGGGAGTTAAAAAGGTTTTTTTCATTAGGAAATGTATTAATTAAAGTTACTCGTGCCAACCATATAATTGACTAAGAGGCAGCGCGTACCAGACCTTCGTTAATTTATGAAAGCCGATAATTCCTGTGTATTGTCCCCAACACAGGGAAGAACGATCAATGACTATGAATTTTGATCATGGTGGCTTTGGGAGATAACAGGTTATAAAGGTGTAAAAAATCTTCCGCCAAAGTATAAAGTCGCCCTTAAAGGTTAAAAGTTTAAGGTTGTCGTGCAGGGGGTTGCTGCGATACTAAGTGTCTGGAAAAGCATAACGTGATTTCTAATACTATTACGAAGAAAATATAAAAAAATTAGACTTTACACTTTGACATAAGATTTTTTACACCTTTATTACCTGTTATCTCCCAAAGCCACCATGATCCAAACTTCAAAGTCGATGATTATTCTTCCCTGTGTTGGGGACAATACGTAAAGTTTCAGCTTTTATAAAATACCGAAGGTCTGGCACGCACTGGCTCTCTCTTTATATTGTGTGTCTACACTCTACATTACCTACCCTGTTACACGCGCTCCAAATGACTTCACTTCCACGTGAATACAATTTTTATATCGTCTCAAGGTTGATTCCTTAATTTATTGAAAGATATCTATCTGAGACTTTCCCATTGAGAATACGGAATGATTAGTATCTTTATCGCCACAGGGGACTTGGAAAAACATTTCTTTTCATAATATGTAGATGTTTTGCATTCCCATATCCGATTTATTTAAATTAATAATCCAGTGGGGTACACAGGTCTAAATATAATAAAAAACTAGAACCTATTATAACAATTATTTTTATCTCTTTAAACATGTTTTAAATAATTTAGAGAAACTACGAGAAAAACAGAAGCAAAAGGAATGTATTTTCCTTATATGCTGACCTAAAATTTAAACAAGACTAAACGACGCGCTATGTAAGATGGTGTATGTATATTGTATATATCTAGGACATGCTTACCGAATAAGCTGATGAAATAGGTACTAAATTTTAGAGTGACTAAAGCGATGGGCAAAGCGTTTAGCGTTTTTAGGGTTCCGTACCTCAAAAGGAAAAACGTAACCCATATAGGATCACTTTGTTGTCTGTCTGTCCGTCGTGTCTGTCAAGAAACCTATAGGGTAGGTACTTCCCGTTGTCCTAGAATCATGAATATGGCAAGTAGGTAGGTCTTATAGCACAAATACAGGAATAAATCTGAAAACCGTGAAAAACTAATTGAAATTAAATGTGTTTCAATTTTCAAAGTAAGATAACTATACCAAGTGGGGTTATCATATGAAAGGGCTTTACCTGTACATTCTAAAACAGATTTATTTTTATTTTTATGCATAATAGTTTTTGATTTATCGTGCAAAATGTTGGAAAAAATACCCAAGTATGGAACACTCAGTGCGCGAGTCTGACTAGCACTTGGCTGGGTTTTCACATTTTTCCTAAGAAAGAGAAGATTTCTGTGATAGCCTGTGATAACTTTACCGTTTGACTCAGCTGAAAACAAAGATTATACGCATTATACGATCACCTTAAAATGTAAATAGGTTTGTTTTTGCCGTCGACGAGTAACGGTCAATAGAATTTCAAATGGGAAATTTTGAGGCGAAACGGCGCGCGCTGAATTCCAGTTTTAAAAGCCCGTGAAAAATATCTAAGTAAGTACCTACTTGTTATCTTTCCAGATGCCTCGGCTCCAATACATTCTGATATATTCTGATGATCGTTTTATATCCGCTGTTGTATCATAATTTAGAGGGTTCATACAATTTGTATTTGTTGATTTACCTTTCCCAAAAAAAGAAAAACTACATCCAAAATACGATCGTATCTAGATACCTAAGTATAACAGACAATCTATATTTAAAATGGAAATCACTCACGATAATTTAAACGTTAAAATATACTTACCTAGGTCAGATGATTGTTTTTTTTGGGGTTTTTTGGCTATCAATCATCTCTCTTCAGACAATACTCGATGCTCTTGATAGAAATGTGTGCGAAGCCTTGCATGTCGCAAAGAACGAAAGGGAATGGCACGACATCGCTCACAAAAGGATCCTAGGTGGAAGGGGTTACGGCAAACAGTAATGGAGAATCGACGCAGAGACAGAGAGAGAGAGAGAGAGAGAGAGAGAGAGAGAGAGGGATAAGCGGCGTGAAGAGAACTGCAATTCCCTAAGAGTTGAGACAGAGTTGAGTTGAGATTAAGTAGGTACAAAAGTAACGAACAAAAAATGAATAGGTACTTTTTCTCATTAACTAGGCTATATAGGCTTGCGCTTGCCTGCAAATTGCAATCATATCAAATAGTGGTAATGAATACGGGGGAAACTGATGATGTAAAAAAATCATTGCTTGTTTTGGCAACAAATTGGTAATTTGTTGAACAGACAAGCGTCAAAACTGGGAGCTGTAAGCGAAAAAGGCTGAATTCCGTAAGACTTTCACATAAAGAGTTTACATTAATATTACTATGTGCTTCATTCGTCCTGGGGCTGTGCAGTCAGTATATAAAGTTTTTATGAGGTATTTCACCAGGGATCTCTGGAAGGTTTAGCAGAGGAACTCATGTTTTGCGCGAATAAACATTAGTTAAATAGCTTTTTCAATAAAAAAAATCTTTTGATTAAAACCAGGTCGGCATTCTCTCTAGTGATATTTTCTCGCGTAATCCATGTTACATTGTAACTGTTTATCATCTGCTAAATAATACAGAACACTGTGTGATTGAATATTTAGCACAAAAACGGTGACCGAATGGGGATACGAAATTCAAATTCGGTTGGAAATAGAACGATCGGGAGCCTACTTTGGTGGGGAGAACCGCTATCGAATAAATACATTCACGTTATAACCGTAAAATTGAATTTAAAGTGCCCAAGTACGGTCTTAACATCATTTGGTAGGGAAAATATAGGTACAATTTTCCAATGAAAGTCTTGCAATGCAATAAGAAAATTGCCGTTGTGAAAATATGATTTTACCCCGTAGATTGACGTTGATTCAAAAAGCAAATTCACACACTGTTTTCACAATCAACTAAAATATACCTATAGACGTTAGAAAATATATACAGTTATAAATATAATATGCGTGTGGCAGGGAGGGAATAGCAAAGAAAAGATGGATGGATTGCGTGAAAGAGATTAATATGCAATGAGTGGACGGATAAAAAAAAAAGCGAGAAAATCCGTCCAAAAACTCTAAATCGTGGTTTGGAAATGTGGAAAACCACGTACACAATTAATACTAAACTCACTAATTTTAAACTTTAGAAGTAGTTTAGCAAATAAGTATGTAAATAGGTAGAAAAATGCGGATTTTGCAAAGCAAAAGCTTCACACAATTTTCATTTAAGCATAATATTATGTAGGTATTTTAATATTAGCGATCAAAAAAATTAAAATTGCAATGTAGGTATGTAAACCTAGAGATCTTCAACAAAGCCGATAAGATTAGGTGGAGCTAGTTTACAAACATTTCCAGACTGAATGTAACACTATTAGTAATGTTGCAACTTCTGTGCCCTAAATCGCAGACGCTGATTCAGTATTCACGCAATATCGGGCTCAGTACACTTGAATGAAAATTTCTTAGGTACTTATTTAATTTCATTATCATCATCTCTCTGGCTCTACTGCGTATAGGCCTCCTCTCAGAATGAGAAGGGTTTGGCCATACTCTATTCACTGGCTAAGTCGAGATTGGCAGACTTCACACACTTTGACAACATTTAGGAGAATTCTCAGGTCAGCAAGGTTTCCTCACGATGATATTAAAAAGAATATCATACATGCTAATCATGACTAATACTCCCCTTTCCCCCCCTCCAATTAAGCGTAGGCAAAGCTTCTGCCAGGCGTGGGTACGACAATAGTGCAACGGGTGGGGTTTGAACCGCCGACCTTTCGGAATTCTGTCCGCTCCTCAACCGTTGAGCTATCGACACTCTATTTCATTCACTGTAAATATTTAATTGCTTGAACCGCACATAAATAACTACGAAAAGTAATCCCTTATTTCTTGACTATTATCTAACCTATAACGTAAAGGATACCTGTCTGAAAATTTCAGCTTTCTAGGTCCAAGCGTTTGGGCTGGGTTGATAAGTCAGGGGTCAGGGCTTTGATTATCATCTAATTGAGTATCAAAGAGTGCAAAATGGCTTTCAATAGACCGACGATAACGGATGCCCAGCCGTGGAAAGGCGACAGACAGCCTCACTTGCATTTATAATATTAATATGGGTAACTATGGCCTGTAGAGTCTATCTATAATTGAATAGATTATAATTAAGGATATACCTATAACCTTAAGCAATTATTTCTTGTGGCACGGAACAAAATAATTGATTTAACAATTTCAGTGGAAGAGCAATTATTATCTGTGGCTAATTGTACCTATTTTATTGGGCCCTTGACATTTGCAGTCCGAGGTTTATTTTCAGGTCAAAGCGACACGTGCTTTATTACTCTGTGGTGACTGGCAACATTTACAAAATATAGGCAACTAGCTGATGCCCGCGACTTTGCGATTGGTTGGATTGGTTGAAATTATGATATTCTTCTTACGAAAATGCATTGTAGCCAATAGCCAAGAGTGAGCGAGTAATAGGCCTATCAGAGGTGATTGCGATCATCACACTGTAGCTCTCATTTTACTGTATAGAGCCACTGATCACACCGTCGTCACATCACAAGTTCCCTAAAAATATGATAAAAACAACAAAATAAAAACAACAAAACCTATTAGAGTGTATGTTTATGTATACCTAATTGTGTATATAGCTGCATGACGACTCCTCGTCTTATAGTTCTGTAGGTTCGAACATACGGGTTACCTGGGAGAGAGCACTCTAGTGATAAGGTCGCCCTTTGTATAAGTGTATCATTTATTATTGTCTTTGCATTTTTGTACAATAAAGTTGTTTAAATAAAATAAATAAATAAAAAGGATCAAATCGGAAACAGCCTTTAGCTCCTTAGATATGGATAGCTGTTTCCGATTTAAATAAACCGAATTCCAGGGTAAATAAACCGAACCACAGGTAAATAAACCGATATCTTTAGTTAGCAACTGTTGCAGTTTATAAGGCAGTCATCTTCGCGGCAGTTTATTGTTTAGCCAGTTTCAAAGCTGGCCTAAATATAATGCAGGTCCCAAGTTTACCTACTTAGCCCGTAAGGACCTTTCACACAACATAACATAACACGGTAACTGGTAGCCTAACAAATTATTAAAGTACCTACCTATAGGGTTAGAAATGGTCGCTTGTCTAAAATCTAAATAAGTAATAACTTTCAGTCATTTGCTACGTAGATACTGTAGAACTTCCTGATTCACAAATCCTTGATATAAGTAGTTACATGAAACCCAGGAAGAATTCTATGGGAGTAAAACAAAGAGAAGCAACTTCTAGACAAGCGCGCTCCATCTTAGGCTGCATCATCACTTGGTAGCAGGTCTGATTGCAGTCAAGCGTTAGTCTATACTTAAATTAAAAAAAAAACTTACCTAGGAGTAAACTAAAGATAGAGTACCTACATAGCAATCCATTGCTCCGGTCCACTAAGTACTGAGAATGTATCTCCTTTCAGAATGAGAATGGGTAGGTTAGGTCATGGTCCTTCACGCTGGGCAAGTACGGATTGGGAGATTTTAACACCTTTGAAAGCATTATGAAGAACTATTAGACATTCAGGTTTCTTCACTGTGTTTTAAGTGATATTTAATTGCCTAAAAACACTTAACTAAAAAAAGTCAAAAGTGCGACCACCGCTTTTTCAAAAAATCTTAAAAAAAAATTATTTTCCAACATTGTGCAATTTGTATGAATCTGTGTGAAATGCCACTGCAGTTGCAAACAGTTGTAAGTTATTTGTGTCGGTCAAAACCCCAGTAAATCCCCCGCGGCGGACGTTAGTAGGGCTAGCTGCAGACAGTTTACGGACTGCGAAGACATGGCACGTTCCATTTCCGAGACGGTTACCGTATCTCGAAATAATACGCCTAGCGTCCTTGTCCCGAAATATATGCACTGGTTTAATGACCCCTGCACCTAGGGAGAGGAAAAAGTTGGATTTACTAAAAAGTACCTAAGTATATAGTATAGTTTTAGTCAATACGGGATCCGTGGATCGTAGGGGTTAGGGGTTTAAAACTAAGTACCTATATGTATTGTGCAATACGTATAGGTACTTAGTTTTAAATTGTGTTTCAATGCACCATAAAGTAATAAGTATCTATTCTATATGTATAAGAAGAAAAGAGGAGTGGCAGCAAAGATGTTCAATGCAACCTGTAACAAAAACCAAAAGCACATTATTTTATAGCAATTTTGAGAGAAGCTTTTTCCTCCGGCATTTTCCTCAACGTTTAACCGCATACGATACGAGCACTCACTCGACAGTTGCAGTCTTTTTAATGAATGCAGTGAGTCACCGGCTATTTCTGCGGGAAACCAAACGTTGATACTGGATGGTGTAACTAAAAAGCGCATTATGTGTAAACAAATATTCACATGTTTTAATCTACCTGGTGCAGTGGTGTGCACTGTAGTTTTTAATGTAGGAGGTCCCAGGTTCGATTCCCGACAGGCGCTATTTACAAGCATTTGTGCGTCTTTGTTTTAGTAAGGATTTGCATTTGTTGGGATCTCTCCCATACTTTAGGGTCTCCAGAAACTGTGAGAAATGGACAATATCCTATGGACTTAGGTAACCTGAAAACCCCTTTTTCTCGTTCGGAAATGCTTTTACGCATCTCTCCCGGAAGCAACGCATTTCTTCCGAGGGGAGTATGTGGCACTCACTGTCAGGCCAGAATACCGGCCACTAAAACTCAGCGGAGCCGTCTACGCCAAGATGAGTTTGCTCAACTTTTTAACACAGCGTTTTTTTTTGCGTTTTCAAGTCAGCACTTTGTCACAGGTGCCGGTAAAAAGCTCTCTCTTATCAAATATCTTCTGAAAACGTAAAATTTTTCAATACAAAGCTATAATAGCTATTGTAACAAATTATAACTACACTACAAGATGACTTACACTACACGTCGATTTAATTTTTTTTAAATCCTGTGGAAATTTTCGATTTTTCGGGAAAAAAATGTAGCCTATGTCTGTTTGCGGGATGCAAGCTATTTCTATTCTTACCCGTTAAAATTGGTCAAGTGGATAGCAAAAGATAATAGATAGACAGACAGGCAGATCCAAATATTAGCATGGATCTTGTGGACAGTTTAATGTAAAGCCGATTACCTACTTGATAAATCTTTGCCCAGACAAAACACCTGTGTTAATATAAAATTCATTGCTATCAAGCCAAAACAAAAAGCTTCCGAATTATGATAAATTGCTGCGACTGTTTGCATTACAATTCGTTCACCTTGGATCTGTCCCTGATATTGGCCGACGATCAATCATTATTGAAATGTTTATTTTTCAGAATCCGACTTTCACAGACTGTTTTCTCGAGGTTATTGTTTATTTGCTTCTCTTGAAAATTATCAACTTTTGTTTGATCTTCAGCGACTTTGGTGGAGTCCTGGCCTTACCCTGGTTTTATGAAGGAGCCGAACTTGGTGCTAACTTTACGAATACCTATCCACCTCTCCACCGCAGTTTAATAAGTTATGCCAATTTTTATTAACACAGTTTTTGTATGTATATTGTATGAAATAGAAAAATATGCTTTTCTTTATAATACATGCAGGGGCGGATAAAGAAAAGTTTCCAAGGCGACGAATGCCATGTTTTATGGGAACACCGACGCGCGACGACGAGGTAGCATATAATATAATGATCGAAAATAACCTATTTTTTTCAGTAGGAGTCACAATAAATGAGCACGGCAAAGGTTTACAGTACGTAGGGAAATAATGTGCAACCTACTTACAACCTACGACTCACATATTTTGATAGAATTAAAAAATATACATCCTAATAAATATAAAGCAGCATCCAAACCTGTGCGACCAAAGCGAATACGAAGCGGGAAAGTTAGCCGCGTGGCGTGCACACATACGCCATTACAACAGTCGCGTACGTGTACATTTATACAAGTAGATTCGCATCAGGACGTTCCCGCATCGCGTCCCACATCCTGTGTTCATGACGCGCAGGTGTGGACGAAACTTAAAAGCGTTGGCTCATTATAACCATTTATAACTCCCGTTTATACGAGTTTACGGGTCATCGACCCTTTCAATGGCGAATCATTAAAATTGCGCGACTAACGGGCTAATAACGGATCACCATTGTCGTGCAAACATGTCTTATAATATAAATTATATTATATCTAACAATATTAGGAACGGAAAGTACAAATATAAAAAAAAAACTGAACAAGTGCAAATTACTGAGTCTGCACAGTGCTCCGTATTTTTCTAAAATTACAATTTTCAAACTTTTTTAAGGGGAAAGGGGATCAGTCATGATTAGCATGGCTTAATATTCTTAAAAAAAACCCTACTGCTACATCTTATTACTATTAAAGTAGTACTAGTATGGTATAAGACGGAGAATGTTCAGGATTTTATCTGCAACTGTCATTGTATTTTGCGTCATAGCCCTCACAATCAGGTCTATCGCAAAATAACTTCAAGCAATCCCATAATAAGATTACCTCCTGCTATCAGGGTACTACATAATAGGATAAGTAAGTACAGTAAAATATACGTAGTATATAAAACAGACTGATAGAATCTAAATGGAATGGATTTTTTTTTTACCTTTTTATTTTAACTACTACAAATTTTTACAGTTACAGATGCAGTCTAAAGTAGGTAAGTTTAATTCTGAATTTTCAGACATACTTATGTCTTCATCTTCAGCCTAATCTAATAATGAGATCTCTCGTAAGTTTTTTTTAGCTATAAGTAAAACTCGAATGTCACGTTTTATTTTTTAATTTCAGAGCACGGAGCAATACGGAAAGATTGTAAAACTCATTCTATATATTTAACAAGTCATAAAACATAATACTCAACGTACAGCGTCCAAGTTTTTTTTAATTCTAATATTTTTAAGGGGCTTTTATAGGTGTCCTATATACCAGCCCCATCGGTACAATCTAAATTAAAATTAAAATATTTAAACCTAAAACTACGACAGTTTGAGAGTATCACTGACAAATTCATATCATTGCCGAAATGCTCAAAGGTTTGTTTAAATAAAATACAGTTGAAAATACCGATATTCATATTTTATTCATAGACTAATTTCATTATATTTATATCATAATAAAAACACTATGGCTCAAATATTTTATAACCACATTGTATTGTCCCTCTAACCACTCTACCGCAGCATTGTTTGTGGCGGACAGATTCTATTATAATATTATCTACGTTTTAAATTAAATTTCAGATAAAAATAGTTTTATTTGCTCTATTATTCCTATCATTCATAAAACAAAAAAAAGCTACAATTCCATAGTGATCAGTTCCTATATATTCTGCCATTTCGGCGTGGAAATATTATGATGATTATGATAATCATTGATTTTGCTCGATTAAGGTAAATGTATATTATTTACATGGGGTCTTAACAACTAGGTAAACACATCCTGCCAAGCATGGCGTGCAAAATCATCAAGAAATATCATTTACAATTACATAATATAAGTACTCAACTTATCCATCAGCATGAAACTCTGACATTAACGATGAAAAATTCAGTGTTTTTTTTTGAATTAACGTCCATACAAATACACTTACAATGTATGGAGTAATATGGTTTTAATATCGTAAATGTGTTTTATTGCAATCATATACTGCATCTGGCGTATTGAGGTTGCAAAGATGAGCCTAAATGCATGCGAACCATTCTATTTTACAACCGATTTTGCAAGACCTCGATTTTCAACGGTGGTTTCAGAATATAAAGTTGAATGTCAATATTTGTATATGGACATATAAATTGACATTCAACTGCCGAATGTTTCTAGAATATGTCTGCAAAATTTCATGGACTTTGGTTGCTTAATATTCAAATGAAATTGAAACTACGTTTGTATGAAGCGAGTGATGGAGAGACCCCTCTTAAGCTTTTGTCTATGGTTGAGATTTGAATCACACAGTTAAAAAATTTTTTTGTATTTATCTAGTTCACAACCACTAATCCAAACAAAAATTTCTTGAATGGGCTACTTCTTGAAGTCAATGAAAAGAAAATAAACAATTTATCGTTCACTGAAAAAATTTAAGGCACAAAGATAGTTTTTTGCACTATTCAATTAAAAGTAGTTTGCAGATTTTCTATTTTCCTTTTTTTTTGTATTTAGTTCTTTCTGCTTGGCTGCATTCTCTTTTTATCTCAAATACCCAATTATTTCCTCAATTTTGTTGCTAAGTATCGAATGGTCTTTTTAGGGTTCCGCACCTCAAAAGTCAAAGTCAAAGTCAAAATCATTTATTCAAAGTAGGTACAATTGTACTCCTTTTGATGGCCGAAATTGTTAAATTTGTACGATATAGTGGTGATAATTAATTACGTAGGTAAAAGCTACGTGGGTTCCAAACGCGCCCAAGTCTCAAAAGGAAAAAGGAACCGTTGTAGGACCACTTCGATGTCTGCCTGTCTGTTTATTTTAACTATATCATAAACTAACAGATGAGTTTGGGTTTTAGGTTGTTCAAAATCTTTTTAAATATTTTTTTACCTGATAACCAATATTTTCGTTTTTAGACTCTGCGAAACCTTGAAAATTCTTTCCAAAAACTGTTTTAAAGATATATAATGTTTAATTTTTAATTCAAAATATTATAATAAAACTTAAGGCTTCTACTTGCTTACATGATTTTTTTCTACAGTATCAAACATATTTGTTATATTATCTCATTTTCTCCTCAACCAGTAACTAGTTGAAACACTTTACTCCTCCCTAATTTATTGAGCCAACCCTTCTGTCACCAGATGAGGCATTCCACTCCACCGTTCTTAAGATCTCTTTGTACCTGACGCCAAACAGTACCTCCAGTTTTTCGTCCAAATGTAAACAAACAGTTTTTGCACAGTCACTCGCGACAAGGAAGATAGTAGCAAAAAACGCAAGGCTGCTGCGGTTCAGCGGTTCGATTTAGTTGAGGCTTGAGACGCACGATGAGCCATGACCAAGGGAAACTGAGAAAAACAACATATAACTTTTCAGATGACTTCAGCTTTGGTGAATAGATTGTAAGTATATTATATACTAGAGGATGCCCGCGACTTCGTCCGCGTGGATTTAGGTTTTTAAAGATCCCGTAGGAATTGTTTGATTTTCCGAGATAAAATGCCAACTACACGGACATTCAATTCAATTTCAATTTCAGGGACGCAAGCTACCTCGGTACCAAATTTCATACAAATCGGTTAAACGGATGGGTTTTTAGAAATCCCGTGGGAACTCTTTGATTTTCCGGGATAAAAAGTAGCCTATGTCCGTCCCTGGGAGACCCTAAACCTGTACCAAATTTCGTCAGAATCGGTTAAACTGTTGGGCCGTGAAAAGGTAGCAGACAGACAGACACACTTTCGCATTTATCATATTAATTATGGAAGATTATTAGTATTGATTGTATATTATACAAGTGTCTGTTATACTCGTTTGTGACTCTACCACCGCTTTGGAATGCAAATTCTACTAAGAAGAGCGGGCAAGAAACTCAGCAGTTGCTCTTTTCAACTCATAAAAAGCTACAATAAGTAAAGTATAAACTAACAATACTCAGACGGTTGCTATTACGCAACATAAAATCAAATTCTTGACGATAATTATTATAGTAGGTTCTTTTTTGACTCTCTACCTCCAAACGAGCACATATATAAACAAATTAAATCCAAGCAATAAAGCCGTGAGTTTAAAATGCTTTAATTTGGATTTGATTTTCTTATAATGTTTCCAGATTTTTCCATAAATATCTAAACTTAAACACTATATATTATGTACTATAATATTAGTTATATAAAAAGTTCGCATTTGCTGACGTGACATTATAGGTAAGTAGTTAGTGAAGTACGAGTATATAAACGGGATATCGATAAAACCATTCAATTGAAGTAATCTCTGTAATCTAGATACTTTTATTACAATCGTAATAAGGATTTTCTTAAATACTCGTTACTATTTATAAGATATACTTAAATAAATACATAAAATAATAATAGATTTCTAATGTCTTCATGGATCCAATACAAAGTATACGGTGACGGCATTTTAACATTTATTAAATTATAATTTTATATAATAGGTATCTATTTCGCTATCTACTTATATTTTTAGTGGCAGTTTCATATTATCAATGTGTGACCTTATATTAATTGGCTTTATACCTATCGATAAGTACAATTTGTCGTTCGGTATATACCAGTTGGTAGTTATATGCGAAGAAATTATTTAATTTAAAAAATAAATTAAGTAGCGAGTAGAGTGAAAATTACTAAGTGGTGAAGGTATAATAATAATTAAAAAGACAATTAAAGGCAAATCCAAAAAAAAGAGTAATATAATAAGCTCTTTTTAAAATGGTTATTTATTTTTAATAAAATGTTTTATCGATAGTGCGTTTCGCGCGTAACTTTACGTTTCGAATAATATTCCTTCAATCATCCTTCAACAGGTATCGTGCTTGCTCCACGTGATCAGGACGACCAGGTACATGCCAGGTACCTAAGTTAATAAGGTAAATAGGTCAAAGTCATGCACCGAGGGGAAGGCTGCAAGAATCAAGATGTCGATAAAAATAAACAATTCTATCTTGGAAGATTAGCATCACTAACTTTTAAAAATAGAATATTTTTGTATTAAATATCCCAATGAGTACCAAGATAACTAGTCAATGAGTTTTGAAGTGGTTTCGAAACAAGATTTCTAGATGTAAAGTTTCAGAAGCTAGATTATTTTTTTTGATTTACACTGGAATTCATAGTCAAGATAGGGGCTTCTTTAGGGGACCATTCAAGAAACATGTGCTAGGTCAACCTAGGCTTAACTAAATGTACACACACAGAATGGTCGGGATGAAATTTTGTGGTGGAAAATCTCGTAGGTATGAAAAAGGAGTGGCTGGCAATCTAAGTTACTATACATGGAAGATATTACAATGGCGAGAGAGAAAAAGATAAAAGAGAGAGAAGACGAGTCAGGGTTGCGGCAATGGTGGTAGGCCAACAAGGCGGGGACATATACTCACTGCTAGGAGAAAAGAGAGCTTTTAGCCGGTAGGAGTTCCGCATTATCCGAGTCGGGTATCCATGAGGATATCCCTTCCTACGGTAAAAAGTTTGGAGTGTCAGTCAGTCAGTTTACATTATAAAAGTGGATTGCTCTCGAAAGGGCATGGTAGTCCAACAAGGCGGGATCATATTAACTGCTAGGAAAAAAGAGGGCTTTTAGCCGGTAGGAGTTCCGCATTATCCGAGTCGGGTATCCATGAGGATTTTCCCTCCTACGGAAAAAAGGTTGGAGTGTCAGTCAGTCAGTTTACATTATAAAAGTGGATTACTCTCGAAAGGGCATGGTAGCCCAACAAGGCGGGGACTTATTCACTACTAGGAGAAAAGAGAGCTTTTAGCCGGTAGGAGTTCCGCATTATCCGAGTCGGGTATCCAATATCCATAAGGATTTTCCCTCCTACGGAAAAAAGGTTGGAGTGTCAGTCAGTCAGTTTATCATTTTATAAGTGGATTGTTCTCGAAAGGGCATTGTGCCTTTGCTAAGCAAAGAAACGTGAAGTATGAATAAATAATAGGTTATTTGTGCGATAGTGGAGCATTGTTCAAACAAATACGGTACATTGAGGTAAAGTATTCCTATGACGCGGGTGCATTTACCTATTCACGTGTTTGTTACTTAAACCTTCAGTATAATACTAGAATATGTCTAAAGACCTACGACAATAGTACAATAGGCACACCTGTTGTCCTTTTGTTAAAAAACGTCTAACCCCAAAATTTGGTTTTTGAGTAATCGCCAAAAACGTGCCGATTTTGAAAAGTCAGTTCTAAAAAATTATAAGTTAGTAAGTATTGTAGTTCTAAAGTTTTAGTTTCGTTCCGAACTATCCAGAAAAATATTTTTTTTAAATTCCCACCTAAAGATAGATACCGATTATAAAACTTTTGCTAATGCGCCTCCTCGTTTGCTCGCTATTTTTTAATTAAAAAAAAACTCCAGATAGGCAAAACTATACCTATATTAAAAAGTGAAGGATTCGTACCCCTATACGATGTGTAGTGTGATATTTACGCATAACGACATGGGCCACATAGATACCTAATGGCTTATGGCGCGAGCTAAATGTACCTTTTGACACCTACGAGCGTGCTTCAAATAATATTGCCAGGGTTGATTCCTGTTTTTTTGTTTTTTTTGGCGATACCTTAAAAACTACGTTTTGGGGTTAGCCCCTTTTTAATAAAAGGGTGGTAGTATTAATACAAGACGTGACGTACATTGTACGGTTAGAGTTATATTGCTATATATCCCAACCAGGTTAGGCCCGCGACTTCGTCCGCGTGGACTACACAAATTTCAGACCTCTGTTTTACCCCTTTAGGATGTCTATGTCACAATAGCTATCCTGCATGCCAAATGTCAGCCCGATCAGTCCAGTAATTTGAGCTGTGCGTTGATAGATCAGTCAGTCAGTCAGTCAGCCAGTCAGTCGGCTTTCCTTTTATATATACAGATTAGTTCGCATAAAATATATCAGAAAGTTCTGAAATAGATTACAGAGTCTGATTCTGATTTAAACTGAAAATGTACACTTTTTACTTTCTTCCCAAAATACGAGTACGAAAAGTCCACCATTTTTACACTTTTCGCAGTAAATCAAAGTTCCTACTTTTCGCGAATATTATGATAATTACCCAATGTAGGTACGAAAGTGTGTCAGTCTGTCTGATAGCTTTTTACGGTCGACCCAATTATTTTTTTTTAGTTTAAAGTTTTAAATTAAAGGTATTTTAAGTTTTGAATTTTGAAATTTGGTACAGAGATAGCTGGCATCACGGGGAAGGATTTGTGCTTTTTTGTCCCAAAAATCAAAGAGTTTCATGAGATTTTTAAATTCAACCGGTCGAAGTCATGGGCATCATCTTGTTAAAAAAACTGTAACGACTTAGGCCAGGAAATCATGTATGAAACTAATGTGAAGTGATGAGCCTTTAACTCTAAATTTTATTTTCCAAAGCCCAAATCTTTAGATCTACTTAAGATTCGAAGTACAGTCACGTAAGCACGAAAGATTACACAATAACAACGGCATTTCTAACAGTGAAACCACAGTACCTATACCGAAATTATTCGTCTAACCTAAAACCGCCACCCAGTGTGGCTTACATATCCATTTATTCATGTCGAGCAAAGGGCATTATTTATAAAGAGGCAGCAATGTATACCGCGCTAGGACAGATCACGTGCCCATTGAAATTTTATAATTTATCCTCGGATTTTACACGAGACCACCGGCCGCTTATGGATTCAGGGAGGCTGGTGTACATTCGAGCACTACGGTGGTTTTAATTTTTTTTTATTCACTATAGACACACGCTTGACCACGATCACAGCTGATGGGAAATGATGATGTGGCCTAAGATGGGACGCATTTTCCTACAAGCTACCTGTTCACTTTTGTTTTAAAGATACCTACCCGTGTAGGGGACACTAATCTCGGAAGAGTATTCCAAATGCTATGCTATGCGTATAAGAATGCTTTTCTAATGAGTGATATTATATTATCTTATATCTTAAACAGTCTGTGTTACACAATCACTAAACTAAACTAAAATTCTAACTAAACTAAACTAAACTTAATGATGTATTGCTATCCCATTAATAATAATGCTTCTCGCGAAGAAGAAGAAGGAGAGCAGTAGATTAGACCTGCCAATTAAACTTTTAGTTTAGTGATTATATATAATCAGAATTGGTGGTACCTATTATCGATGTTTTCTTTGTTTAATTTTATTCTATCACTTTTTTCTTCTTCAATTATATATCCGACTAGCGAAGTCGTCGTCGTCAATCGAAATACTTCTACTGCTTGACCAAGGCCTCTTGTAGGCATTTCCACACACCACGGGCTTGCGCTCCTTTAATTCAGCGGCTCAATGCGACTCGTTTAATGTGTAACTGCCCACCTAGCGAGAGATTTTCAGCACCCTGGGACTCCAACGTTTAAATTCGGTTCTTCGAGCTACCCATTGCCATTTCTCTTCCCTTTGAAACAGCTGTTTAAATTATTATCATTAATTCCGCCTTTGGCTTTGTGGGTCGTATTTTTGCGGCTTTTGCGGTAATGTTTTTATTGCCCAAGGGTGAGAAAAGTCTACTTTATAGTTTTAATAGCGGTGAAGTAAAAGCCACTTTACGAGCAAATGTAAAGTATTTTCTGCTCGCATGTCTCGCCTCATCCAGAGAGGCACATTGCTGCTATTAGTAAAATTATGTCAATGCTGTATACTTCATTTGTCAGTCAGTTCAGCCGATCTTTACCATTCTTATCAAAACTGTATCTAGTTGAAACCTTGAAATCATTCATTTTTCGGTTACTACGCAATTATATTTTCAATTACTAGTAGTTGTGTGCTACTTTTTCTATAATGTATGAAATTTTCAAAAGATTACTTAAATGACCATAATTTTTATTATTATTATTTTATGATTTCGTTTGGCCGTTTTTGGGAAGTCAAATGGGAGCTTCGGGCTATGTTTACTGTTAATAGGAATTTGTATCTTCTGCTATTTTAAATAAATAGGCATTTTCTAAGCAAGCGCTCCTCATCATTGCCTTCCATCAGGCACTACAAATTGTACCTACCTAGTCACGCACAACTTCGCAAGCATATCCCTAAAATAATAATTCCATAGTTTCTTGTTTCATTTTTTCTTAGTACTTTTTACTGTTTTTAAAAATGAATAAGTTATTCCCCTCCTCCCATTTTGCGTTTCAAATGCTTATCTCTGTGGTTTTAATTATTATTACTTATTTACGATTTTAGATCGGAGACAAAAGCTGTCTTCGATAAAAACAAATATGATTTGTGGTCGGTTTATTAGTCAGGAGTTATGAGGAAAATGAGCAAAATGATATAATGCAATTTTTGAATTATTGTAGAGCCATTCTTATAGCTCTCTTTTGACAGCTATTGATAAATAATAAACCAGACCAGATAAATCAATGATTTATAGCAGACAAACAGAATCTTGTAGTGCATGTTGTGTGAGAATAATTAGTTTTACTCATAGACGTCTAAACAATATATTCGAGATAAAATCTTCTATAAAATATTATGAATTTGTTCGCTAAATACTTTTCAGTCCGTGTTCAAATGGTGTTCAACAATTTGATGTGGCCACCTATACAAAGTTGGCATTACGTCTCGTGAGAAAAGTGGCCTATTAACGTTTCTACCGTAATATCAACGAGATTAATTGATAGCTATTAGAGCCATAGATTGAATTGATGATTAGCTAAAATACTTTGAAAGAGATAACCATCAGAAATAAATAACTCGTCGTAGTTTATCAGCGATCTTTGTGGTTTACCCTTGACGAAAAACCATAAAAACTGTTATGTAAATGTGTGTGAATACCATTGCCTCTACAGCCTACGGGTAAAACCCCCCAAATAATGCATTATGCATTTTTCTGGTTTCCTCAAGTTGGCCGTGCTGCGTAGTTGCTTCAGTGCTGGGTAAGTAGCGTTGACCCAAGTCGGTTGGGAGTTTTAGGAGGTCCAAATTGGGACTTTACGTTTCTTCTGAGCCTCAAAGACCCAGTTCAGCTTTCGATCCCGGTTATTTAAATAATCGCTCGTTAAAACCTAATCCAAATCATAGGTATAATCGGGTTGTAGTATCGTTTACAGAAGAATCTGGGAGGGAAAATAAATCGAAGAGGTCACAACCCTCAGCAATGACGCCTTAATAGCTCAACTGTCAAGGAGTGGATTGAATGTTCTTTTTTTATTGACTGAAACTCCAATTTTATTACTTTGAAATTATGGTGGAAATTGTTATGATTTTTTTGGCTAGTAAATAATTAATCTTTTTAATGTGATGGAAAAGTGCTATCCATCGCCCGCTGAATCCTTTTTTATCTCTACGGGTTCTTATCATATAGAAATCAAACTATCCTATCTTCAAACTGAAGCTTGACGGTCATTTGGAGAAAGCTTTTGCTCTCATTTATTTTGCTCGGATGCCCATTTTACGGCTATTTTGGCCTCACATACTCGTAGGTATCCACAGTGGAAATTCGTAGAGGTGTTTCTTTTTGTAGGTGACCTAAGAAAGCAACCTTTTTCCATTCCAGATCAGATTATCATTAGCATCCATTTAGCTATGTAGCTAAAACCAACGAAATAATACGTAACGCATTTTCCTGTTTACATCGACCTTATAGCTACGCATTTTATCAATTTACAAGTGGCACAGTTTCAGATAGTGCTCAAGGAGAGTGCTAATGTTTTTCTGGAGAAGGAATGTCATAAATAAATAAGATTAGCTGAAGACTAGACGAGGTAAGTGATTTTCTCAGGAAGCGTGTTTAAACAGAGATTATTGATCTAGGTACTTAAGGAACCACTTGTATCAGTTTAAAATTTATTACAAAGTGAAGTGAAATTTCTCTCGTGTGTTTTCAGGATTTCATAAAAAATACTGTTTTTATTTATCTTTTGATTTTTAACCCTTTTACTAAGCCTCCGCTGCCGGTTCGTCCGTCCGTTTGTCTATCCGTTTGTCTATCATCGAGCTGTTTTTTGTGAACCGTAATAAGTAGAGAATTGAAATTTTCAAAGAATGTGCATTTCTGTAGTCGCTAAAATAAAAAATAATAAAAAATTAAAAACAGCCGTCATGAAAATTAAAAAGTGTTTTTACTCGTACGATGGCACAGAACCCTTCGTGTGGGGGTCCGACTCGCAATTGACCGATTTTTTACGATTGATTTTTAGCGTAAAATAATTTTAGACAAAGACCTTTTCTCAGAGTTTTCCTGCAATCCTATTCAAAACAAAGGAAACTATTTTTCATCTAACATTATTTGCGGCGTGAACAAATACTTACTTGCGTCCTATTGAAATACTTGAAACAATACCGAGGTAAGTCCCTATGTTCGCCTTGTGCTCAACCTCGGCCTAAGTGTTGGGATTGCTGCTAGTGATGCGACATATCGATAAGTGTCTACCTACCTTAGCTTAGGACCGATTTTGCAATCGCCAATGCAGAATAAGATTAGACCTTTCGGCAGTTTTTGTATTGAAAACCTGTAATCATCATCATCGCCGCCTCACTACAGAGCACGAGTCTCTTCTCAAAGTAACGAGGGTTTTCGGCCATAGTCTACCACGCTGGCCAAATTCGGATTCGCAGGCTTCACTCACCATGGAGAACTCTAATGTATGCAGGTTTCCTCACGATGTTTTCCTTCACTGTCAAAGCATTCAGTAATATGACGAAAATCTGTCAGAATGTCCAACTTATTTCTCAGTTAAAATTTGACTGTTGAAAAATCAGCCCTTATTATGTAATGTTAAATCGGAAAACGATGCGATGAAAAGCACTTCATTGGCGAGGCAGGGTTTAGTATTTTCCTATTATGCGTGAGGTACCTAATTAAGATTTTATATACAATGCCGGGTATTCAACAACACCTCTCGGTGTTTTATCGACATAATGAGCGATGGACATCTCTAAATCTATAAAAGCTTGCAATACTGAACGATATCTCGACCCCGAGTTCGAGTGCTCCAGACGCTCCAGAAGTCGTTTCACGGACTATTCCAAATGTTTCTAACCATCTCGATTCTATATGTGAGGTTAGAGAATAATGAAATTTTATTTGCCATTCCGCCACGGTATAGAGGAAATAAAACAATCGGAGAAAAGCAAAACTAAAGCCGCTTTCAACAAAACACTTACTATACCTAAACCTATCTAATAAGTATTTGTTCTTCATGACTTTCAACCAAGACATGTTACACAAGTATTCATAATACCGTTCCCGCTCACAAAACACAGAAATAGGTATAGGTATATATAAAACATAAAACTTGTACAATGTACATATTAAATAACTTATAGGTCATCCCTAGGACTTTTTTTACTTTTAGTTTCACCTAGTTTTTCAGTTAGTATGACTCCAGCCTTGAAATTGAAAGCATTATAAAAAAAAACATATTTATTTCATTTAGGACAACTAGTGTCTTTTATGACATGTCTGTGACTCTACCACCAGTTCGGATTGAAGATAGTACTGAGAAGAGCCGGCAAGAAACTCAGCAGTTGCTCTTTTCAAATAATAATAAACAGTTACAATTTCAGGATGGCGCTTCTGAAATGAATGGTTACAATAATTATGTAACAAATAATCATCTTGAGGGCAAGTGAAAGCTCAACCGGATGATTCCATTGAACTTTGTCATTAACGAATTCATTATTTGTAAGTATATCCTTGATCCACACTGGGCCAACCTGGTAGATTATGGCCTACACCCTTCTCATTCTGAAAGAATACCTGTTTTCAGTAGTGGGCTGGCAATGGACTGATCAAGATATCCCACACACTATCCCACAGGCTCCACGCGTAATGGGTAGGCTTTAAGGAACTGCTGTATAGATACTTTTTACTCCTCCAGACTTGAGACCTTAGGGTTCCTTTTTCGTCTGGAGATACGGAACCCTAATATTACTTAGCTGATTTGGTTGGCACTTTCATATAGCAAATACATAGCAAAGCTGGTGGCACGAGACGGCACGGCGGCGTCTACGATAAATAAAATTATTATTCACGAATGAACTTGAAAAGAAATAATTTAATTAGATTAGTTTACCTAAACCATTCAGAGGCGGATATCAGGAAATAAAAACGGCTTAATTTTCCACTTCGGTGCGGTGGGAAATCACCTACCAATTTTTCCATTCATCTGCTCAATAGATGAAAGTAAGGTCATTTTTTCCGTTAATAACTAAGTAGTTTAAAAAATCTAATCTATAGATAATACTAGCTGATACCCGCGACTTCGTTCGCGTGGATGTAGGTTTTTTAAAATTCCCGTGGGAACTCTTTGATTTTCCGGGATAAAAAGGGCCTATGTGCTAATCCAGGGTATAATCTATCTCCATTCTAAATTTCAGCCCAATCCGTCCAGTAGTTTTTGCGTGAAGGAGTAACAAACATACACACACACACACACATACAAACTTTCTCCTTTATATTATTATTGTGTGAAGTGTGATTAATTATTTTCTACTATTTACGCTCAGAATAGATCCTATTTACTATTACAAATGCGAAAGTTTGTATGTTTCTTACGCAAAAACTACTGGACGGATTTGGCTGAAAGGTATGCAGCTAGATTATACCCTGGATTAACACATAGGCTACTTATTATCCCGGAAAATCAATGAGTTCTCACGGGATTTTTAAAAACCTATATCCACAGGAACGAAGTCGCGGGCATCAGCTAGTATAAAATAAGCTAAAATTGCTGCCCTTCGCGTAGGAACAAGGAATATTTAGTGTTGTTGGTAAATTGGACACAAAACAGAGCCAGTTAAATTATGTAGTTAATTTCATGGAGACAAGGCCCTTGTGAAATTGTGTTTGTTTTGAAATTACACAGACATGCCGGTAAAGTGAGGGATAGTTTATTAGTTTACACAATTAAGAATAATTTATATTTGCGAGTGTCCTTAGTAATAATAATTTATTATAACGGAAGTTTTAAAAAGTAAAATTTTTGTAGGCGTGACTTAGGGTGCCAATGGGACCCTATTACCTACTAAGCCTTTGCTGTCCGTCCGACCGTCTGTTTTTCTGTCTATATCTCATGAACTTCAATAGGTAGAGAGTTAAAATTTTCACATAGTGTTACACATTACAGCTATACCTACGATTTGATAAACAGTATCAAAACTGGTCCCCATCTAAAAAAATTAATAAGTGCATAATCTGGTACGATGATACGGAACCCTGTGTGTGCGAAGCAAAGTCGCACTTGAACAAGTTTTTATTTAATTTATTTAAAACTAGATGGTACCCTCGACTTCGGCCGCGTGGATTCAGGTTTTAAATCCGTCAGAGCTCGAATAAAAACCTACCTAGTTACCTGAGAGAGATCACTTTAGTGATAAGGTCGCCTCTTGTATTTGTCTAAGTGTATCATTTATTATTGTCTTTGCATTTTTGTACAATAAAGTTATTTAAATAAATAAATAAATAAAAAGTGTAGTATAGTAAGTAAGTAGCATAGCTTACGTCACTCTCTTATAAGTATCTCAAGTACTTATATCTATGCGAAAAATCACGTCGATAGTTGCCCTGTTGCGGCGTGATTGAAGGACAAACCAATACAATAATAATATACAATAATGTATATCACTTCCGCATTTGTAAATTAATATAGGATGACCAAATAATGAGTAACTCGCAAATCCAAAAACTACCGAATAATCAAGCACAGAGGGCGCAGAGCCAAAAGTTCTTAATATTTTGGGCTGTGCTTAATTACATCATAAGGCATGTAAAACCTAAGTACTAGACTTAAGTAGGTTTTTCCTATTAATTGGAAATATTGTACTACGCAGATGGTACAGCAATAAAGATTTTTACAGTATTTTGAAAAGACAATCCAATGTGTTTTACTGCCCATCCTTGTACCAATAATAACCTTTATAATAAATTAGTTAACTTTTTATTAGTAATAAAACAATTGTTAGACACCAGAGCGTCAATAAATTTCAATAACGCCCTAGTTCTATTAACTACATGTTACTCAAGGATCGAGGAAAATTGCTGAATCATTCATTGAATAAGTACTGTTTCCATGGCATATTGACATAATGATTTATCATTGATGAGTCATTTTTTAATTAGTTTTGCCTAGTGTCCTACTAATTAGCAGTTATTATCTACAGTATCCGGCAGGAAATGTACATCGACCTTTAGAAAGAGATAGCGGTTTCGTTGTCTCTGTCGTTAGACCGACAAATCATCACATAAGTATGAATGACAGAGACATTATACATACTTACATAGTGAGTGTTGTGTGTGATCTCGCCATAGTTTTTTTTTTTTTTATAAAGAATATTAGCCGTGCTAATCATGACTAATACTCCCCTTTCCCCTCCAAGCTTGGGCTAGGAGTGGGTAAGACATTAGTGCAACTGGTGGGGTTTGAACCGCCGACCTTTCGGAATTCAGTCCGCTTCTCAACCGTTGAGCTATCGAGGCTCAACGGTTTTATTATCATGCCCGCGTGGAATGGTGCCAAGAATACCTACTGCCTGATCCTGAAAACAACAACATCTTATCCTGAAAATTTCAGCTTTCTAGCGTCATCCAGACTAAGTAAGCTTAATTTATCTTAACTTTGTAACTACAATTTTGGTACATGAAAAATAAATAAATAAATAAGTATGACGGTTCGAAATACGATGAAACGTTTCCAGAAAAGGAACGTAGTGTCCCGTCCTTTTGTTTGGCTCGTCTTGGCTGATCCTTACTTATTACATGCAATAAAAATAAATGGCCCGAAGCACAAAAGCATTTCCGATTATTTTGATTAAGACCTGGTGAACTGAAGTATTATGGGTATCACTTGCAATTATAAAGAATAGTTGATACTTTGCCAGCTGGGTCGCGAGCTCGAGAGCTAGATGGGTTTAACGCGCCGAGATGTAACGTGGACTTGAGGATAATGAAACTAACAATTTCCCGATGCGTAGCAGACAGACAGTATGAGGTCAAGTTTGTGTTGTAATTTTTAATCATACTGATAAAGAATAGAAAATTACAGAGAATTAACATAACTATAAAAACATTTTTATTAAACGGTTTTTATTATTATTTATTTAGCTGTTTTGTTACTTAATACTTATTTTTTTGATTTACAGAAACCTCTGGTAGAAGAATTTAATTTACCAGAGCTCAGGATGTTGCAAGAACTAAGAAGTGAAATTAATAAGCTTAAAGTTCATAATATATACTATGTAAATAACAGAATACACATTAAATTATATAATGTAAATATATAAATATTAAATTATATAATGTATATATGAATATTATCTTTTCTACTGACTTGAATTTATTTGAAAATTGCGAGTGCGATGTAATACCGCAAAATGCCCTATGTAGGTACCTACCTACAAAAGTATTAAAATAACTATAGTTATTACTTGCGGTTAAAATAGGGAAAATGTATTAAGAAAATTGATTTTATATTATAGGGAAAATAAAACTATTTAGTTATTGTTATGGTCACGTGTAAAAACATGTGACCACCACGTTTTTGACCACGATCGCAGTCATAAAAAAGATACCTTTACATTTTACTTATTTTTATAGACTACTTACTAGCTGGCTCCCGCGACTTCGTCCGCGTGGATTTAGGTTTTGCGAAATTTGTGGGAACTCTTTGATTTTCCGGGATGAAAAGTAGCCTTTGTGCTAATCCAGGATATTATCTAATATCTATCTCCATTGTGAATTTCAGCCAAATCCATTCAGTGGTTTTTGCGTGAAGGAGTAACAAACACACACACACACACACACACACACAAACTTTCGCCTTTATGCCTTTATAATATTATAGTGTGAAGTGTGAAATATGCAGAATGTGCAGAACCGGCAGGATTCGAACCTGCGGCTATAACCGCTAGGCTATTTGAGAATTTCATATTTTCATATAGGTACCCCAATTATTTTCTCAATACTCACTGGCCTGAAACCTATAATATATGATAATAGCGACTACGCGCGCGTAGATTTAGGTTCCTTACAAGTCCCGTGGAATTATTTGATTTTCCGCGATAAAGTACCTACCTATCGTATGTTTCGGGATGTAAAATCGTCAAGACCTAACGCAAAACATCGAGTGGCAATTATTTTGTGATAAAATTAATTTCCTATTCCGCTTGAGGAAAAAGTTTTAATAACTTTCTAAGAAATTGTAAAGAATGGTTATATCCTACGTTCTGTAATTGACTAGGGGATTCACCAGCGCGGTAGCAAGGTGTGGAAGAACAACATAGTCACTAAGTAGCGTAGGTTTTACGTTGTCTACTTTCTTAATTAATGTTTACAATACATTACAATCTTTTGAAGCAATTCTAGGTTGAGGGAGGAGCCATGAAGTCAAACTCTATGAGAAATGAGATTTTAATTAGAAATACTAAGGCATAATACATACCGGCAGAGTGGAGTGGAGCTGAGGCACTCCGTCTTTCAAAGTCAAATTCCAAATTATTTATTGTTAGCTTATGCTAGCGATTCAAGTTTCCGAAAATTCCGTGGGAACTCTTTGATTTTTCAAAATAAAAAGTACTCTAGTAAGAAATCACGTTGATTACCTATAGTTGCTCCGTTATGACGTTATTAAAGGACAAACCAACAAACAAACGCACTTTCGCACAATTATAATATGAGTAGTGATGGGGAGTTACCTGTAGGTATTTTATGCTTCCGACTGCCGCCACTCTTCACTGAAATTGGAAAAGTGTTCCTCAATGAATATTGTCTATTTCCAATATTCCGTCTATGACGAACGAAGGAAACTTCCCCCATCATAAAATGTCTGTCCTAGTCGTAAGGATGGATAAAATGCAAGTAGATCGTACGTGAAACAGGGTCGCTTGCTATGGGTTATGGAAATGGAATATTCCGCAGTTATTCGGTCGCCGCTCCGGTCCAATCAACGCGTATCGACACCACTGTACACGAGCCATACAGACTCAATTTACTCAGAGAAAACTTACATGGCTTTTTACGGATGGATTTTTCAAAATTAATAGCCTAGGGCTATCAGACCTGCTGGCAAGTGATGGTGCAGCCTAAGATGGAGCGCGCTTGCCTAGAAAATTCCTAATTACTCTCGACTTGAAGGTGCTTGGCTATATTGAAACTGAAGCCAGAAGAGCGTTACATATCCTAGCGGTTCCAATTAGAAACAAGGAGGCAAATCACTTCGTACGTGTGCTTGGAATTTCGACTACGTGCGGCGGATCTTGGCGTAGCCTTGCAGTGGGTACGATAGCAGAAAGTTGAAGGAGCAACCGGGTAAAAAAGTTCTTGGGCACACTCGCCAAAATAATATCCTGTTGAATACCGATATACAGGCAACTTTGCGTCGATGGATATGGATTTTGGATGCAGTTTATTCCTACTTACGTACAGCTACTACTGTTAGAAGCGCTCGCTTTGTTTGAAACTAATGCGAGAAGCATTGGATTTTAATTTAAACTATCCATATTTATTTAGTTGACCAATAATCCCTTCTTGTTAGGCTAAGCATAAATTTAATGCTGAAACGGTAATAGATTATTCGAAATTCTTATATAGCTACCACACAAGTGTATCAATTTTGTTTGTAATAAATTGGTTCGAAGTATAAGTACTTAAATGTATGATTTTTTAATAGTTTAGTGTTAATTAATACAGTTCTAGGTACCTATGCAACATGTAGGTAACTTACAAAAGTCCCTTAAAAAGTTAATAAAAAAGTTCGTGAGTAGTGTCTGGTACAAAACTTATCTGTAGTTCTGTAGTGCAACAAATTTTCCATTTGAAGTTTCAAGAAAGCTCTTGACGAAGCTTTTAAATAATAATTAACTAGTTAATTAATTAATTGTATTGGTGGCAGCCACTAAGATGTTTTCTCAAAGCGCTTGATTGATATACCTAAAAGTCTATTAATTCCAGAAATTTAATCTTTTTATAACATAAAATAGAAAATTTGTAGAACATTCCATTACAATATTTACTTTCACGAAGGTATTATATAAAACGATACTTGAAACGATGGATACTTTTAGATTCGTTCTATAATATTATGCATCAAATATTATATTAATATTTGAAGAGGTCTTAGATTTTAAATAATATTAAAAATTTATTATACAAGCATTTTAAATATTTTATTATTTACAGAACGAATCTAAACACCTTTTGATAAAGGCATTAAATACTGATATTTAAGTAATAATGTAAAATGTTGATACCTAATTGAATTTTAAAATTTAATAAATATCAAAATATATTAAAAATATTTGAAGCATGTTCATAAAACAAATCTAAACACCTTTTAAAGACGTTAACCCTTACGTGAGAGTTCAGTTTTTCGCCGAGTTCAAAAACCGAGTGACCCAGAAATCGGGAATAAATCTTTAAGGGTGCAAAGGGTAATCTTAGTTTGAAGAGGGTTTTGCTGGATTGATAGGAGCTTGAACCTTGAAACTCTCCACAGCCTCGATGTGGGAAATCAAACATGTGCTAGAAGGGGATAAGGGTTTAGGCTCACCTTCAAGTTTATTTGGAATGGGAACCTTGAAGGAACGTTTTCTTTTACGCAAGGACAACCATGTTTTCCTGCGTCTGCGTGCATTCGCACATTCACCAATATATTTGATTAAATCCATCGTTACATTGGATTTCTCATAACATCACATGATTAGAGTAACTCCTGAGTTTCTTTCCGGCTTTTCTCAGTAGAATTTTCATTCCGAACCGGGTGGTAGAGTACCAGATGCCGAGTTCCCTGCTGGTTCTTCTCGGTAGGAAAGGCATTCCGAACCAGAGCTTTTGACGATTCAAAAGTACTTGTAAAAGCCTAATTGAATAAAAATATTTTGTATTTTGATGTAGTTAAGAGAACACTAGTTGTCTTGTCCTACATGACATAAATAGCAAATACCTTTTGATTTGATTTGATTCCCCTGTATTAAATTCGGGTAAGCCATCGAACGCAACGCTACGTGTGGAACAAACACATTTTTTTTTTGCTTTTAAAGTCAGTTTATAAAATATAGCAAAAATTTGTGATACAATTCTTTGTTCAGATTATCTATACCAACATATCTAAACGACTATTTTCCTAGGAGGCAATTCATATTTCCTTTTTCAGTTATTGGCAGGAAATTTCAGGGGAGGCTTAGGCCGAAAAACGTTATGCGGGTCCGTCATTATGCGTCTGTTGCCCCCGTTGACCTGAGTTAGACTTAAACGACTGAGAAATAACCTTATTCCCATGATCATAAGGTTCTATTTATATCTCTAAGCTATTTAGGCTATATGTATATTCATAGAAATCGTGAAGTATGAACTTTTACCTTAATTCAAACTTCGAGGTCTTGAAAAAGAGATTCTTTTTTATTAAATTCATGGCGAAAAACTGAAACGACTAGCAAGTTCCATAAAGCAACCATAAAACTGTGGTAAACGGGGCAGTATAGATGCTGTAAAATTTACTACCTACAGTAAGTATTACCCACTCCTACTGAGTAGTAGAGACGTAAAAACCAACATCGACTTGTTTAGAAGCTAATATCTGTAACATCGTAATAATGTATCTAGCAAATTAATTTCAACCAACTACTAATAAGTACTTAAAATGTATAGAGTCCAACAAACTACTTGGACCTGAAGTCCAAGTTGTTTGACTTCAGGTCCTGAAGAGTGAACGTGGCGAATCCAGGAAGCGAAAATCGACGTATCAACCAATCACGTGCATCCGCGACGACTGATCAACCAATCGCATGCACGCGCCATTCGCTAGCCGATCGCGTCAATGCTCAAGTCGTTTGATGGGTAGTGGTCCCACTCGTACATGGTCGCTAACGCTAACTATGGGTTTCATAATAAAGTTCAAAGTCACTCAGCGGGCGATGGAGAGAGCTGTACTTGGAGTTTCCCTACTTGATCAAATAAGAAATGAGGAGATTCGTAGGAGAACCAGAGTATGACAATTGACATGGCTCTACGGGTTGCGAAGCTGAAGAGGCAATGGGCAGGGTACATAGTTTGAAAAACCGATAATCATTGGGGTTCCAAGGTGCTAGAATTACGACCTCATACCGGAAAGTGCAGCATTGGAAGACCCCTCACTAGGTGGACAGGCGACTTCAAAAGAGTCACAGTGAGCCGCTGGGATTCAGGCGGCGCTAGACCGTAGTGTGTGAAAGTCCCTACAAGAGACCTATGTAAATTATTTGAAACTGAATGTATCAATTGCTAGCCGCCCGCGGCTGCGTCCGCGTGGATTTTGTTTTATCTATGTTCTTGTACGTTTATACCGAGGTATGTCCATAGAGATATAATAGTATAATACGTTCATGGGTATCACACTAATATTATAAAGGCGAAAGTTAGTATGTGTGTGTGTGTGTGTGTGTGTGTGTGTGTGTGTGTGTGTATGTTTGTTACTCCTTCACGCAAAAACTACTGGACGGATTGGGCTGAAATTTAGAATGGAGATAGATTATACCCTGGATTAGCACATAGGCTACTTTTTATCCCGGAAAATTAAAGAGTTCCCACGGGAATTTTAAAAAACCTACATCCACGCGAACGAAGTCGCGAGCATCCTCTAGTATCCAATAAAATTGACATAAAAACTTGAGTTAAACAATTTTATTTTTAAAGTAGTGCAAGTATAAAGTGATGCTTGAAGGTCTGTCTGTGCTTCTTACGAAGTGTTGGTAGGTTTACGGATATCTTTGGGTTGGTAACTAACTTTGCGTATAAAAACTTTATCTTAAAACACTGTCGCTTACGTCTAGTCTAGACACGCAGAGTTCACGGTCATTACCAACGTGAGTTGTTCATACAAGTAGGCATGCCTGGATTCGACGTCGTAAATACTAATGCCGTATATCACCAGATGTCACAGCTGACACACACGGTACTTGCGACGTGGGATCTGTCGGGAGATAGATCTGCGGAATTGTCGGAAGTCATTTATTGAGGTTATTTATTGCGAAACGTATGAATAAGGGCCGATTCACACCGGAGCGGCAGCGGCGGGCAGCGGTGTGGCGGGCACTTTCAGTGTGAAATAATTTTTAACTTTATCTACATAAGACCAGTCTCGCTGGAAATATTCGTGGTCACACGGCCGCCCGCGGTGCAGTTTTTTTTTTGGGTCAACGTTCTACACCAAATACCACAGGTTTGTAACTCATTTCGTCTACGAGCAAGAGACCTGTGACACAGACATAGCATAGAGACATTAATAGGGCTCCGTTCTTACCCTTGCAAATAGGTACCTACGTAAGTATATAATAGGTATATTTTAAATGTACTTAATTAATGATATTCTGCTATTTATATGTAGTTTTCTGCTACACGGTGCATAAAATAAATAACCTTTCAACGTGTCAAATTAGTACATCAAAATTTGGCCGCACTTCGTGTTTAATTAGACGCAAGTTTTAACTGAATAATTTATTAAAACATGATTCTAGAATATTCTGTAGGTATTTTCCTGACTATATATTTATATATTTTGGCGACTAAAATGGGAAAATCTATACCTTCCAGATCAAATACCAATTAAAACATTTTCGCTTACTTTGAGCACCCGTATTCAGTTACTATAAAGCTACACCCATTAAAAGTTACGAAATACAGCCCAGCTGGTAGACAGACGGACGGACGGGCGGACCTGTCACGGAATGTGTAATTCTATTGCCGCGATAACAACAATTATTAGTACTAAAAATTACAAAATGACTCGCACTTGACTGATTTTATTTTACCTACTGACCCTATTGAAAAATAATCAGTTTTTACCTTGATCTTGATTTAATTCCTTGACAATAACATTTTGTTAGAATTTTCTACCTGTTCTCTTTGTTGTGTCATTTTTTCTTTACTTTATGATTTTTCCTGTAACTTTTATGTACCAATGGGTAACTAACAAACCGCAGATCCGCAGGATGAGTGCCATAGTATTTTTTGTTGAAAATTTGCAAGTTATTCAAAGAATTAAATTTAAAAATAGAAAACATGTACGTACAGTTTTTATTTAGAGCTGTAATTTTAAAATGGTTGAAGATTGTTTTATTACTGATTATTCGGGCCGTCTTATTTATTAATAATAAAAAAAATACCTTACACTTTTTCTTACAAACGAATAATCTTATTCGAGGATAATTCCACCATGTGTAGAGCTATTTTATTTGACCCAGGTGTCCATTTTATGATTTCTTTAGGTAGACTAGAACACACATTGTAGTTGCGAAAGGTTAAATTACATTTAAACATACGTCTACCTATTCGTTTTTTATTGTCATGCTAGTTGTTACTAGGATCGAAAGCTTTTAAAGTTATTTTTTACCCCCGACCCAAAAAGAGGGGTGTTATAAGTTTGACGCGTGTATCTGTGTATCTGTCTGTGGTATCGTAGCTCCTAAACTAATGAACCTATTTTAATTTAGTTTTTTTTTGTTTGAAAGGTTGCTTGATCGAGAGTGTTCTTAGCTATAATCCAAGAAAATCGGTTCAACCGTTTGAAAGTTATCAGCTCTTTTCTGGTTACTGTAACCTTCACTTGTCGGGGGTGTTATAAATTTTTAATTTACACTTGTTTATTGTCATGTTAGTTGTTACTAGGATCGAAAGCTTTAAAAAGTTATTTTTAGATGTAGGCATTATTCACAAGTCATAACTAGGTGATGCCTCCGACTTCAGTTTCAGATTCAGGTTATGTAAAACCCATGGGGATTGGGAACTCTTTGATTTTCCATGATAAAAATACCCTATCTGCGTCTCCAGGATGTATCTTCAAACTTCCCGGGTGGACTGTAACAGTAAGGACAGACGGGACAGACAGACCAACACACTTTCATAACAATAGGGTCTGATGTTTTGTATAGCAGTAGGTTATGGGGCTAGAATTCATTATTACAGAGAATAATTAAAATTAAAATAAACGTGATTATTATTTATTTTTAACATTAACGTCACGCTGTACAGAAGGTGATTATTGACGTCACAAGGCATGAAAAACAAATATTTTTCAATTTTTTAACATAAACAGAATAATTTCTGCGGGAAAATATTAAATGCGGGTTAAAAAATAACAACGAAAAATCATTTTTTTTTAACCGCTTAGCAAAACATATTATGCCACACTACACTCCAACACAACACAACTATACTATAACAGTCCAAGACCTTATTGTATGAAAGAGTGAGAATCGGGGACATAATAATATCACAGCATAGGTATATTATTTATTTCTATTTCGTTTTTAGAATTTTCAGATAAGACCGAGACAGGACCAAGATAGGATCGAACAGGACCAAGATAGGATCAAAACAGGACCAAGATAGAATCAAGACAGGACCAAGATAGGATCGAACAGGACCAAGATAGGATCGAAACAGGACCAAGATAGGATCGAAACAGGACCAAGATAGAATCAAGACAGGACCAAGATAGGATCGAGACAGGACCAAGACAGGATTAATAGGTACAAGAGCGAGAAACGACCGAAAAGGTATTAAGTTTTTACCAAGAAAGGACAAAGAAAGGGTCAAGATAGGACCAAGACATCAAACGAGTCGCAGGGAGCCACTATATATTACGGTCGGGCTATATTCAGCAGTGGAGGTTTTATTGATGATGATGTATAGCTGCATTGGTTGTACCTGGAAGAGATCACTTTAGTGATAAGGTCGCCCTTTGTTTTTTAAGTGTATCCTGAATCCTTACTCTTTGTAATTTTGTTGACAATAAAGATGTTTATATAAATAAATAATTGTAAATGATGATGAATTGGTTGATACTTAATATCGTCGTTAAAATTACCACTAATAACGCGGAAGGTAGGTAACTGTGTGTACCTAATAGTAGTTAGGTGCAGGACTGGTGAATGGATATGAGGAAGTTTCGAGGTCATTGATTTGAGGTTCTGTTCCTTTCTATAGTTGTCACGTTCTAATTATCGTTTTGTTGGTATAATCGCCCTATTAATCTTTTATTAACCCCCGACCCAAAAAGAGGGGTGTGATAAGTTTGACGTGTGTAGGTATCTGTGTATCTGTCTGTGGCATCGTAGCTCCTAAACTAATGAACCGATTTTAATATAAGTAGTTTTTTTTGTTTGAAAGGTGGTTTGATCGAAAGTGTTTTTAGCTATAATCCAAGAAAGTCGGTTCAGCCGTTTGAAAGTTATCAGCTCTTTTCTAGTTACTGTAACCTTCATTTGTCGGGGGTGTTATAAATTTTTAATTTACACATGTATAAAACTAGCTTATACTCACGACTTCGTCCGCGTGGACTACACAAATTTCGAACCCCTATTTTCCACCCTTAGGGATTGAATTTTCTAGCCTTTGTCACCCGGACCATAATAAAAAATCGATTGACATCTCATTCATCAAAATTAGTTCAGTAGTTTAGGTGCTACGGTAGAACACACATAAATACAAACTTCATACATGGACTTCTGAGCGAAAATCACAACCCTTACTATTTTTTTTGGCTTTGCCGTAGTCGAATAAAAGTAAAGGAACTAATACTACAATAGGCACATTATAGGCACAATAAATGTATCTAGTAATACTAAAGGGCAAAGCCCCGTAATTAAGGTTGTTCGTTGATTAGACTGCTATGTTTAGTGACCCTTTAAAGCGCTTCGATGCTGACGACACGACAAAGATTTTTCGAGCAAATCGTGACAGCTACGTACCCACCACTTTGCAATACAGGTCTACCATAACCATAACACAACCACACTATTACCAAACCACAGTCACCTTACAACCACCTCCCTCACAGCAATACCACAATCTCCACAGCAGCGGCGAAAATGTCACGGGTACCCACCTAGATAGTGGGACTTTCCTAAGTAGGTAAGTGTGTTTCCTAAAGATTTTGTTCGACAATTTTCAGCCTTCAAGTCGATTTTTCAATCATGTTGCCAAAATCGATAAATCGCGGTTACATAAAAACTTATGTAACCGTAAATGATCTTTTTAGCATAGTTGTGGTGTTTATGTTGAAGGTCCCGGGTTCTTGAGTGGGTCAATAAGGGAATTAATAATTTCTAAAGTTCAGATCTGTTCTGTTGGAATTCGGAAGGCCTCGACTTGATACACCTCTACCGGAAAAGTTATTTGGCGTTTTAATACTATGCCGGATAGATACCGGAAAAAGAACAAAAGTGGCATGTGCCAGCATTTAACAGAACATCCTTGTCGTATAGAATAAAAGCGATGTCGTAGGCTATTATCGTAATGGTCAAATTGCCCTTGCGTGCCAATAGCGAATAACAATAAGAAAAGTAAAATGAGTTTTATTCTATTTAAATGTTATTAGAACATGCCCCTTAGGTAATTTGATTGTCTCTATTGAAATAACATCCCTAATTGAAAATTATATTAGGTACAGAAAGATTCGTTTGCTCTAGGCTGGAAGATAAGATTAAAAGGTTTTAGGGGATGGGCTGAATTCGAAATATCATAGGAGTATTGACATACCTACTAGATACTGTGCTACTACACCCTGGCATAAAATTAGCATAGAATATCGCGTAAGTTCCGGAAGTGTATTATTGTAAGGTCTACATCTCCTGAGGATGCTCCGGTGTTGGTGCGAAACGTGCGTCGAGTGTGTTCTGGTGGATTTGTGTGGAGTTGCGTAGTGATACGTGGGGCTTACTTGGTGGCTGGCTTTTCCTACATGTTTAGCAGTGGTAGGGAGGGCGGTGCATGTTGTACCATACAGATTTGGCTTTTTCAGCGGATTAAGCTTTTGATTCCTTGTATAACATGGACTTCCGCAAAGTAACGCCTGCTTCTATTTATAATACTAGCTGATGCCCGCGACTTCTTCCGTGTGGATTTAGGTTTTTCAAAATTTCGTGGGAACTCTTTGATTTTCCGGGATAAAAAATAGCCTATGTGCTAAAATTATATTTTATGTACTTATTGAAAATGTATATAAAGATAGTAAATTTTGCACGCCATGTCATGGCAGATTGTGATACGTACCTACTTAAAATTTATGTAACATCTTTTTTTACTTACAATCTTGCAATAAATGAAAATGATTCATGAAATCCAGGATATTATCTGTCTCCATTTCAAATTTCAGCCGTTTAGTAATTTTTGCATGAAAGAGTAACAAACATACACACACACACACACACACACACACACACACACACACACACACACACACACACACACATACATACACACACACAAACTTTCGCCTTTAGTGTGATTGTGGTCATAGATAAGATACATCTTAGGTAATAAATGCCATTATGGCGTGAATGCTCTTTTCAGTTGAAGCGTATTAGGGGAAGTAAAAAGTTTGCAGAGTAGGTATATATGCCTTTAATTGTTAAAAGTCACCTGAAAGGCGTTAATTATTAAAATAACATAGAAAAAACATGTTTATTATAATCTGTTTACGCACTAAACTTGTCGGACGTAGACGGTTGTTGGTTCAGGTGTTACTAAATAGAAAGTCATACAAACATACGTACATGGTACAGGGCTATGGACGATCGATTACGTCTTTCAAGGAAGGTGTACTAGTTTACCATACCAAACAATAATCGTTAGATCTAGTAGTTTAAAGACGGTAGATTTTGGTGTCCCAAGGTGCTTGAATGATGGTAATATTACACGGGAGTTTCTTGACACTGGAAATCTATCTAGAGCTGAGATCGACTTCGTCTGTGTTGGCGTTTGCTGGCGAGCGTGCGGTGCCTTTTTAACCCCCGACCCAAAACGAAATTAAAATCGGTTCATTAGTTTAGGAGCTACGATGCTACAGATAGATACACACGTCAAAATACAACGTTAAATGTTTTATAAAATCCCCCCCCCCCCCCCCATCGATTTTGAAACTATTTTGGTTCATGTCCACAAAAGCAGATCAGTAATAATAATAATTAATTATGCCCGATTACCTTTGGCATGCAGATAGCTATTAATATGACGTACACATGCGCTGAGACAGGACTTTTAAAAATTCGACCCATAAAGGGATAAAATACGGGCTTGTTTGTGTAGTTCACGCGAACGAAGCCACAGGCATAAGCTGTTTTGTTATGTCCGCTGTTTATAATAGTTAGTTAAATTATTTATGAAGGTTGTGGTTAAAATAAAATTAGGATATATTATTATAAAGATTGCTTCAGCTAACCCCACATATTTAGTACACAAGATGATTTTTGGAATCTAGATAAAAACGATAGCAATAAACAGACAGACAATCACGTGCTTCCGTAGAGTCAAGGACTTAGCCCTAGTAACTGTAAAGTGGGGCAAACGTGACATTCGCTGGCCGAGGAGGCAGAAGTGCATTGATAGCTATTGTTCTGAGATAAGGAAATGTTCGAGATAGCATTTAAATACCTAATTTGCAATTTTATTACATTCACTTTTATATTTGACTGGATAATTCCCATGATTTGCATCCGTTTGGATTGTGTATAAATACCTACCTAGGTTTTCTTACATTATTCGCTGAAAAAGTTGTTTATATACTTGTGTTAATTCAAGGTATATGCTATATCTACCTATTGCAAATTTTAACCATATCAGTTCAGTCATATACCTAATACTTATGCAAATCAAATAAACAGACAAACTATATAATATGCTATATTACAATTATATAATAGATAGTACAGATGCAATATTTATTTGCGTAAATGGTAGGTACATGAAAGCAGTCTAAGCTACCGCGTAACTAGTTCTCCACGCAACTTCCTGGGAACCTGAGAATTTGATGTAATGAATAGAATAGTATGATATATCTACCTAAGCTGCATTTTATATAGAAATTGATTTCATTCTGTTCAATTAAAGTGAACTAGAGTGAGGAAACTCTCGGGTTTGAACCTGTTGCTCGATTTCGTAAAAACTGCATCAATCATTATTACAGTCGCAATTATTGTTGGCTAAAATGCTATTGTTGCTGCAACAATGCGTTGTAGCCAATAGTGAGCGAGCGTCAAGCAATTAGCACTAATTCACACGAGAGTGTTATAAAAGCGTTGCGTTAAAACCCGGCCGCGGTGTTGGCGGGTATTAATGTTGTAAGCGTTAAAAAAGCGTTGTCGTGTGAACAGATACCTACTTGGGAATACATATTTTGTTCTATTTGAACGCTTTTTTAACGGACGTTAAAAATGCTCTCGTAATATGAATGAGGTCTGAGGTGATTGCGATCGTGACAGTGTACCTGTCATTCTACCTCAATCGAGCCGCTGAATCGATATCTGTCAAATATTAGGCTACTACTTAGAGGATGCCCGCGACTTCGTCCGCATGGATTTAGGGTCTTAAAGATCCCGTGGGAACTGTATGATTTTCCGGGATAAAAAGTTGCCTATGTCAATTACAGAGACGCAAGCTACCTCGGCACCTTTCATACAAATCGGTTAAACGGATGGGTTTTTGAGAATCCTGTGGAAACTCTTTGATTTTCCGGGATAAAATTGGCTTATTTCCGTCCCCAGGATATAAGCTAACCCTGTACCAAATTTCGTCAGAATCGGTTAAACTGTTGGGCCGTGAAAAGGTAGCAGACAGACAGACAGACACACTTTCCCATTTATAATTTTAGTATGGATAGGTGACTATTGGTAACGTATCAAAGAGAATAGTCGTTTCATAGTTTGTTTCATAGCCTACCTAACGTCAATTACTGTAGGCAAAGACGCACGCCAGTGACGTCGAAGCCTCGACGTTTTGTTACAAGTTTCCTCTATCGTAAACTGTGGTTCAATTCCCATTTCAAACACTTGCTTGGGTGTCAATAGTAACCGTTCGTTGTCGTAAGTAGGTATATACCTACTAGCGGTGGGTGGTAGTTGGGTGCGTCGAACAGGTAAACAAATGGATCGTAAAGTTATTTCGTCTCGCACCAAACCTGGTATATCTAACCAGATATACCAGGATATATATATTCTTTATATGATATACAGCCATAAAATAACTGCCAGTTAATCATCCAGTAATGGTGATGGATTAATGTACAGACTACAGACACAGCTACCACTGCAAAACCAGATTTGATTAATCCCTATTTTGATATTAAAAAAAAAAAAGTAAAAAAAAAAAGTAAAAAAGTCCAGTCTTAAGTTGTAATGCAACGTGATCTGCGAGGTAGGTTCAACTCAGTTTTTGTAGTTTGTACACTGCATAGCCTCGTGTTCAGATTATATTTAGAGTCTCTAGACTATATTTTACTTTCATTATTATCCTACTGTATCAGGAAATAAGACACAAACTTTAATCTCTTTTTCACAATAGCACCTTTAATATTCGATTGTTCATTTATGAAATAATTTCAAAACTTAATTTAATAGATTTGTCTCCTGCTGCGAACTGGTGTCTAAGTTCTAGTTCCAATATATTTTGAAAGGTCCTATTGCACAGGCATATTATTATTATTAGGTACCTGTACTATTTAGAATTAATATAATGCATTATGACGGTGATTCTCAGATTTGGCGCAAATCACATATCAGGTCAAATAAAAAAATAATGAATGAAGTTACAGATGAGAATTGCATTACAAAAGAACTCTTGTATATTCAGCTACGGGTGCCCCAAAATTCAAAATTGTAACTACAAAGGTTACTTCAGAAATAATATTTTTGATATTAAAAACTCACCTCCTTCTGCGGGTAAAACAGGAGTCTCAGGAAAAATCGCTATGATTTTCAAAGAAGACGGTTTTAAACGAGCTCGAGTTTTTCACATATTATTATATACATCCTGAGAAGCAATTAAAATGCATTTTTACACGTACGAATCATTTAATTACGTCATAAAAAAATAACAAATGTTTGGCACAGAAAAAAAGTCATTACCTGCAACTGAGATGGCACCTCCAAAATATCCTTCTAGTATACATATTGCCATCCGTTCTCCCCTGCCCCGTACTAAGCCATAATCGGTCTATCTAGGCATGTTGCGGAAAGTGGCCGTGCACTTGTAGAAAAAAAAATATTTACGTTTTTGGTGCCGAAAATGGTGTTTGGCACGACTTTTCACTCTTTACCTTCAACATCATTTTAGGGTAAGTAATTAGTTTTTCTTAATAATTTTATCTTCTTTCATGTACTATTAACAATATAAGTATCTAGTTTGAAGTTCAAATATATTGCATTTTAAAATACGACGTTAGACAATTAAAACTGCCAAAACCTCATTTACGCTCTATCATTACCGTAATTTTCCTTCCGTTTTTAAATTGAAGGTAATGATGTTGAATTGAAGGAGGTGATCAATTTTTCAGGAAATAATGTTGTTCCAAAATTGTGTAATTTTCTTCATATCCTTTGACATTAAATCACGTGACAAAATATTAATCTTCAGTAATTCTTTAACTAATCAGTTGAATTAGTAGCCCATATTGTTACAAGCAATTTAGAAATAACTATTCAAAATCCTTGCAACTCGAGGTATTTCAATATTAAAAATAACCATCATATATTGATTTTAGAAACTACCATAGTGAAAAGAAATAGTCAAAAAACGCGCGAAAAAAAATTAGCGCAGGCTAAAAACACAAAAAACAAACAAAAACGAAGAACTAAAGAAAGATCTAGGAAAATATGCGAAACGTAAAGAAGAATGATGGAGTCCTTTCATTCCTTCTTGGATATTAGGGCTGCAGCAGTTGTATTCTAGGTCTCCCTACGTTTGGTTGCTGTTTTGACATGGTTCCACGAGAATTCCACTCTTTTGAGGTCTGCTTCAATGGGCCTCCTCTAGGAGTTTGTTGTTCGACCAGGTCTCATTTGACCGCCAGGCTGCCAGGTAGGCAGGTTTCAATAAATACCACTTGAGCAACGTTTTCTTCCTCTCTTCGCAAAATATGCCCGACCAATCACAATCGCCTCAAAGCTATTTCCTTATTAACTGGGAGTTGCTGGCATTTGTACCACAAGTCCTCATTTCTGATCGTGTTAGACCAGAAAATGCAGGGAATAACACTGAAACTCTTATTGTGGAAAACCTGAATTCTGTGGATTAGCGATATAGTTGTTTCCACGTTTCACACCTGTATAAGAAGACTGAATTTACAAGCGATTCAAACAGAGAGAGCTTTAGCTTTTATAATCCAGTTCAGACATCAGCCTTGGCACCGCCGCTAGGAGAAATGATGCTACCGAGGTTATAGAACTCCTCCACCTGTTTAATTGGTTTGTCTTCTAAATAAAATGGTTCTGAAGCAGTAGAACTTATCCTCATCTTCACTGTTTTCTTTGTGGTAATCGGCAGACTAGTTAAGGAACTTTGTCTTGTAGGTATTTTGATTTGGACTTAATGTATTCGAGTCAATCTGATATGAGAACAAGGTCATCCGCATAGTCAAGGTCTTCAAGTTGCCTACTGCTCCATGATATCCCTTTCGGACTATTGGTGACACGACGCATAACTTCGTCGATAAGCAAGATAAATAACAATGGTGAGGAAGACATCCTTACTTAACTCTACGGATTATTTTGAGACTAAAGAAGAATAGAAAATCAAAACTCTTTGTTGACTCCAAGACAACAAAGAGTACAGAGAAAAAAAATACTTGAAAATTAAAAAAACATATAGAAAAAATAAAAAGAAGTAAGCCGATTGAGAAAATACTGTTTAAGATAACAAGGGATTTAGAAGAAAATCATCCACAGAAAAATAATGTGCTCCTTGTGAACATACTACTCCTATAGTAATAAAAGATGTTATTTATTCGTCAAAACCTCTACAATTGACGTCAAGGGCTAGCTTTGTGTAATATACATTGTCGATGGTGTATGTCAATAATTATTAGGCTTTTGTTTCAACGGTTTGACGTGTTTTCGAATAAAATGGCGTATCGAAATGGCCATGGTTATTAACTTCTTGTAGTATATTTCAGTGGCGACGAGGATGGGATTATATAAAAAACCTTTACAAGAAACTCTATCAGTTGAAACAAATAAAACGGAAGAAGTTTCCAGGAAAGCCAGGAATTCACCAAAAGTAAAAATACTTTCTGATGTACGTTTCCATTGGACTAATACTCCTTTTTTATTAATGGCAGATTACCTCTTAAAGATAGTACGCGTACGACTGATACTGGTCATGTCTGAGAACATGCCCCAGATAACCGACCTTTCTGCATTTGATCGCCAAAATTAGGTCTCTATCTTTACCGATGCATCTTTGTCATTTTTATTTTTTGAACCCAACTTACTCGCAGTAATTTTCAGTAGCAGTTGCTTATTGCGCAGTACTTTTTTCATTTTCATGAATAATTCACGGGCAATTTCTATTCAGGTCTTTATTTCAGAATCTGGATCCCATTCTTCATTTACCCATGTACCAAGATATTTGTGCATTGAAACTCTTTCGAGTGTTGTACATGTGAGAGTTCTTATTGAGGTTTGTTGCGGTTTTCTTGATACTGTACATAAACTTAGTCTTTGAGAGATTCATGCTTAGACCCGACTTTCTGCTACATTTATAAACGCTATCTATTATTTTCTAAAGATCTTGGGAACTAGAAGCCAAAAAAACAGTATCATCAGCGTATTTAATATTATTTATATTTATTTGTTTACCTTGACATCCCATTCCTTATTTTCCAATGCTTCTGAGATGATAGCGTCTCAGTATAAGTTGAACAGAAGCGGAGATAAGATGTGTCCTTGTCATACCCTATGGCCTACCGCTACTTCATCTGTTTCCTCAACTTCAACTATTACTGTCCCAGTCAGCCACCAGTAAGGGTTCTTAATGATCTTTATTTCCTTGCTAACGAGTACAACATACTGCAAAAGACGAATAAGTACCACTTGTTGCACACGGTCAAAGACTTTCTCATAATCAATGAAGGAAATTCATACATCAGTTTGCATGTCTCTATATTTTTGGACTAGTACGTTTATAGCAAATAATGCTTCTCAGGTTCCAACACCAAATCTAAATCAAAACTGACTCTCATTGAAGTAGTTGTCACATTTATTTCTAATCCCTTAAGAGCTGATAAGTAGAAACATCTTTGGAACATGACTCATGAGGCTGATAGTGCGGTATTCATTGCATGTCTTAACATTCCCAAGATGTTGCAATGATTCCTTGACATGTGTCTGCGAACATATTATTTTCTATAAATCGTTTTACAAATTCTTTTTGACTTCAGGGTCCAAAATTGGTTTAACTTTATCATCAACTAAAATGTTTATATACGACACCCTTCGCAGGTCTACCATTTCTATGCAAATTAAAATAATCATGTTTTCGCTCATACTGTTCTATCACCAAACATTTTTTTTCGTGATAATATGCTCTCGCAGCATGATTATTTTATACATTTCAAGTAAAATTTATAGGTGATGATATGTCTGGAATAATATTTTTGTTAAAGTTTGCAATATTTCCGTTATTAATTCTGTTTACTTGATTAATAAGATGAAGAAACACGTTATTTTTTGAAAATGAAATATTGCTTCATTACCTTCAGATAAACATCAACGCCTTCTCCACCAAAATCATTACCAGCACACTAGAAATCATTACCTTCAGTAACTGAAAATTTCAAATGCATATATCTCTGAAATTCATGGGTGCAATTTGATATAACTCGGTCATTCTTTTTGATTTCACCTATATTTTAGTTTAGTTCAGCAATTTTCACAATTTAAAAAATTCTCTTATTTTCTCCGATTTGCGCCAAATCAGAGAAGTACCCATGAACGGTTGAAAATAAGATTTCGTTTGTGTGAATTTCGCGCGGAAATGAAGAAAGGCTCCTTTGATTCTGTTTTAGTTAAGTAAGTACACACTCAATAGCAACAATTTTAAGATAGTCCTTAAATAAACTTAAACAAGATTTAATTACAAGGTAAGTCTTGTACTACTCTTTTGATTCGGTTTTTATAGGCAGGTACACTCAGTAGCAACAATTTTTAGGATAAACCTTAAACAAGATTTAATTACACGGTAAATCTTGGACTAATTATTAACTGTCGATTGCACGGATTCGTGGAAAAATCTAGCAGCCTAACGAGAAAACTAGGTTCTATTTCCGCATTGACGCTATTAGTACTTAGGTACCTAGTTGGTGTTAAGGTCAAAATAAGTTAATAATGAATGAGTCGAGTGAGCGAAGTTAATTGATTACGCAAAAATGCTAACTCAATTTAATAAAAGGGTTCTAACTAATAGTTCCCGAGACCAACGTAACGCTGGTTGTGCAATAATATTGCGTAAATGGGTAGGTACTAGGTAGGCGTCCATTAGGCATTTGTCCCACCGCCAGAGTGAAGTAGAGTGAGGAAATTCAATTAAAAATATTTTTATTCAATTAAACTTTTACAAGTGCTTTTGAATCGTTAAAATAATCTACGACTGGTTCAGAATGCCGTTCCTACCGAGAAGAACGAGCAAGAAACTCGGTGGTTGCTCTTTTCAAGTAATCAATTTACAATAATATGCTATACACTCACAACACTGATCGGTTTGATCCTGAATCAACATCTGTAGGGGTGACGTGGAGTTAAAGATACTTAGTCGTTTGATAGCCTATCTAGCTATAAAAATATAGCTATAGTTGTACAGCTATACCTTGCAAATAGACCAATCGGAACATGAGCCAAATGACTAAGCATTGTAAGGTCGCAAAAACGTCGAGGCTTCACATACACTGACAGGTGTCAAATGTTATCTACATTTGACTCTAGATAGGATATGCAACGACTAGGTATATCTTAGACTATTTTCCTACACCCATGAGGTATCTTTAATTTTACGTGACCCCTAGCCTAATATTTGACAGATGGTCCATTCAGGTTCAAACCGAGAGTTTCCTCACTCTGGTTCACTCTGTTGTCGTCTAATGGGCGCCTGACGTAACAAATTGCACTCTACGACTCGGTAGGTAGGTGGGTATCTACCTTTTTTGTATAGAATAATGGAATTCACACAGTCAGTCAGTACAAATTATAATAAAAGGTCGTTAACTCTTGCTAAGCAATTAAATATCACTTGCTTTAACGGTGAAGGAAACCATCGCGAGGAAACCTGCATGCCTGAGAGCTCTGCGTAATGTTCTTAAATGGCCAACCCTCAACCCTGATGGTACAGGGTACTGCACTTTTAAGCCCCTATGGCTTAGGAATTTATTTAGAAATGTTAGTGGTATTTACTTAGACTAAGAAGCTTAAAATAATAATTCTTAGTTACTGTACATAAGTTTGACATTAGTATGATTTTATACCGAATCATAGATAACGATGTTAATTAAACAAACTATAATAATTTATTTATTATTTTACTCGAGTAAGAATTGCAAGAGTTTAACACTTTGAATAGATAATATTGTATCTAACTAATTTCTATAATGTGCAATGAATAAAAATGTATGTCTCAACATTGCATTGTCAAAGCACGTGTGCTACCACCATAGGTGTATATTGCCCAATACCGCAGAGAGGTGGCGGAAAATTGTAAGGTTTTGATTAATATCTTTGTTTATTTTAAAGGGCTTTTATACAATCTATATAATATGACAGTCCTATCGTATCTTATAAAGTTGTAACATAGATTAACCTAATTAAGAATAAATTAAATCATAGATATCTACTGAGTGCCGTCTATCGTCGATCTAGGAGAATTTTTTACTCCAAAAGAAAAAGTCTAATTGAATAAAAAATTTTGAATTTTGAATTTTTGACGATCTTCTTGGGCCAGTCGTGTAGCGTTGTGGTCTTATAAGTGGAAAGTCCCGGGTTCGATTTCAGGCAGGGGCAACTTAGGAAACTAAATTGTCTCTGGTCTGGTCTGTTGGGATATTTCGGCTAGTTATACTACCCCATCGGTAAAGCCGTGCCACCAAGTGATTTAGCGTTCCGATACTGTGTAGCAACCACCGGTACTACTCCACCATAATATTATGTACAATTTGTATGAGTTTTGCAATTTTAGAATTTATAATTTCTAAATTGTCTCTGGTCTGGTCTGGTGGGAGGCTTCGGCCGTGGCTATATAGTTCTACTGGCAAAGCCGTGCCACCAAGTGATTTAGCGTTCCGATACTGTGTAGCTACCGAGCAGGGTATGAGCTTAATGAAACTGTCATGCCCATTCCAAGTTTGCCTGCTTTCATATTAGATTGCTCATTATTATCATTTACAATCAGGTGAGAATGCAGTCAAGGGCTAACTTGTATCAGAATAAAAAAAACTTATGTATGAGTCCTTTCTCAAATGCACTATAAGTGCTTTGAGTTTTGGGTTTCAGTTTAGACTTTAGACGAACCAAGGTTGGTACCATAATATTGCCTAGATCAGTCTACCACCAGCTCTTAAACCAATATACCTCTCGAGTCAAGTCCTGCCACCCGTGATCAAACGTGATAGCTCGCATCACGTTTTTCTCACGTTAGTGCATTCTAGATTACCTATTAAAAGGACTGTGAACCTCAACACAGTTACAAATATTATACACAATGGATTTTTGCCAGAATCTGTGCGAAAGAGGAAGCAACCGCGGTGGGCGATCTCCCTAAGCCGGTGCGGGTCAATTCTAATAAATAGAATTTAAATTCAAAATATTTTTATTCAATTAAACTTTTACAAGTACTTTTGAATCGTCAAAAGCATCTACCACCGGTTCGGAATGTCTTTCCAACCGAGAAGAACCAGTAAGAAACTCGGAATAGGCGGGGAGCCACCAATCCTGAAAGCTCTAGACCTCGGATTTGAATTTTTTTGATGAAAATCAAAAGTTAAACTTTGAGGAATAGGATAAGCTACCAAACAAAAAACATCAAAATTCGTTCATATTTGGCGGACTAATCGTGTAACAAACATACCAAAAATAAACATACAGTCGAATAGAGGACCTCCTCCTTTTTTTGAAGTCTGTTGAAAAAAGGTTTCCGTGATAAAAAAAAATCCCTCACCACACCATTCAAATAGGTATGCCGGACCTTTCCGGCTAAAAAACATCGGTCGGCCGGAATTTTTGTAAATCTGTATGAAATTTTGAACAAATTAACTTATGATTGATCACCAATGTCGGTAAAACATAACGGCCATTTAATAATATAAAATTTATTTAAACATAGGTATATCCGGCTAATTAAATCCTCGCCGACCAAGCATCTTATTTCTCTGAATGTAAACTTTTCAGGAAAAAATTTCAAATCCGCGATCACAGAGATTTCAGGATTGGTGGCTCTCCGCCTATACATTGTTAAGTCAAAGTCAAAATCATTTATACAAAGTAGGCAGCACAATTATAAGTACTCCTTTTGATGGTCGAAATTGTTAATTTGTGCGATATAGTGGTGATAATTGATTACGTGACTTAATATACAAGGAACCAAAAGCTTAATTTACTATAATCCGCCAAACCAACGCAATCTGTATGGTACGCAGTACCACACAAATTCCAAGAACACTCGACGCGCGTTTCGCCCCGACACCGGAGCATCCTCAGGAGATGTAGACCTTACAATGTCAAATTGCAAAGTGAAGATTATAGCAAATTAAGCTTCTGGTTCCTTGTATATCATGGACTTCCGCAAAATAACGCCTGCTTCTATAATACGTAACTTAAAACTAAAGCTACGAGAGTTCCAAACGCGCCCAAGTAAACTTCGTTAAAACATTTTATTACCGTTATAATTTTACGACACCGTATGTCATTATGACGTATGGAATACATTGATACTCTACTGTATGAATGGCCACGTGTCGTTGGCCGCGGCGTTGCCCAATCCTAACGATCTAACACATTTGTCACGTTTTTCTCACATTACACTTTATTTACACTTTACATTATCTCCTCGTTTAAGCATAATAATGGTATTGAATTATGTGTATTATTTATTTACTATTCAATACACATAATTATGATAGAGTTGTATGTAAACCATTTAATAATATTTATTAATAGCCGATGCCCGCGACTTTGCCCGCGTGGATTTAGGTTTTTGGAAATCCCATCGGAACTCTTTGATTTTCCGGGATAAAAAGTAGCCTATGTGCTAATCCAGGGTATAATAATCTATCTCTATTCTAAATTTCAACCCAATCCGTTCAGTAGTTTTTGCATGAAGGAGTAACAAACATACACACTCATACACACAAACTTTCGCCTTTATAATTAGTGTGATTAGTGTGACTAGATAATGTCCGCGACTTCATTCGTCTGGATGTAGATTTTTAAAATTCCCGTTTTTTTCGTCGCCGACCCATTACAAAGCACGGGTTTCCTTTCAGAATGAGAAAGGTTATGCCCGTAATCCACCACGCTGGCCAAATGCGGATTGGTAGACTGCACACACCTTCAAGAACATTTTGAAGAACTCTCAAGCATGATGGCTTCCTCACGAAGTTTTCCTTTATACGGTTAAAGCAAAGTGATAGGTATTTAATTGCTTAAAAAGCACATAAGGATTGAACTCCGGACGGCAGAATATTGACTTTACAGTCCTAAGGGCGTTCATTCGTACCTTTACAATTCGTATTCGTTTTCGTAAAAACACAATTCAATTCAAAGTGGCCGCCATACAAAACGTACGTACGCGTGTGCACTCATTCGTATTTTTTTAAATAAAAAAATAGCAAGCGCTTGAGCAGGCGGGTCACCTGATGTTAAGTGATTATCGCCCGTTAACATTTGCAGCACCAGAGGAACCGATGCGTTGCCGGCCTTTCAGGAATTTGTTGGTCCGGCCCTTGAATGACCTCAAATTATAACCTAATGGATAATAATATAATATAGTGGATAGGTTAGTAGTGTATTTGATGGGTTTTTTACGTCACGTCCTAACACGGAATAAAACTGAGCCCGGAAGTCTTGCAACAAGTGATTGTTGTTATTAAGTTAAATACATAAACTGTTCCGACACAGCCTAAGCAAATATTAACATGTATATTTGTTCACTGAAGTAAGGTAAGTCGAACCTTATACGCGCACTTCAACCCAAAACGCACGACCCTTGGGCGCGGCCCAGTCGTAACAAAATACACCTTGAGAACCCAAAGGCCGAACTAATGTAAACAAACCTTGGCTGTACCACATGTATCTATGTTATACCTATGTATGAGACGTAGTCAGGATTTTTCTTTGATGAAACGTAGCATCATATTATAGACTTCGTCCACGTGGATTTTAAAGATCCCGTGGGAACTCTTTGACTTTCCGGGATAAAAAATGCCTATGTCAATTACAGGGACGTAAGCTACTCGTAGGTACCTTTCATACAAATCGGTTAAGCGGTTGGGTTTTTAGGAATCCCGTGGGAACTATTTGATTTTCCGGGATAAAAAGTAGCCTATGTCCGTCCGTATAGGCAGTTCGCGGGTAGTAGTCGGGTTTTAGTGCTGTTTAACTTTATCTTGTAGTCTGTACAGAAGTGAACCAGCGATGCGTTGATGATGAAGATGATAAAAATATTTAACATGAAATGTTTTACTCATGTTTAATGAGTAATTCGTGAAGAAGATAATATTTTTAAATGTACTGGCGTGTCCGTAATGAATTTAATAAACAATTCACATTACCATAAAAGATTCACATTTCATCCACGATAAAAAATACATTTCTCACTTGTTCGAGTAATATTTCTTCGAGTAACTTTTAATGAATTTCCGTAAACAGATTGAATAATTGCGCCTGCCATCATACCTACTTCACTACTTAGTTGTGAAATAAAATGACATACAGAGTGCAAGCTACGGTCTTGCTGCAATTAATTTTGCAAGTGATAATAGCTGACTTCCGACCATGCTCTTTATTTCTTTAACTAAACTTATTATATTATAATAAGATAACAAATTAAAGTATCAACTGACTGACTGACATGTTAAACGTATAGCGCTGCAGTTTCAACATACAAACTTGAGGTTTTCCTCAAAGGTTCTCTTTGTAGTATATACCGTAGATTCCCACTTAGAAAGGTTTCGAGAATTAAAAAAAATTAGATAATTTAATTTTTTTATTGAAAATATTACAATAAAACTAAAGCTATAGCCTTATCTAATTAGGTACTATGTAAATGATGCCCGCGTGGAATTAGAATACTGAATACTGGCTGTATTTCCGCGCTGGACAGCCACGCTAATCCTTTGCGCAAAATATGGGCCAGCCCAATCTGTCAACAGATGGAGCTGTTTTACACAAATATCCAACTGACTGGTTTACGTTATCGGACTACGAGAGTGAGGGAATATCCTCAACCTCATAATCTGATAATGCGACATGAAGAAACATCAGGCGTAGAACCAACGGCATTGCATGCTCTACACAGCACGGGAGTGCACGGCCAACTTCCGAACTCCGAACTAGGCAATTTATACTGCAATTTATACTGGTAGAGATTGCTCTAAGCAATAAGGCCGCTTTTGCACACAATTGTTCTTTCTGTTTTTCTTCTTTCTGTGTAGTATTCCTTTACATGTGTTTTTTGTATGCAATAAAGTTTTTCTATGTATCTATCTATCTATCTGGGCAAGTACTAATGAGAATATCTAGACAGGAAAACCGTATAACTTTTTGGTTTTACCAGGGAACCAAAACCAGGACCGCTGCGGTCTTATAAGTGGGAGGTCCGGGGCTCGATTCTAGGCAGGGGCAATTTGGGAATTAATTTTGTCTCTAGTCTGGAGGCTTCGGCTAAGGCTAGTTAACATCCTTCCGACAAAGCCGTGCCGCCAAGCGATTTAGCGTTCTGGTACGATGCCGCGTAGAAACTGATCAGGAGTATGGATTTAATGAAACAACCATACCCCATCCAAGTCAACCCGCTTCCGTTTTTGACTGCATCATCACTTACCAACAGGTGAGATTGCAGTCAAGGGCTAACTATCAGAATACAAAAACAAAGCAATTCCTACTCTACAGTTGTGAAACTAATGACATACGGTCTTGCCACAAGCAATTGCAATTTGCAAGTGATAATAGCGGACTTCCCACTCTTTATTTATTTAAGTTAAACCATTGCATTATTACAATTAGTAAAATATACTCAATTATTTACTTCTGGAAAGATTGCATAAGACGAGGAGGAAATGTTTGATCAAGGATTGGGCAATACGTTAGAAGGAACTGTAACTATTCTTCGGATCCTACCAAGAATAGAATAGAAACTTTTTATTTTGCTTTTGACTAGTCACGGCGTAAAATAACTAGCTCAGTTTGTGCTATTTGTAGTTTAACGTGTTGACCATTATTTTAGACTGATTTTATCTTAGAATCTAGATTCTAGACGATGAAACCTAAAAATCTAGATATTTGGAGCAGTTTTCGGTTTTTTAATCGAAGAAAATATAATTTGTAAATATCCAATCGATAATGTAAATGTAATGTAAATAACGGGTACATAACACGATATAGGATAGATACAATAAATAATATAATAAATAATAATAAATAATTAGTAATCAATAAAGTTGCTATGTGGTCTCTTGCGCAATTCATCACATTGCTCAAAGCACGTGTGTTTACATGTTGTGAGGTTAGGGAAACGTTTGATGTGTGCCGTGTGGTACCGGTCATGAGATATTTTAGTGTTTTTAGCAGACTACTTATTTGTGTGTGTGTCGGTTCATCAGTTCCCTCAAAACTTCAAAACTACTACTCATTTATAGGAATACATTTTGATGGTGGTTACCTAAGTTTCCTTCTCTCTTGTACATTCTAACATTTTCAATGATTGTGAAAGAATCGGAACACTTTTAACAAAAATGGTCCAGTCAAGTCCTGACCAATAAAATTACATCCATTTTAGAATTTCATATTTTTATTGATACCTAGTTTTGATTGAGAAAAATAACGGAAACATTCAGTATTTTTCATCCCCATTTTTCACTATCAAAACTAGTTATACTGAAATAAAAATTTGTTTAAAATAAACTTTAATAATTAACCCCCGACCCAAAAAGAGGGGTGTTATAAGTTTGACGTGTGTATCTGTGTATCTGTGTGTCTGTGTATCTGTGTATCTGTGTATCTGTGTATCTGTCTGTGGCATCGTAGCGCCTAAACGAATGAACCGATTTTAATTTACTTTTTTTTGTTTGAAAGGTGGCTTGATCGAGAGTGTTCTTAGCTATAATCCAAAAAAATTGGTTCAGCCGTTTAAAAGTTATCAGCTATTTTCTAGTTTTCTTGTAGAAAAGAAGGTTAGATAACCCTTAGGTTCATAATATTCAAGTGTCAATTGACAAATGTCAAGCTGTCAAGATGGACGTTGCCTAGATATACATAATTATTTATTTGAAAATGATTTGTCGGGGGTGTTGAAAATTTTTAATTTACACTTGTTTTGCTAAAAGTATACCGGTTCTTTCACAATCATTGAAAATGTAAGAATGTGAGAAAGAGAATGAAATAGGTAACCACGTGTCAGAGGTTAATAATAATGTCCTCCCGACCGAAGTCGGCCACAGCGCAATTAAATATCACTTGCTTTGACGGTGAAGGAAAACATCGTGAGTTGGCTCTCCATAATTTTCTCAAAGGTGTTGGTGTTGGTTTCCTCAAAATTGAAGTTTGCCAATCCGAACTTGGACAGCGTGGTAAACTATGGCCCAACCTTTCTCATTCTGAGAGGGGACCCGTGGTCAGTAGAGTCGGCAGTGAGTTAATCATGATGATGATGATGATGAAGATGATGCTGTAGGGAAGAAAGACGCTCGTCTCTTGTGAATTGAGCCCACTTAGTTGCCAGCCGACCTTCTCCACCAATAAATAGTTATAAACTCATTCAAAGCACGTTACCTACTAGAAACTCTTTGTTTATTTGTTGCCACGTCGTTATAGGTAACGTGTTTGTTTACGCATTCTAAGTACGCATTTTTAACATTGATCAGGCCGCTTTTTAACCGACTTCCAAAAAAGGAGGAGGTTCTCAATTCGTCGGAATCTTTTTTTTTTTTTTTTATTTTTTTTTTTTTTTTATGTATGTTCCCCGATTACTCAAAGACCCCTGGACCGATTTGGAAAATTTTTTTTTTGTTTGAAAGGGTATACTGTGCAGGTGGTCCCATATAAATTTGGTGAAGATCTGATGAATATCTTCGGAGATGGAGAACAGAACTCCTCAATAGATAGGAGCAAATCGCGAGCAATTTGCTCCTATCTATTGAGGAGTTCTGTTCTCCATCTCCGAAGATATTCATCAGATCTTCACCAAATTTATATGGGGACCACCTGCACAGTATACCCTTTCAAACAAAAAAAAAATTTTCCAAATCGGTCCAGGGGTCTTTGAGTAATCGGGGACATACAAAAAAAAAAAAAAAAAAATAAAAAAAAAAAAAAAAGATTCCGACGAATTGAGAACCTCCTCCTTTTTTGGAAGTCGGTTAAAAAATAAAACCGACTTCAAAAACCACAAACACTAAAAAGTAAAAAATAACTTTTATTTAGCTACACATGTAATGTACCTAGGTATGAAGTCGGGCGAGCTTCACTCTTGGATTTCTAATTTTGTTTTAATATGCTCGCTCGACATTATATACATAAATATGACAGACACACTGTCATATTTATAAAAATAGTATGGACTAACTTATGCCCGCGACTTCGTCCGCGTGGGTCATACATATTTCAAACCCATATTTTACCCCCTTAGGGGGTGAATTTTCAAAAATCCCTTAGCGGATGTCTAAGTCATAATTGATGTCTGTAGCCTTTCAGCCCGATCCGTCCAGTAGTTTGAGTTGTGCGTTGGTATATCAGTCAGTCAGTCAGCTTTTCCTTTTGTGTATTTAGATTAACACATAATTTATCTGTAAACAAAACAAAGTTACTGTGTACACAGATACAGTTAGCATTGATGACTAATTGCAGTGGGTTATTTAAAACTCATACCTATTTATCTTATCTGTATCCTTAGTGCGAGTTTGTAAGGTTTGAAAACTTTAATAACATTCGTGTATTTCAATATAATAACATCAAAGTGAAATACATCTATACGCTACCTACCTACTTGTTTTAAATATTGTTTTTTTTTTTTTTTGCGCAGAATTGTGTGAAAGAACTTGACACAATTTTTTTTGTTTTAGAAAACTACAAAAACTTGTACTAGAGGGGTATATAACAAAAGACGAAATTAGAAAGAGCAAATTATACCTACAGTAACTCATCTCTAGATTAAGACTACTTATATGTATTTTCTTTATGACATCCGAAAAAAGATAGAAATAAACTTTAGGTAACTCTTTATCTTTATGATATCTGCAAAATGAGTTATCCTCAAGAATTTTCACTAAGTACTTACACCTATACACTTTACCTAACTGAGTAGTGAGTAATCTAAGGTACCTATCCCGTGATAATAGTTACTAACTGTTGTGCTAATTAATAGGTCAATGCAAAGATAACACTACTTAATACTAACTTTCCTCTGAAACCAGATCTGAAATGAGGAAAAATCTTAAAATGGTAGTCATATATTTTATCCTGCTTTGATAACAACCTTCCGAGTTCCTACCAATAATAATAATTGCTTCCTATACTCATCAATTGGGTTCGTCAATTTTTAACCCCCGACCCAAAAAGAGGGGTGTTATAAGTTTGACGTGTGTATCTGTGTATCTGTGTGTCTGTGTATCTGTGTATCTGTCTGTGGCACCGTAGCGCCTAAACTAATGAACCGATTTTAATTTAGTTTTTTTTGTTTGAAAGGTGGCTTGATCGAGAGTGTTCTTAGCTATAATCCAAGAAAATTGGTTCAGCCGTTTGAAAGTTATCAGCTCTTTTCTAGTTACTGTAACCTTCACTTGTCGGGGGTGTTATAAATTTTTAATTTACACTTGTTAAACTTAATTACTTAAATATTATAGAATTAAATTAGATGGAATCAAACTAATTCCAAAATTAAACCTCTAAACTCTAAACTCACTAATGCACAGAACAACGCACATAGCACCATGTTTCATATTTTTTAGGTACCTACTGTAATAGAGATAGTAAAAAAAAATTTTCAAAAGAAAAATAAAACCGACTTCAAAAACGACAAACACTAAAAAGTAAAAAATAACTTTTGTTTAGCTACACGTGTAATGCACCTAGGTATGAAGTCGAGCGAGCATATTAAAACAAAATTAGAAATCCAAGAGTGAAGCTCGCCCGACTTCATACCTAGGTGCATTACACGTGTAGCTAAACAAAAGTTATTTTTTACTTTTTAGTGTTTGTCGTTTTTGAAGTCGGTTTTATTTTTCTTTTGAAAATTTTTTATTTCACAATTTTTAGTGGCCCCACTGTACTATAATATGCTGTGCCCAGTTAAAACCCTACTGTTTACTAAGCTATTACACTGATCGCGAGCAATTTGCTCCTATACATTGAGGAGTTCTGTTCTTCATCTCCGAAGATATTCATCAGATCTTCACCAAATTTATATGGGACCACCTGCATAGTATATCCTTTCAAACAAAAAAAAATATTTCCAAATCGGTCCAGGGGTCTTTGAGTAATCGGGGAACATACATAAAAAATATAAAAAAAAAAAAAAAAAAAGATCCCGACGAATTGAGAACCTCCTCCTTTTTTGGAAGTCGGTTAAAAAATCTATATAAACCAAACACATACCTTATATTATTATACTAGTATAACGAAATTGAAACACCAGGAGAACCCACTAATTTCGAAATCTCTCGAGTCTTTTCTTAGCTCATATTATTTTAATAGTTATTTACCCTTACTGTTGTAAAATAAACACTAGGTACTAGGTAAAGTACCTATATACATATATATATAGACAACCATTTTTAAAATTTCTGTCTGCCTGTTTGTCTCGATTTTCTAAATTAAGATTTCGCGCTATATGTACTCCTAATCTAAATCATAAAACTTATGTATTAAAAAAACAATACTTACACAAAATTTTTCAATAAATTCTTATTTATGAAAATTTTTGTCTATTGTTTTATGATAATATTGTGAAATTTCTATTTCCTTGTAGCTGAGGTGGTTTCTTTATTGAATTGGTATTTTTCGAATGGTAAATCCAATGGTTAATGGAGGCAGGGTTTTCTGAGTTAGTTAAAAGTATGTAGGTACCTTACTCACGTTAAGTAACATGTGCAAGGAAAATTATTTTTATTTCATTTATTTTGAGTATGAGTAGGTAATTCTTAAGCAATATTACGTAATCAATGTTTTTACCTACTCCATAACCAGCGTTTACTTAAGTAGGTAGGTTCTAAGGACCAATCTTTCATTCCTCAAATGCCATTTGGACAGTTTTTCCAGAAGATAGTCAAAATTCCGCCGTGGTTACCTTACGATTGAAATACATATTAGCTTAGTATAGGGAACTTCTAACAAAAGGCGAGGCTTCGAGGTCACTGGCAGGCGCAGTTAGCCCTAAAGTAGCCCTATTTTTCTATGATTTTACGTCACAATAGCCTAATTTGACATAATATGATAGTCGATTCAGAATGAAACCGAGAGTTCCCTCATAGTTTACTCTGGTAATGGGGACGATTTAATGATATTATTTTTGAGAGCTTTGAAAAGATTTTCTAGAAAATTCGTTCCTGAAATCAGCCTTCACTCAACGCTTTCATTTTTCATTCGTCGCCAATATTAACGTCATAATATCATGAGTCAATAATAATTTTCAGTTTCATTTGGCGAGGTATCGATCTATTTATGTTCTGTACTTTGTGGGACATCGGCTTTAGTTTATGCCTACTGAAATACATCATGATGATACTATGGCATTATATTGATCATGATCAACCCATTGCCGGCTCAGTACTAAGCACACGTCTTCTGTCAGAATGAGAAGGATTGGTTTGGCTAAGTTCAGATTGGCAGACTTCATCACTTCACACACCTTTGAGAACTTTACGAGAACTCTCGTTTGTTTTTTATGTTACCTTGTATAATAAATTGGAGTCCTCTTGGATTTTGGAGTGAGTTCGGCTGGCTGAAGTTATCTGGTGCGGAGCCGCACAAGCAGGATGGTTTACTAACTCATTGTCACCGAGCTTATTTTTTAATCCATTGAAGGTTTTCTACGAAAATTTATTTTCATATCTTCCTGTAAAGCAGCAATGCAGGACCAATCAACCGCGGTGGCTATCATTCAGTGTTTGACACTGAGTTAACGAATCACCCAGCAGGGGGTCTCACGTAACAACGTCTAAGTACAGAATGAAATCCAGGAAGAAAGAAGACGAAGGCTGTTTAGAATTGCGTATTATGTGGCCCAGTATTCAAGCTTTCTTTTTTTTATTTGTACGTCAGCAAAAAGTTTACATATAGCCGCGAGAAAAGGTTGAACGTATTCTGTACGGAAACAATCTTTCAACGTACGAGTATCTCTACAGTGAAAAAAATATTGAAGACATCATCACTACTGGGTGTAATCTTTTATAACAAAAATCTACAATCAATTTTTGACTTATACCTTTATACAAGTAAAAAAAATCTATTAAAAACATGCTCTTAAAAAAAGCAAATTATACAATTGAAGATTATGTATAAGATAAAAGAGCGTGGATTTGACCTGCAGCTCGCTCCCGCAATGCTCAGGACTTCAATTACTTTTATACATGGCATAATATTGTAGGAAGGTCGATATCTTGGAAAAGAGAAACCGCCGAGTTTCTTGCTGGTTCTTCTCGGTAGGAAAGGTATTCCGAACCAGTGGTAGATGCATTTGACGATCCAAAAGTATTTGTAAAAGTTTAATTGAACAAAAAAAAATTGGTTGTCTGTAAAGTCGGTTTACTGACGATAGTTGAACGTGACAACAAAGGCCGATTGTGCTTCTTTGTCGCTCGTTCCGCGCTCTCGCTTGCACTTCAAGCCTTACATGGAACGCTTCAGAGCGAGGTAACGCCGCATGAGTCATGTTTTTTCGTGCGTGCAGCCGGCTCTATCGAATTATAAGACGTTGTCACGTCAAAATATTTTTATTATCCCCAAGCGTCAGAGAACCGTGTGACGTTTTATCCATGAAGCTCTAGGTGTAAGAATATAAGGTAATGTTGTGACAGCAAAAATGCACTTACTTCAGTAGGTAGGTATAAGAGCCGGTGTGGTTTCCCAACAGGCAATCTTAGTTGATGTAAAACCTTACATCAAGATTCAAAAATTTTTACACGACTGCCTAAAAAAAGGAGTGGGAAATGTTTTCAGGGTTTGTGTATGTATGCAGTATGTACGTATCGGTATATGATTTTCTTTACCTATTCCATCTGCCCCCATAACTCCGAAATCGCTCAACAGATTTGCATAATCTTGTATGACTTTGAACTTGACAGTTTTTAATGATGAAGTGTCCAAATAAATGGAATCAAATTTTTTAAAGATACATATTTAAATTATGTATAAACCCATTACATTGTTTGTTGATAATAATGTCGAAATCTAACATAAATTTATTATTACAGCAAAAACTTATTCTCTGCGTAATACTGCATGACCGATTTGTAAAAGTTCCATAAATTTACGGAATCTTAGGCATCTGTTAGCTTATAAAAATAAAGCTGTTTGAATGTAGTGTAATTTAGGTCTACAAAGTTGTTTATAAGTCGAAACACAGATAAATAATTGCTTGAGCCAACCCACACAAGACTTTCGCTACGCATTTGTTCAAAATCACTATCCATATTATAAATGCGACAGTTGGTTTGTTTGTAAGCTGGTCTTTCAATCACGCCTAAACGGAGCAACGCGTCAGCGTGTATTTTTTGCATGGACATTCCTATTTCATATACTCTATCCACGGGGAGAACTTACCTAGTATAGGGCTTTCTTTGTTGCGTAATCCCATACAAATGACAAAAATAAAAAAACTCAGTGGGTGTCAACCATTTTGAGTCACCAACCTAAGTCTAACAAGTGTAAATTAAAAAACTCCCCCGACAAGTGAAGGTTACAGTAACTAGAAAAGAGCTGATAACTTTCAAACGGCTAAACCTGATTTTCTTGGATTATAGCTAAGAACACTCTTGATCAAGCCGCCTTTCAAACAAAAAAACTAAATTAAAATCGGTTCATTAGTTTAGGAGCTACGATGTCACAAACAGATACACACGTCAATCTTATAACACCCCTCTTTTTGGGTCGGGGGTTAAAAACGGTATATTAGAAACGGTCACCACATCTTGGTCTACTAAGATTTATTCGTACAATTATGACGATACATTAAGTTTTCTACGTGATAGAAAATTGCACATTACTTGACGTGCGTAGGGTCATTTAGAAAATTATAAGTACGCATTACACGTCTCAGTATGGTGTTGATGACGGTAGTTTCACTATAATTGGGTTCAGTAAATCAGTCGGTCAGCCTGATTTTGGCTTAAAACCTTCTTAGAAAGGACTCAAACTTCAAACTCAGCTTCAACCATTTCATCAATTTAGTGGCTTGGCGATCATAATTATAGGATGTGATTAAAACCTTTTAAGTGGTTGATTACTTTAGAAGCTACGATGCCACAGACAGATACACAGATACGCAGATACACACGTCAAACTTATAACACCCCTTTTTTTAGTTCGGGGGTTAAAAAAAGATTTTACACGACTAAACAACGGAAAAAGGGGCAAATAAAATCCCACATGAGGGAACTGTTGTGGGCGAAAGGCAATAAAATATAATTATATAAATGTTTAGGTAGGTAACTACTCCATTAAATTATTTTACTAGTCCATAGAGTGTAGAGAACAGACAACTTCCTACGTCTTTCACGTTGCCAAACACTAACCGGAAGTGTGAAATAATTCTAGAATAAGTATAGATAACAATAGCAATTCCAAATTTTTAGTAGGATGGAAGAATATTTAATATTTAATTGATGTTCAGCGCCATAACCAAATAGATATAAGTAAATAAACCTAAAATTCTCAAAACGAATTTTCACGGGCCGACCATTTTCTTTATAGAGTTTTCGTAATAGAGAAAATATAGGTTAGTAGGTTAGTAACTAATCAAGACTGAAACTTCCCATCAGAAATAATTGCATTATATTCCTGACCTAACCGAGAATCAAACCCGGAACCTTCGACTTATAAGACTACAGTTCACCACTGCGCCAGGGTGGACGTCCAAAGGTTCATTCTAGTACTCTTATACAGTATCTAATAATATGTAGATATACATTTTCCTTTATCTTTCACTATTGGGTAGACGTACTATTAGAATTTTTTGATAGCAACGTAACAAGTGTAAATTAAAAATTTATAACACCCCCGACAAGTGAAGTTACAGTAACTAGAAAAGACCGAAAAGACCTGATAACTTTCAAACGGCTGAACCAATTTTCTTGGACTATTCCGCGCCTACGATCCAAGTTTTCCAAAACATCATTTTCAAATAAATAATTATGTATCAAGGCAACGTCCATCTTGACAGCTTGACATTTGTCAATTGACATAATATTATGAACCTAACGGTTATGTAACCTTCTTTTCTACAAGAAAACTAGAAAAGAGCTGATAACTCTTAAACGGCTGCACCAATTTTTTTGGATTATAGCTAAGAACACTCTCGATCAAGCCACCTTTCAAACAAAAAAAACTAAATTAAAATCGGTTCATTCGTTTAGGCGCTACGATGCCACAGACAGATACACAGATACACAGACACACAGATACACAGATACACACGTCAAACTTATAACACCCCTCTTTTTGGGTCGGGGGTTAAAAACCAGAAAGATTAGTACAGTACGTAACTTACTATCTATTAAGAGATAGACAAATTATGCGATACACGAGGATAAAATTATTTGACGAGTAATAATATGGTATATAATATGCCGAAATTTCATATTCCTAACTAGTTCAGTTTTTGAGATAAGCCGCGTCACATTATAAATGGTCCAAAACTGAAAACTTTGACGGTCCCCCATTTTTTTATTTTTTAACATAAAAAAGAATACAAAATACATTTGTACTCTACTACATTTGTACAGGGCTCTCTCCGTCACTCGTTTCATACAATCGTAGTTCCAATTTCATTTGAATATTAAGCAACCAAAGTCCAAGAAATTTTGCAGACATAGGTATTCTAGAAACTAATATCTGTGTCTGTGGTGTTTTAGATTGTCTAAAAATATGTAGTTTTAAAATTACAGGGACTCAAAGATTTGTATGAATTTTTTTAAGACCGCGTAACTTTGAAACCGAATATTTTAACAGAAATCTGGAAAACCACAGACATAGATATTAGTTTCTAGAATATGTCTGCAAAATTTCATGGACTTTGGTTGCTTAATATTCAAATGAAATTGGAACTACGATTGTATAAAACGAGTGACGGAGAGTAGCCCTCTTAATGAGTTCTAGACAATGATACCCCACATGCTAGAGTAAGAAAAAATATTTTTTTTTCGGCACCTTTTAATGTAGCTATATAGTCTCCTGCAATGGGAAATATTATAATTTACTTAATTCAATATTTGAGTTTTGAGTCAACGTTCTTCATCAAATACCAAAATTTCAGGTATGTAACTCATTTTATATACGAGCTAGAGCGACTGGCTCCGTTTTACCCTTTAGGTATGAAATCCTACAAACTTGAACTCAATAGGTACGAATAAATCAGGAAGTAGGCGTCAACAAGAATGACTCTATTTATTACTCGACATACTACTAATAGATCCCACCAAAAACATTTCATGTAAAAAGTTAGCCAAGACTCACAAGTTCATAATGTTTTCACTGTTAAAAAGTTATGAGATCTCTAGTAGAGCCAAGCCCCTAGCTGATCTTAGATTTGTGCTGGCCATGGGACCTATCCCAAGTCCAAAGTAATATAGCTCTTAAATGTTCTTGACTGTATCAAATTTATAACAATAAATAACAAATCACTCTACTTACAAGCTCTGATTCTACAAACCCTATATCTTGGTAAAAAAAGTACGGTTTGGCCGTTTAATAACTTTTAACGTTTAATATGTTATGTCATGTAATAGTTTTACGAACATTAAACGGCCAAGCCGTACTTTTTTTACCAAGATATAGGGTTTGTAGAATCAGAGCTTGTAAGTAGAGTGATTTGTTATTTATTGTTATAAATGTGATATAGTCAAGAACATTTAAGAGCTATATTACTTTGGACTTGGGATAGGTCCCATGGCCAGCACAAATCTAAGATCAGCTAGGGGCTTGGCTCTACTAGAGATCTCATAACTTTTTAACAGTGAAAACATTATGAACTTGTGAGTCTTGGCTAACTTTTTACATGAAATGTTTTTGGTGGGATTTCATTTCTTTTTGGCAGGTGCCCTAAATTTTTTTTGGATCTATTTCTTGTAGGTACATCATTTTCATGGCCCACTCTCTATCGTTACCTCTTTTTTTAAAAGCTTTTATTCAACTTGCAATGTACTCGTATGTAAGTATATTTGTTCGGGTGGAATCTTGCAACTCAATTTTGAAGCAGATATACCAAATTTCAGTCTTTTAGGACTTCAGGAAACACAGATACTTGGTACGTTTGATAAATCTGCCACGGACATCTTATCATGTAAACTTTAGTATTCGAGCAACAGATTTTACAGATATGCATCTCATATACGAGGGGATGAAGGGGGACCCGATTTCTTAATTTATCTGTTGTTCATAATTCTTGAAATTTGTACTTAATGCCAAATTTCAGTCTTCTAGGACTTCGGGAAGTACCCTAGAATTACAGACTAGAAGTTTTGACTGTCAATAAATCTGAAACTATAAAAGTTAGACAATTGATACTCAATGCGTTTAATCAATTTGCCGAGGACATCTTATCCTGAAAATATCAGCATTCTAGCGACAGAATTTACAGATTTGCTTTTCTCATAAGAGGCGTAGAGGGGGGAAAATTCCAATTTCTCAATTTTTCTGTAGTTTGTATGCAATTTCTAGTCTACACACCAAATTTCAGCCTTCTAGGACTTCGGGAATTACCCTAGAATTACAGACTAGAAGTTTTGACTGTCAATAAATCTGAAACTATAAAAGCTAGACAATTGATACTCAATGCGTTTAATCAATCTGCCAAAGACATCTTCTCCTGAAAATATCAGCATTCTAGCGACAGAATTTACAGATTTGCTTTACTCATAAGAGGCGTAGAGGGGGGGCATTGCCAATTTCTTAATTTTCCTGTAGTTTGTATGCAATTTCTAGTCTACACACCAAATTTCAGCCTTCTAGGACTTCGGGAAGTACCCTAGAATTACAGACTAGAAGTTTTGACTGTCAATAAATCTGAAACTATAAAAGCTAGACAATTGATACTCAATGCGTTTGATCAATTTGCCAAGGACATCTTATCCTGAAAATATCAGCATTCTACCGACAGAATTTACAGATTTGCTTTTCCCATAAGAGTCGTAGAGGGGGGGCATTGCCAATTTCTTAATTTTCCTGTAGTTTGTATGCAATTTCTAGTCTACATACCGATTTTCAGCCTTCTAGGACTTCGGGAAGTACCCTAGAATTACAGACTAGAAGTTTTGACTGTCAATAAATCTGAAACTATAAAAGCTAGACAATTGATACTCAATGAGTTTAATCAATTTGCCAAGGACATCTTATCCTGAAAATATCAGCATTCTAGCGACAGAATTTACAGATTTGCTTTACTCATAAGAGTCGTAGAGGGGGGGCATTGCCAATTTCTTAATTTTCCTGTAGTTTGTATGCAATTTCTAGTCTACATACCGATTTTCAGCCTTCTAGGACTTCGGGAAGTACCCTAGAATTACAGACTAGAAGTTTTGACTGTCAATAAATCTTAAACTATAAAAGCTAGACAATTGATACTCAATGCGTTTAATCAATCTGCCAAAGACATCTTCTCCTGAAAATATCAGCATTCTAGCGACAGAATTTACAGATTTGCTTTACTCATAAGAGGCGTAGAGGGGGGGCATTGCCAATTTCTTAATTTTCCTGTAGTTTGTAGTCAATTTCTAGTCTACACACCAAATTTCAGCCTTCTAGGACTTCGGGAAGTACCCTAGAATTACAGACTAGAAGTTTTGACTGTCAATAAATCTGAAACTATAAAAGCTAGACAATTGATACTCAATGCGTTTAATCAATTTGCCAAGGACATCTTATCCTGAAAATATCAGCATTCTAGCGACAGAATTTACAGATTTGCTTTACTCATAAGAGGCGTAGAGGGGGGGCATTGCCAATTTCTTAATTTTCCTGTAGTTTGTATGCAATTTCTAGTCTACATACCAAATTTCAGCCTTCTAGGACTTCTGGAAGTACCCTAGAATTACAGACTATGAATTGTGATGATCATCAGTGAGGGACGAAAACGGCGTATTTTAGGTGTCAATAAATCTATAACCATAAAAGCTAGATATTTGATACTTAGTATATTTGGTAAATTTGCTGAGGACACCTTATACTGAAAATTTCAGCTTTCTAGCGTCATCCAGACCGAAGTTATGACGGGTCGAAAATACGGCGAAACACTTCGAGAAAAAGGTACTACGTAGCGCCCCGGCCGCCGTTTGGCTCGTCTTGGCGGGGGCACTGCCGTGCCCCCTGATCTGTCTTAAACGGTCTATTTCAGCAGGTATTTATTTTGGCACTGCACGGGTAATGTGACTCTAACTTCGTCATAAATGTAAACGACCGAATACTGATCATTTCTGGGTTAAAGCCAGTAACCCTAAATTACCTGGTTTCGTCTTTCAACGCGGCTTTTTCACTCACCTTAGTTTTTTCAAGAGCGATGACGAAGTTGACCCCAAGTTTTAAAGTTACCCTCAAATTAGGCTCAAAAATTTACATATTATAAATCTTGAGGTCGCGCAACATTGAAACTACATATTTTAGGAAAATATAGAAAACCACAAGCATAGATATTTGATATTAATAATAACCTACAAAATTGGTTATATTCAAAAGGTAATAAAATAAAACCGGCCAAGTGCGAGTCAAACTCGCGCACTGAGGGTTCCGTACTCGAGTATTTTTTCCAACATTTTGCACGATAAATCAAAAACTATTATACATAAAAATAAATAAAAATCTGTTTTAGGACTTACCTACAGGTACAGCCCTTTCATATGATACCCCACTTGGTACAGTTATCTTATTTTGAAAATTGAAACACGTCTGAATTTTTTTTAAATGATGTAACCACAAACTCCCGGTTTTCAGATTTATTCCTGTACTTGTGCTATAAGACCTACCTACCTACCAAATTCCATGATTCTAGGTCAACGGGAAGTACCCTATAGGTTTCTTGACAGACGGACAGACAGACAGACAACAAAGTGATCCTATAAGGGTTCCATTTTTCCTTTTGAGGTACGGAACCCTAAAAATACGCCCCGTGGTCCTGCCTTGAACAAACGATCACAAAGTGCGTTGAACCAACGTAAACTTGGCTCTTAAAGTATGAATAGAATTCCCTCATCCCTTCCAACCGAGCAAACTTTCGCCGAAAAGTTCGCGCGTCAAATGAAATCCGAGAGGTTCCAAAACCTTTAATATTTCATTTCGTACAACTTCGCAGAGTTTGTAACAAAATTCTTCACTAAAATTATTTTCCCTTCAACTTTTCACTTTTAGTTTTGATTTTAATGACTGAGAAATTCAAAGCTCTGATATCAAAGTTAGGAGTTTATGCTTTAAACAAAAAATGTAGAGTTTTAAAATAGTATTAAGAGGGCTCTCTCCGTCACTCGTTTCCACTCGTTTCATATAATCGTAGTTCCAATTTCATTTGAATATTAAGCAACCAAAGTCCATGAAATTTTGCAGACATATTCTAGAAACTAATATCTATGTCTGTGGTTTTCCAGATTTCTGTTAAAATATTCGGTTTCAAAGTTACGCGGTCTTTTGAGCCCCTGTAATTTTAAAACTACATATTTTTAGAAAAATTTAAAACACCACAGACACAGATATTACTTTCTAGAATATGTCTGCACATGGACTTTGGTTGCTTAATATTCAAATGAAATTGGAACTACGATTGTATGAAACGAGTGACGGAGAGAGCCCTGTTAACATTAGAGAGAAGACAACAGAAGAGTGTTAAAACTGCAATTCGAGTGCAACTGATATAATTTTCCTAATCAGGATAATTATTAAGTACCTATTGCAAAAAGCCAATTCGCAAAAAAAAATTCTTGAAATATTTTTCATGGTTTTCCTGATGTTTTAGTAGGTAGGTATATTTTTGTGCCACTAGACTGCATACCTAGTTGGAACACCTACAACCCAGAAAAATAATTATTTTGTTATCGTCTAAAATCAGCCATATTTCGTCGGACTTGCTAGATACTTACCTGCCTATTAAATATTTTTGTATTCTAAAGTTCTACATCCACATGGTTGTTCAAAGTTTGTAAAAGTTTGAGCTAGTGATTTTAATATTGTAACATTTTGATATTGCCTCGCCCCAATGCAATTTATTTAAATGCTTACATTTTATGAAAGCAGGGACTGAAACAAAACTTTACAAAATTTATTGCAGTTCTTACGTTTTATTACCCAAACATAATATGAGTACCACACAATTTTGTATGAAATATTGTCGAAAACTTTACGAGCATAACCGTGTTCCAGTTCCAAGTTTAAAATCGTAACGGCTGACGGTTTTCTGAATGGTTTTGGTACACAAAGCTCTCATGAATACTATGGGTGCAATATAGGTATGCGATACACTATGTATAGTTACTTGTGAACAGTCTTGGAGCGGGGATGCCACGCGTTTCAAGCGAACTTGGCCCGACCGCCAGTCAGTTGTCAACTGACAGCGGATAGAGAAAGACGCGGCCGGTACGACCAGCGTGTTCTCAAAGAAACTTCACGCGACTTTACTGCAGTTGCGAGCGAACTAAGTGTTAGATTGCGTGCAAAGTGCTGTTAGTGTTTAGTGATGACTTTTGTATGGAACCGTCTGCTCTCTTGTCTCCTGGACGAACGTTGATGTCAGAGGGGATGGAAGCGAAAGACCGGCTTGTCGAGGAGGTGGTACTCCTTGCCCTGTTTCTTGTATCTACGGCGGCCAATTCCTTGGCGTTGTTGGTGTTCTGTCGACGACCTGGGCTCAGGACTATATCTAATAGGTAAGTTTCGCTTTGACCCAGATTTACATAACATTAATGTTTCTTGAGAGGATCTTAAATTTTTATTAACATATTTTTGGAATTTTGAGCTGAAATCCTCAAAAAATTGTCGCAATTTGAAAGGACCTTAATTTTTAACGAACAGTTTTTGGAGGTTTGAGCAGAAATCATCAACAAGCCCTAAATTATTTGAGGTCCCCTCAAAATTTTTATTTAACCTTAAATTTTTACTGGCGTATTTTTCTAATTTTGTGTAGAAATTTAAAAAAAAATCGTCGCAAATTGTTGGTCCCCTAAAAAAATTTGCGACTTCAAAGTTCAAAGTGACGTTATTGTAGCTATTCCTATGGTCAGTTAAGCAAAGCGTTTCAAATTGCAAGCTTTACAGTATTAAACTAAAGTGTGAAAAATTGTCGATCCGATACAGATGCTTAGCAAACGCTTTGTCTAAGTAACGAAACAAATTTCATAACGTCTTTAAGTTTCCGCAATTTGTGTGTGAAGTATTTAAAAACAAAGTCAAATTAGAAAGAACAGGATGCAGTGGAAGTACAGTCGGATACCAAGGCTGACAAGTCATAATAAAGCATTCATATGATGCAGACGGCAAAATTTATAACATCATTCAAATACTTCGCGAACAACATGTAACATAAATTAATCATGTCAGACATATTGAAATGAAGACTCCAAGTAAGAGAGAGTAGTCTATCGACAAATCGGAATTCAGAAAAGTTATGGACAGCGTGTGAATGTTGTTGTTGTAGAGCAAAAGTAATAAAATTTCAAATGCGTAACAAAATATTGATTTATGGTCTGAAAGCAGGGTTAACAATAGGTAGTTAAAAAGAGTTATGAACAAGAAAAATAGAAAATCAATATACGGGAAGAAAAAATTAAAAAATTTAAAGAAAATGATATATATTTTGCTATCCAACCTAAGCAGTAGTAAATCCAGGAGCATTATTGAAAAACCACCCTATTAACTGTCAATTTTTTGCCTACAAGCAACCAACTACTTGGACCCTAGCCAAACCCCCATATTATTATTAGATCATTAATGTCGGTCCGTCCGTTTACCTGCCTCTTTCATGTTTGTTTTGTAATACGTGATTTATGATTAAAAATTTAACTCCGATTTGACCGAGACATAAGGTAAAAGAATCACTATTTGCTAAACACAATTCGTTTCGTCAGAATAAGAAGGTCAAGCCTCATCCATTTTCAATTCTAAGATACCAAATAAAACCTTACAGCCAATGTAACTGTTGGGCAATTTTATTCATAGCCTAACTCGGCTGTTGATAATGAAAACAAAACTGATTATAATATGTTTTATTGAGACAATAATTTGTTGAAGGTTGAAGACATCGAGCCAATGAAGAAAACCTCTGTGGATTCCAAAATACAAAAACTAGACTCTATAGATTATATGTATTTTCATAAACAGATTTTAATTGTTGATGATTAGTTAAATCATTTGTGTTTGAATTCACACAAAAACATTAGACTGTAATACAGTCAATCAAAACTAACAAAGTAAATTCATAGCTAGATAACGCAATATTTCGGGAAAGGTAAAATCTTTTGATATGTGGTTTATTACTACTTAAGTGAGATAAATCTAATATATTGCCCAATAAAGTAAGAGTTTAAAATATCAAAAAGACATTAAGTATCTATAAAATATGTACCTATAAAATATTCAGTAGTAAGTAGTACAAGAGTCGGAAACGTCGCGTCTGTGCGATTCGTAAAAACAAAAGTCATTCCAATTTAAACAAAGTGGCTTCATCGATATATTTCAGTTAGCCCACTTTGCGGACATCAAACGTTTAAGTGGTCCAAAATAAATTATATGATTTAAACATTTGCGGCTGGAAAACCCTATTATTCTGCTTAGATTGTCCATTTGGCGTTTTGCAATTTCAATTTATAGTTGTGAGTTGCGGTGAAATGTGGTCGAAAGATCACAGGAGACGAGAGTGATGTCCTACATAGTAGGCGGCCGACGACGTTCACTCACAAGCAGTAAAATAAAACACGCAAGAACCAATTAGTTAGATAAATTACTTCGTTTTCCGAGAAATCGTTAGACTGAGCAATTTTCTCCAATCATCAAAACATTTTAACTAAATCGTTAATCAAATTAACTAAAAACAAAGAACTGGAAATTAAAAACGGTTAAAAGTTTTAAATTATGCTGGAATATTGTTTTATGTAACATTCAAAAATTTTGTTATATTGAAACAATAAAAGGCTTTTTTTGAAGAAATTAAAATGCTTATATTGATATCAGTAACACAACATTTCGTGTCAACGACACATTACCTATGAATATTAATATGCAGATTATATTTAAATATAAGTTTAACGACTGAGTAATGGTAAAAGAAACGAATACTTACGGAATTGAAATTGGAAATATAATATTATCTTGCGAACTATTGTTAATCAGTCAGAACGTAATAAACGAACTTGAGCTGGCGCCTATCACTGTGGAAAATAACTTCGATGAGTAAAGGCCTTTGCCCCTCATTGAAGTAAATGTAGCACACTCATAAACACTTGGAAACTATGTATGTATTGAGCAAAATAGAATACACGAAGTAGGTCTGTCCCAATGCGATTACAGAACGCTGGCCCTGGTGACATAATATTATTATCACATAATGAATATGTGTAATGCCGCAATGCTACTCTTTACTTTCTATGTCACGAGTCTTTGAACCGTTAATTAAATGTTTGATTGTTTGAATAGCTATCTCTATTTACAATAGTTAAACTTGTCAGATATTGTGAATGAATCATGGTTTCCTGGCTATCAACAGTTCCACGCCAATTGAGGACGCCTGATGGTCGTGGGTAGACGTTTTTCGAGTTGCCCATCCTCTATCTATTGAATCTAATTTAAAAGAATAAAAGTATGTACAACTAAAACCATATGGTTTCCTTTTAGCAAGTCTGGAAAAAATTACTGTCGGTCACTGTACAAAGATTTTTGAAAGATGAATCATAGATAGACTCGAGTCTATTAACAAATTGGCGTTAAAAGACGCTATTTATCAGAAATCGATATGATATATATGTTTTGCTGATGTAATTGCCTATTTATCTTGCTTAGTCACAATTGTAAGTCCATTCATAAAAATATTTATAGCTTTTCTATAAATATTTTCTTCCCTAATATCAACATTTTTCACACTTAAAATGGAATCTTCAGATGTTTATTGAGAAGTCACGAATTTAACGTAGAGTCATGAGTTTAGAATAGATTGACGTTAACTATCTCGTTACGGTTTCATAACATTTCACTTAAAAACGATTCTGGATTAATAGCAGCAATTACGAAACCATCAATGCAATGTTAAACTGTTAGGAGGGGTTTAGTCATAATAAACTCTATACAAACGTAGTTTGGCTTTTATTTGAATACAGACCAATCAAACTCAATGAAATTTCGTAGATACGTTCTACGAACTAAATCTTTACATCTGTCATTTTCCAAATTTCTGTTCAAATGTTCAGTTTCAAAGTTACACGGACATACAAATCTTTAAACCCGTGCAACTTTTAAACTAGTTACTTTTGCGGAACTCTGGCAAACTACAAACATAGATTTTAGAACGTGTCTACAAAATTAAATTGAGTTTGATTGGTTAATACATATACAAATGAAAATCAAACTACGTTTGTATGGAGCAAGTGACGAAGAGACGACCGTTAACATTTGCAAACAATAAAGTCTGTTGCAACGGCCGCAAGTTGGATACTTCGTTGACCTGTATTAATACCATTGCTAAATATAGTTAAGACAACTGTTAATGTACAATACGCATTACGATACCATTTGTTTTATTAGAGGCTGGTCATGTCTGTATGCCTTGTGTACGTTCAAGAATGCGTTTAAAATATTTATTGATCAATGATCTATGTAATATGTTTTATCTTATCGTTGCTATGTACGAGTAAGTGGAAGAAAACCCAGTTAGATACAAAATACAGATGATATTCTTACTAAGCATTGAATTCCATCTGTGAGATACACTTCCTTTAATTGAATTAGGTAAAAAAATCTGTAACTTATTGGAATCATCTCCTTCAAGTTTTTTTTTTTTGGCCTTAAAGTCGGATTTTTAAAAGTTTATTGTATTGTAATGAATCAATATTTATAGTATTTTATTTATAACATTTCCTTGAAAGGCGGCAAAATATGTTTTTGTCGAGCCTTATCTTTCAAGGAGAGAGCCGACTTCAATAATAAATCGGGACAAAACCGACCATTCCGAACATTTTCCGTAAAGCATTGCATGCCTACTTTTATCAAATACCAATAATCTTTTACCAATACCTCGCCGTGACACGCAAAGATAAGAAATGTTATGTGTTGTGCAACATAACATTAATGTTTAGCACCTGTAGTTTTTAATTTGGATGTGCCAAGGCAATTTAGCACATTAAGATTACGCAGAATTGTTCTTATATAAAACCAACTAGCTGATGCCCGCAAGTTAGTCCGCGTGGATTTAGGTTTCCGAAATTTCCTTCGAAACTGTTTTATTTTCCAAGTTTAAAAATAGCTTATGTTACTCTCCAAAGAAATCACGTCGTCGATCCGTTGTGGAATGATTGAAGGACAAACCAACAAACAAACATACTTTTGCATTTATTATGGCGACTGATAGAATATAATTTTTCCACATTTTTTACCGGACTACGGAAGAGTTTCGTATTTAGCAGTCTTCAAATACGTCTTAGCATTATGAGTGACGTAATTAAAACCCAATATGGTGGATGTGACAAACTGAAATGGGTTAAGGGAAATCTACCAAGATTGGTAACAAATAGAAATTTCTATTGTGTAGACCCTGAGAGTATAAAATGTACAAAAGGAAAAATTGACTAAAGGATATACATATTTATACGTATATAATATAGTCCAAGTTGCTGGGTTCAGAAACTTGAGATTTTGTGATGTAGGTTGATTTAAAGCATAGACCCTCCACTAAAAATATTTTGAAATTATCCAAAAATGGATTTTGTAAAAGACCTAAATCCACGCGGAATAAGTGTTGAGAAAAAGGTAGCGTAATATGAAACGTTCATACGTGGTGATTTTGCTAAGATTATTTGGTCGAGTCACAGAACAATATAATTTTGTTTAAAAACTGTCTTGTTTATTCTGGCATAACGGTGCAAATACTTGTCTTGAAAGCAATAGGTACTTGTACCTATAGTGGATAATATATCTGGTGAAAGGCTGCAGCTTAAGTCATTCGGTAGAATATTGATATATGGCAATTTTTAGCCTTATCATCTCGGGGGATTAGTAAAAGATTAAATCTAGTCGTCTTCTGAAGGAAAAATCTTATGCCACGTCATTTTTATGTACTTTGAGATAGACGTTTTTTCGACATTATAAAACTTACAAGTAAATACATACCAGAATCTTCTTGTTTATAAATATAAACGTAATAAAATAAACTTGTTAAGTTTAGCAGTGAATAATTTAAAAAGGTTTGCGGTATATTTGCAATTTAAATATCGGAAAATTCATTAGAAGTATAGCAATTAGTTAATGGAAGAAACCAAAGGATATAACACCGCACCTAGTCACGGCTGACGCCTTCTAGCTAATCCTACGTCTGTTTACCATCTCTTAAAGGCATTAAATTGTAAACATGGAGAGCCTTTTGAGAAAATGGGTGAACAAATATGTCAACATATGCTTAGATGACTAAGCCAATATATGGTCTGCAATATTCTTCGAAATTTTGGATTCGCTCGACCATGTTTATGGCATTTAGAAAAAGTTGTTTTGCTCAAAATGATTTAGTTCAGCATCTTAACCGACTGACATCCATTTCGAGACATAGTCGTAGATCTTTTGTAGGGATTTCCATACCATATTAATATTATGGTCTTTCACCGTTTATGTCCATCGGTTGTCTGTAAATCTTTTGATGTCTGTCCATTTAGTAGGTACAAGGTCTATTTACACTAGACTTTCCGGTGCGGGGTTATCATTTTAGCATCTTGGGATTATTGTCTACTATTATAGGAATACATAAAACTAGAGACCTAGGTAATAAGACCATCAGAAACCAGATCAAACTGTTCAAGCTAAAGTTGTCAGTCGACTATGCTTTATCGGGCGGTATGCGTCGTCGTTTTTTTTTCTCGACGCAAATTTTCCACCCGCCTGTACCCACAGGCAGGTCATTGACTTATTCCAAATAAAGAGTAAGCACGATGCTTTTTTTCTTAATCCAGCTCTGTTGCTCTTTTACTTCCAAGTCTTACTTTCAGTTTGACGATTTTATTGATCAATGGAGATGGTTACCTTCGGATCTATCTACCTTGTTATCTCAGTTGTCTTCCATCGGTATTCTAAAGCGTAAGTCTAAGAACTTTTTGAGCTGGTTCCTTCTTCACGTTTCTAGGTACGAGTACCATTGTACCACAAGGCATCTTCAAGGTCTGCACCAGTATAATAGTATGTATAGTATATGCACCAGTAGGTAGTATAATAGTAGTCGTAATTCCACGGACACGTACCTACGAAACGCTAGGATATTGGAACCTTTCCAGCATCAGTTTTCCCCTCCAAAGTGAATAGGCATCTTCTAAGCAGGTGCACTCTATCCTAGGCTACATCATGACTTGTCAGCAGGTCTGATAGTAGCCAAGCGCTAGTCTATAGAAAAAATTTGTCACACTGTCACACTAACACCTCTTGGGTACGCTCTTACCTAGTAAACAAAACGTTATTCATCCTAAAATCTGGTCCATTAAAATCATTACACCTATTTGTCTTTATTAACAAAGCGATTAGCCTTTGGCCATTACGTTATCAGGCTACAGTATCAATGATGCCTTAATATGTTGGTAATTGGTTTACTTAAGGCAATAGTTTGTTTGGCCTCCATGTTTGTTGGACATTGGAATTTTCGAGTGCAGCAATAAGTGCTGTAAATATTAAACTAGTTTTTTTTAAATATTAAAACTGCGTTAGTGTTTTATATGATGATAGTTATTTCATTCCCTAGTGGAATTTAGGGCTATAGTAGTTGATTAACATATCTCCCTGTCATTGATTGCTCCTTTGACAATTGACATGGTTCCACGAGAGTGGAGATAAGGGTAACCAGACGTTGATAACCGGATAAAAATGCCAAAGCTGCTTTTGCAACTTTAAGAACAGTATGGAAATCTAATTTCTTTACGAGACGTATAAAGCTCTCTCTGTTTGATTCGCTAGTAAAGTCAGTCTTGTTAGACGGGTGTGAAACGTGGAAAACATCATCACTAATCCACAGAATTCAGATTTCATGATATATGATGACTATTAAATGTATTGATAGACATCTGAAGCAATTATAACGCCAAATAACAAAAGTAGTATGAAAAATGTTGAAAGACAAGCTGACAAGATTTTATCTGCGTTTCCGTTGTACTAAGATAATTTCCTGCCTTGAAAAATCGGTTCGTTGGCTAAAGCGTGAAAGTTAACACACAAACAGACACACTTTCGCATTTATAACTTTAGTCAAGGTTATAAAAAGCAGAGTGCAACTGCAATTGCGAGGTACTTATCATAAGAGAGTAGCAAGTAGCTAGGAAGAAAGTGGAATGTCTAGTCTGTCTCTAACATAAGAAACAATATCGACCATGGCATGGTAATGCGAACCCAAAGGAGAAAGTTTCGCGTAAAATCAATGGCTGCATCGATTTGTTTGTAAATTTTCCACCCGACACTTTGTATTAGAACGAGTACCTAGAGGTCGCACCTCAATACGGGCTACTGTAGTCACAACTATAGTAGGTATAGGTACGAGTAAAAGTAAATTACAGGTAGCTTGATTTATAATTATTTGACTAGCGACACCAGCTGTTTCGCTTAGAGAAAATATTAAGCCCCTTTTTAACCCCCGACCCAAAAAGAGGGGTGTTATAAGTTTGACGTGTGTATCTGTGTATCTGTCTGTGGCATCGTAGCTCCTAAACTAATGAACCGATTTTAATTTGGTTTGTTTTTGTTTGAAAGGTGGGCTTGATCGAGAGTGTTATTAGCTATAATCCAAGAAAATCGGCTCAGCCGTTTGAAAGTTATCAGCTCTTTTCTATTTACTGTAACCTTCACTTGTCGGGGGTGTTATAAATTTTTAATTTACACTTGTTCTATATCTTGGGGGAATTTAGAAAAATTCAGTTATAAACCCAAACCTTATCTGCGTTGTAAAGCGAATCTTGGTATAAAATGTCAGCTTTCCAGGTTCAAGAGTCAAGACGTTTTGATGAGTTCAGCGAAAAAAATAAATCAGGACTTTTTTAAATACAATATTTACATTGGGTAAATTGGCAGATCTAAAATAAAAAGTTATATAATTCTAATTAAAAGAAATACACTTTTAAATAAATCAATTGTCTTTGTATTACATAATACAATATTATGTAAGTTAACTTACACGTGTTGTCTTTACTAGAATAATATAAAATATATAATGAAATAATGACGTGAATAAAAAAAAGACTCAATAATTATTTTTTTTATGAATGGATATCATTTTCATTATATATACTATTACATCATAATTATTAGATATTTCTTCGCTTTGATTTTTATAATAAAAAGAGGTAGGTTAGTAATTATGCTAATTCTCTAGAAGCGCACTGCGCATGCTTCAAGTAAACCATATAAAAATCAGTACAATATTTATATGTAATATTATTAAGTAGGTACTTGGGTGTAAGTGACATTAAAGTTCCTAGATGAATATTTATTTATTATAATATACTTAGTTATTTTACTATACAGCGTGTTTGAAAAATCATAATGAGGTAACTACATAATATTCCTAATAATAATATTATGTAGTATAAAGTAGTTGCCATAGATTCTTTTCTTGTCTCTGCTTTGTCAAACGTCTCTTGAATTCACAAAAGTTTTACACATCGCGGTCCTAATAACCCCAGCTTGCCGGGAATATTACGGACATTATCTACCACCTTGTATTATATATTTATTCACGTGATAATGTTTTAAAACTGTATGTAGGGTTAAATTAACAACGATTTTAATTTATTAAAAAAAACTTCACTTTCTATCTCATTCGTCAAGGTGTAGTCAAACAATAGACTATTGCCACCTATTGCTTAGTATTGCTATGTATATTTTAAAACAAATAACTGGGCGTTCTTTTGAATTCCTTGACAGAGACACTGAGCAGACGTCGGTGTATTTAAACTATGTCAAGAACTATTACCTACAATATTATTATATCGCGGAGTAAGAAACCACTCGACATAGTGGTGCTAATTTAGTTGTATACAAAACTCTATTAATATATCACAGTCTGAAAGTAGAGCATTATGGAACATGAAAGGAACCGGTTATTATTAGTCACTACAAAAGAAGGTCGATTTTGTGAAGCTGAATGAAGGGATAACGAAGCGAGTTAAAAAAAACATTTTAAAATCTTGAGCTCACTCTGTCCTCTTTTTAAAGATCTAAGTAATTTGATTTACTATTATTATTTTAGAAAAAAAAAACAAAAAATTTTTTGAAGGTAGGTAACTTTATAGGTTATTAATTTAGAGTAACACTATCAGAATTCAATTAATGTTTTATAATAATTAATTACAGAGCCAAAATTTTGGAGTTAATTTTACCATATTCAAGTAAAATATGGAGAAACGAGTAATAAGATACTGAGATGTTAAATGAAGAACGTTTTAAATTGAATTTTTAGTAGACATTTATTGCTTTCGGAAACAAAAAGTTTACCATAATAAGGAGGTCATTTAAACAAAAGCCATAGTAGTATCATAATATAGGTCGCGCTTTTCAAATAATTGATTACTATGCGACCTATTGTAAAAGTTATCAATTACAAACGACATTGTAAGTAAATGTAGTTTTATCTCCGGAAGTCGTTAAGTTATATCAAGGTCTCCTCTCATAGTATTATCAATATTTTAAGACATAAACCCTGAAAAAGTGTACGAGAACAAATAAACGGACGGACGTGCCGATATGAAATGCGTGCTAATAGTTAGTTATCTACTTAAAATCGTGACCAACTGTTAACTATTAAATAATATTCACCCTTGTTTTATGTGTAGAATGCCTCGTTTCGAATATAAGAAAATTATGTTATGTAAATGGCGAACCCACGGGTACAAAGATGTGGGTTTTCCTAGCGGTTGACCTTTAGGCCATGATGTCTTTTTGAGCGGCAAAGTTAATCTCATGAGAAATTAGATATTATACTCGGATGAAGTCGCAGGCAACCGATACTCAGTGATAATTTGATGTAAGCTAACTCTGTACAATCATCACAATTGTGATGATTGTACAGAGTTAGCTTACATCCCGGGGAAGGACACAATACTACTTTATTATCCCGAAAAATCAAAGAGTTCCCACGGGATTCTTAAAAGCCCATCTGTTCAACCGATTTATGTGAAATTTGGTACAGAGGTAGCTTGCATTCCGGAAATTGACATTAACAGTTTTTTATCCTGGAAAAGCAAAGAGTTCCCACAGGATTTAAAAAAAAAACTAACTCCATGCAGACGAAGTCGCGGGCATCATCTAGTGTTACCTAAATAGGTAGTGCGAGAAATGTAAACATGTCTTGCTCATATAACTATCTCGACAAACAACTTACGGTAGTACCTACTATAATTGCATACAACTTATACCTTGGTGGTCCTTTCAATTAGATTTAAATATATGGAGCATTTTTAGGTACGAATGAAATGTAATAGTCAATATGGTTCTAAAAAATTATAAAAAAATACCTATGGTAAAAATTCTTATTAGATTCATTTAAATAGAGATCTACCTTAAATTATAAATGTGAAAGTTTGGATGTTTGTTACTCCTTCATGTCACCAATCAACATCTAACCGATTTGGCTGTTTGGTTGGATTAACACGTGGACAAATGAATAATTTAATGAATTTTTTTTATTGCACACCTATTTAAACAAAACGACATAAAAGTAACAGAAAATAATATATTTTTAGTAGGTATTAATGTGCCAATAGTGCCTTATCTAAATTAAGATTTATTGGGATTAGTGTATAACCAAATAAGCGTCATCAAGTCTACCTACTCGTATAAAAGACAAAAAAAAATTAACAGAAGTTTTTTGCCAACTAAAACTAGACTACAAGAAGGTCACAGATATATAATTTGTATCGATTCTGAGTCATTTCTCAAATGATCCGACCGTGGGTGCCGGCCAATCATTAAAATAACGAACTATTTAAACCCATTAGTAAATTCTTGATTAGATGTATAGAACTAGATTTTCACGTTTTCTCAAACGAGTTAACGGTAAATGTCTTTAAATGAATATTTATCATGGTAAGAGGCCTGAGGTAACTATAAAAAAATTGGAGGTCGAGGTTTCCATACTATTGCGAAATACATCCATTTTTGGAATTAATTGTAATAATATATGGATATAAACATATTGATCATTCTAAATAGCGATATATATAATGACCGAGCGAAGGGAGGTCTCGAGTTCTACTGGGATGAATTTTCTTTATGTCCATCGTTCAGTCCGTCCGTCCGTTTGTCATATCCTATAAGAACATTATCATCAAATCAATCAATAGCCCACATCCAGGTTTCTTCACGTATTTACTTAAAGAGCCACTAGTAAATTACGTTTCAATGTTTTATTTATGAAATATTTGTATCAAAATATACCTACGATCAAAATATAAAATGTTTTTCTGATATCCGGTATTGGACTTTCCCCTATCTCTATTCTCTACATTGATTAACGATGTTGTTTTAATACATTGAAATATGTAACTTTCGTCCAGCATCACATCTGCATTTTGGAAATCATCTAATGGATTAATTTTCCTTATCATAATTAATAAAATATTTATATTACCTACCAAATCACAGATCATATTTAACTCTACATTCGAAAGCAGCTCAGGTAATTTTAAAATAAAAAAATATCTAAATATATAAAAAAAAGCCCTGACACAAGCCCTTGGCCCTAGAAACTAAGCCGAAATTTTGGACAGAGGTTGCCTTTATAACGTAGACAAGACCGTATTTTATTATTTTATAGAGCCGAAGCCATTTATAATTAATATAAAACATTATATTATAATATAGTACTAATATATATACTATGTATGACAAATAATATATAATATCCAGTTTTACATTTATAAAGTATTTAACCGTAGAACTAAAAAGTTTTAATATTTTAAACAAACTTTAAAACAACATAAGTCAAATGTTAAAATTGACGCGTGTTGAATCGGAGTCAAGATCAAATCTAACTCGTTTCCGCCGCATTCTAATGTTAATGTACCAAACCGAGCCGTCGGGAACAGATAACCTTTGCGAAATTAATATTTAATGACGCCTCAGAATTTTGGCAGTTGTGACTTTGTGAGGCAGTTAGTGTGCCTACAGACGAGCGACAAGTCAAGAGAGGCGCTTCCTTAGAGGACCATTCTGATGACGAGTCATATTCAACCTTTATGCAATGTATTAAGAAAGCTCTCTCCGTCACTCGTTTCCACTCGTTTCATACAATCGTAGTTCCAATTTCATTTGAATACTAAGCAAGCAAAGTCCATGAAATTTTGCAGACATATTCTAGAAACTAATATCTGTGTCTGTGGTGTTTTAAATTTTTCTAAAAATATGCAGTTTTAAAATTACAGGGGCTCCAAGATTTGTATGAAAATTTTAAGACCGCGTAACTTTGAAACCGAATATTTTAACAGAAATCTGGATAACCACAGACATAGATATTAGTTTCTAGAATATGTCTGCAAAATTTCATGGACTTAGGTTGCTTAATATTCAAATGAAATTGGAACTACGATTGTATGAAACGAGTGGAAACGAGTGACGGAGAGAGCTTTCTTAATACATTGCATAAAGGTTGAATATGACTCGTCATCAGAATGGTCCTCTAAGGAAGCGCCTCTCTTGACTTGTCGCTCGTCTGTAGGCACACTAACTGCCTCACAAAGTCACAACTGCCAAAATTCTGAGGCGTCATTAAATATTAATTTCGCAAAGGTTATCTGTTCCCGACGGCTCGGTTTGGTACATTAACATTAGAATGCGGCGGAAACGAGTTAGATTTGATCTTGACTCCGATTCAACACGCGCTAGCAATATGTGAAAATCGGATGTGTTTAGTGTTTCGGCAACTCTGTATTTGTGTAAGTAGGTCTTTATTTTACTTACAGTAGGTGTATATAATATACTAGATGATGTCCAACAACTTAAAAAGTAGCCTATGTCCATCTCCGAGCTGCAAGCTGTCTCTGTGACCTTCAAAATCGGTTAAACAGATGGTACGTGAAAAAGATAAACAGACAGAATTAAATTTTTATTTTTAATATACTTACCTAAGTAGTTGATTTGGGCTCACTTGTACCAAAAAATCTGATTTACTACTTGTTTAATCAATACTATCTCTCTTTTGGACAAGTTTATTTCAGGGAAGACAAGAAAAGGACAAGGATAGAAATATCAACTTAAACTTATTTAAAAAGCTGGGTGACATTAAGTACACCTTAATGTTTTAAACATAACATTTGGTCAGGATTTGACTCTTTGTTCAACAAACTTGGTTGAGACAGTGTCGCGGGTCAAGATCTAATAAAACAAAGGGAAAAACTGAAGGGTGATCGAAAGGTCACAACTCACAGTATGTAAAAATAAACCAAATTGATTTACAATCACTTTTAGTTTTATTGCCATTGTAAGTAAATATCGTTTTAGTGCATTTGGCCTTCCGGTTGTGAGGCCAAAATAATTACTCAACATAGTCGGTTTTTATTAATTTATTTAAATATCTAAAAGTTTCGTCTTACAAATGAGTTTATAGTTATATTATATCTAATTTATAAACTCACAATGCTTCCGAGGCGGAAGAGGTGCAAAAGTGAAAAATAAACAAAATATTTCAACTGCTTAATATAATATACATCTGATAAAAATAGCTTAAAAATGTGATGGAAATCATAGGTTCAATTCTTATTTTGGGAACAATAAGAGAAGAAAGTTGAATGACAAAAGTTGTTTTCGATTACGTAAGTCCACACAAAATGTTGCCAGTATAAAAATAAGTATAAATATATGATCAATCATATCATTTGGCCCAAATTATTCCTCCTCTTTGTGGGTGTAAATGTATATGGCTATTGATATAGATTACTAAAAAATTTACTCGTTTATATGAGTACATAATATATTACAATAATATAGTCCTTGTGGCAAACAGGTTTGGTTGCTATGTCCATAAGTGCGTTGGACTGCTGTCATTATGACTCTCATAGAGATACTATATGAAATATATAATATTACATCACATAATTTATCCAATACGTGCTACGTGGTCTAATGATATTTTATGAAGAAGCCTTTTAATTTCCAATTTCATAAATTATATTTTTCTGGACAAAAGATTTATGGATGTTTTAGTTATAAACTAATAGGTATTAAGTATTAAAGAATATGATATAATATTTATTTAAACTTCATAAATTGAAAAGATTTTTTTTAAATTGAGAAGAAAGAGTAGGTATAGTTAGCAAAACGTTAATTAATCTTAAAAATGTGATAAATAGTGTCGCTGTGAGTAATAAATTTTAAATGAAGACAATATATTTTTCTGCACAACTGACGTATGCGAGGGAAGGATGTTGATAATTAATATTCGATCTTAATACTTGAACATAGAAGTCACAATCGAATGCATGAAATTGTAAAAGTAATTGCCAAAGTTTATTTGGCACGTTGAGGTAAAAAATATGAATGAGATTTGCAAATAATGGGGTATAAGTCATACTTTGAAATTCTTTACAAAATTAGTTTTGTCATTGTGACTATAAATCTTTAACAACAAAGAATATAGAAAATAAATATTTGCTTTCGCTGAAACATTTGTTTTTACATTTAATAAAGGCAAAAATAAGCGTATTGTTTTCTGGGTTAATATATGTATGTATGTGAATTTCTTTATTCCACCATAGAAAGATTTGGACGAAGGTGGTATTGTTAGAATCCTTAACATCATACCGATCGACACCAGCTATAATTTTTTTGGAAAAATTCATTATGGTGGCTGTATAGCGCCATTTGAGAAGGACAGTGATTTAAAAAAAATTATAAATTGATCTTTTACTTGGGCGATCGAGCTTCGTTTCGAGTTTTTTTTGTGTGAACACGAACTTAGGGACAATACATATCTTGATAAATTGGAAAGTAAAACAATATCTAAATACTTTTCACCCAAATCGTTAGTCGTTCCCCAGAAAACAAAAACATATATCATGAATTGTTTTTTTTTTTTTTCAGAATAACTTAAAAAATAATTATCTGTTTATCAAACAATCGCGTTTTATAACCTCTTTATATACCAGTAGGGTAGCTATTATATCTAAAATTTATAAGCTATCTATGCGTTTTTCATTATACCTATGATGATAAACTCTTCCGGAAAATCTATTGTTAGAATAATTTCATATATACCTATAATATATGCCATAAATAGTTGTTTCATAATTATTGTGATGGCATATTATCTCATACTCTGCGCCAATTACTTTTGCATGGGAATCCTCATACAATAGGATCTCGCTAGAGTCTCATTTCTCGTTTTACAATTACAGTTAACTACTTAAATGAAACCATTCTTTTTCACCGGTTCATAATCCGGTTAAGTCATATTGTAAATATATTATACCTACTTGATTTAATCGTTAATATAAATTTAAAGCTAACGTTTATTACAAATTAGTATTTTTAATAGCCTTTTAGCCTTTTTTTTATAAAAAAGTAAAAACACTACTACGGTTTAAAATTTTTGGTGTGTTTTGAATTCTTACGATTTAGACCATTGATTATGACTTCAAGCAAATTTATAGTTGTATTTATATAATTGTTGTAGAATATTACGTATTATGCTACGTAGTTATTTCACTTTGAATCGTAGGTTTCTGGATATGCTAGTTTGCTCTACTTTGCATACAGTTAACTAGAAAACATTTTAAATACAGTGGCAAAGCGTCTCTTCTGTTTCCATAGTTAATTATACTTAGTACACCATATTTAAACAATAAACAATTAGAATAATAGGCAAGCAAAATAAATAATTAAGAAGGTCTCTTGATATTGAAACTGTCAGACAGTGGGTCATCACCCTAACCTTACCGAACGTCCATTATGTTCGCAATTTACAAAATATGATATTACATTTACGCTAGAGCATGACGATAATAAATTATGTCATCGTTTTAAAATATTTCAAGGATTTTGACATTGGCTAACTACCACGGTAATTAATTATAAATATTAATGAAAACAAGACAAAAAATTATTAATTAATTACCAAGAATAATATTTTTTCTTGCAAAACACGCTCGACTTGAAGCAACTATGGAGAGCACTCTTAAGTAAAATTTTGCATAAGCCTTTATGAAAAATAAGACATTATTTATAAGGCTTACTGTTATATTCATGGGATTTACTTAAAATATGATGTACTTATAGGGGTTAAACATTAATATAAAGTTAAGAATAACAAATATTCCTATCTTTTTTGTGTAATACAAGATTGTTGTTATAAAAATGTGGATTATAATATTAAGAAGGTAGTTAAGTTACCTACTAGAATCTTTTCCGTACTGTTAATTGCGAGATTTTCAACGTTTTTAAAGTGTTTGTTGCGTTTGTACAAAACATTTTAGGTATGACGTCCAATCTTGCCATAGATTATAATTAAATTCATAGAAAATGATATACGATTGTTTTATCATTACCTTATACTATGTAAATATCTAATCTTAAACATAATAAAATTAAAAATGTTTTGAATAGTTGGGTATTCTAATATATTATTATATTATAGTATTATTTCAACTCCCGGTTTTTCCTTCACCTATCGAACCGTAACGCATTCGGTATGTAGTCGAAATTCAACGCACACGTAGGTCTGAACGAAGTTCGAACCACTTGGACACGGAAAGTCTTCTTAGCATCAGTATTTTACCTCCACTGTTAGTATAGGTACCACATAGGTATCTTACTTCAAGTCAAGAGTGAATAGGCTTCTTCTAGGCAAGCGCGTTCCATCTTAGACTGTATCATAAACTTTTGTCTGTAGGTCTGATTGCAGCCAAGCAATAGTCGATGCAGTATATAGTAGGTATATATAAAAAAAACTATGGCGATTTAAGTCTAGGAATTCTAGTGAATTTTATTTCTAGAAAATTCTGAATGTCTTTGTTTTTCTCGTAATAATACTATGTAAATCGCCCGTCGTAGAAAGTGGGACGTTGTCGGTTCCTGTTAAATCAGATTATAGGGAAATGGGTCGAAACGGCGCGGCGGCGTAGTCTTTGTGCATTTTATATATTGCTGAGATTAGATTTTCCTCTGGATGAAAAATACTTTCTTTGTATTCAACGGGGATTTTTGTGCATCAAATTTAACAGATTTTTGTACCCGTGTGCATGTTATATTATGTACCTACTAACCATTATTTATAGTATGTTTCAAAATGATCTTTTAAAAAAATAAGTGATTCCTGAACAAGCAATATAATACGATGAGAAATATGATATGGTTATTTGTATATTTACGGCATCATAACTTAAACATTACACGGAATGAGCAGTTTTCTAAGTTAAGTGCAGTAAAATAAGCAGTTTTACTGGTTTGAAAGCCACTATAAGTCATAACAAAGAACAGCTACAAGTACTAAGTAAAAAGGTTCAAGAAACAGACCGTGAAATGGCAAATGCATGAAAGCATCCCCTTAAGTTAGCCTAGGGTTGTAACTTAAATGTAAATGTAAAAAATATCAGTTCATTCATAAAACACATTTATCAATTTCTCGCATCTCTATACGAATATATATCATATTTTAAACTATTTTTATCATACTATAATGTAACACAAAGATTATAGATATAATAAATACTATATTGAACCATCATACTTTCAACTCATACTGTGCCATTATCCATTATTTTAATAAATATATAACAATATGTATATTGATGCAATAAAAAAGATTTAGATAATTTAACAGTTTATCGAGCATAAAATGAGATGTCAATTATTCTATCATAATAAAAACAGGCATTTGAATTAATATTGCTCACATTAAAAATAATATGGTATCTATTATTATTCACGGAAGACTCATTATACTAGCCAATTTATTTAATAGTTGCGATAGATTATATAATTTGCGATTTAATTTAAGCTCTATAGTTGCAATAAATATTCTGTACAGTATGTACAAAAAAGTGCATCAAAATTTGCACACTTGTAATTTGTCTTCACTTTTTAAAATATTATTGTATGAGCTTTACCAGAACTTAACATTATCATGACAATGATTTCTGATCTTCTAGCTCTTTTGCAATTTTTCTTCTAGTGTACATTATTATTTTGCAACAATTAAAGTTTGAGAGCTTTCTTTAGCAAAAGCATACGCTAAAACTTTTTTTTTTTAATTTTTGCCCTTGATTAATTTTTTATTTACCACAAATATGAATATGCCTTCAAAATCAGCCTTTATTTGAATACATGAATATGAGATAGAGGGCAACCCTATCCATATGTATGTAGTAGCTTAGATGCATTAACCTTAACCTGAAAACATCAGGCAGGTGTATGTAGAGACTAGAGTGACCTAATTTTGTGATACCATAGTTAACTATAGACATAGAGATAATTTTGTTCGTGGGATTAACTGGAATTAATGGTACCTAGAAAATCAAAAGACATTTAGCTATATGCAAGATAACTAGTTACACTTTTTGATAGTAGTGCCAGTAAAAATTACATAACTATTTTCAGAAATTCTAACTATCCACGTAATTAAAATAAAACTTCAAAATACTATTGTACCGATTAAAGCTAAAAAATTCAGATATTAGAAGCAAATATTTGGTTTTTTATTCTATCGAAGAAATTGTATTCAATCATATTTTTATCTCATGAATAATTTAGATTTTAGATTAAAGACCCCGAATCACATATTGAAACATGAAACCTACTGTAGTTACGAGTATATTGCTTCCAAAAGTCGCATTTTGCGTAGAGCTTTTAGAATTTAAATTAATTTGAATAAGATATTTTTATTCTTGATACTAGAACAACCTGGTGGTTTACATTACTTTTCTCCTATTAATACAAAAAGTATTTTCGCTTTGCTTTGAAGGTAGATGAAAAAAACACATCCTGTATTAATAACACCTGGAATATGTTTGGCACTACCACATGATGATTATCGTCGACCTCAGATGAAAAACTGATGTTAATTTGAAAATTGGCTCCCTGTCAAAAGTGGTTATAGTATCACTGAGGATGTCCTGGTTCACACGTGGAAAATATATTTTAGGCAGTAAATCTTAATAAATATTAAGCGCCCAGCTCAAACTGTTGGATCTGGGAAGCTTAAATCATGCACAAATGTAGACATGGAACAATGACGATGTCAGATTTTTCGAAATTCCTACGTGATAGAGAATAAAGATTTTTTTGGAACCTTTACACGACTGCCAAAAAAAGGAGTGTAATATTTTCAGGGTTCATGAATGTGTGAATTTCTTTATTTGACCATAACTTCAAAATGTCTGAACAGATTAGGATGTATGGAGTATTGGATTATTGGATATGGATGTAATTCTCAAATGACAACGGCTATATTTTTTTTTTGAAAAATTCAATATGGCGGTCATTAATTTCAAATGTGAAAAAAAAAATCTTTAAGTTATTATTTCATTAAATGAACACATGACAGACATGAGAGAGCATTGCGAAATTCCATATTCAAACAAATAAACTATTTCATTTCGAACCGCAGACAGGGTTTTAGAAACTTTTAAATTACATGTTATTGGGAGTAACTACGATGTTATACCTACGTCAAATATTTTAAAAATATTTGAGTGCATAACAATTTGTGAGTAATTGGAATATCGCATTAGTAAGTCGTGTTGGTAAAACACTCGGTCCGTCGCCATAACATTATCACGGCATGTCGCATGTCACAATGGCTATTGTTGAGGAAGCGCCATTGTTACTGCGCGTGCGCAATCAGGCATGCCTCAAGAGCGTACAAACTTTGGTTTTATGATAACAAGTAACAATGCTACTGTGGTTGTATTAGCCGACGAGGTGTCTGCTAGGAATCTTTTTGATGATGATGGCTGCCTGCGACTTTGATTCCGTGGATTTAGGTTTTTAAATCGCTTTTATCGCGGAACTTTATTTTCCGGTTGCTGTGCGATTGCCAAGTCATTATTTCATCAGTATTTAATAAAAGCAATCTTTCTTTCTTCCTTTCATATTGCTACGGTCACTATAAAATGTTAGTCAATTAATAAGGTAATGATTTATGACTTTGTAGGATGGATGCTCCCATAGAAGGTACCTACCTGCTGAACAAATTAACCGACTTGATTTTAAGTTAGGTTTAAAAAAAATAAGCGAGAGAAAAACTGCGTTGCGAAACTTGGTTTTTTGAACATGTTATGTTTTTGATGGGATGAGTATAGATAGTATATAAGATAACAGTGCATTTTTATAACAATTCTCTAAAAAAATACCTAAAGAATTTTGTTATTATAACAAATTATTGGCTACCTAAATTTTAACATCACAAATTATCTTACTGTATTTTTTTAATTCGCAATTATTTTATTTAAACATTAAAATTTAGTGGGTATGCTCATAATTTTAAGTGTGTTAAATAACCATAAGGAAGAAATATTAACTTTGATGGCGATGCCAGTTGCGTGTGGACAATAATCAAGCAAACAATACACAGTTGACCAGTAGGTATGTCTGTACGTCATCACTCATCAGTCATCAGTCATTATATTCCTGAGTCATTACGCATAGGCATTTATCCTGAACATGTAACCGACGCTCACAAAAACTTGATAATATTATTATCATCCGCTTTTTGCAGCGCGCAGTTTTTGAGGAAATGTAACGGGATATTGTACCTATTAGAAGTTTTTTTGCGTGTTTCAGTCTGTGTGAACTTCCGAACGAAAGAGTTTAATTATTATTTTAAAAAATTTAATTAAAAAAACTAATTAAATAGGTTTTTAATTTTTCTACGAAAATTGCAAAATAACGGTTTAGCCGATAAAAATATCGTAATAATAGGTAAATGATGGAAAATCGGCAGCCATGAAAATTAAATGCTATTGTTGGATGAATAGGTTGACGTCTAAAAATTAATAAAGAGCAATCAGTCAATAATCACTTTCTCATCAGCGGCCCTCTTTATATCATTGTCGAGTGAATAAATTAAAACTCTACATCTACGTTTAATACCAACATAAAATTGCAATAATGTTTATGTTTGCATTTATTTACCTAAAGGCTTACGTGGTGAGCGCAAGCATTAAAAACAATTACCAAGGTATTTCCCGCGTTATATCTAGCTAGACCTACCCATGAATGAGTAGTAATAAATAATATCACTATTAATTATTATGAATGAATTGTCCTGATGTTTTTAAATGAGAACAGAGTAAATGACGTCCTAGAAGACGCTATGACGCCAAAATGTGTTTATTATTGTAGTATTGGGGGGAATCCAGTTGTAAAAATCATGCGTGTTTTTGTGGTAGACCATAACATAAAAACAATGAATTGGTTATTTTAGGTTAAATATTTTTTCATCCCACCACAGATTCTACAAATGATCACAAATTAAAAACAAATTTCGATCTCAATAACCTTAATAATCTTAATTGAACATCTTTATTCTTTATAAATAATTTATCTCGGCTTTTATATGAGACTAGCTGATGCCCGCGACTTCGTTCGCGTGGATTAAGGTTTTTTGAAATCCCGTGGGAACTCTTTGGTTTTCCGGGATAAAAAGTAGCCTATGTGCTAATCCAGGGTATTATCTATCTCCATTCCGAATTTCAGCCAAATCCGTCCAGTAGTTTTTGCGTGAAGGAGTAACAAACATACACACACACACACACACACACACATACAAACTTTCGCCTTTATAATATTAGTGTGATGTGATAACTTCAGTTTAGGCCAAGTGTACTAGCAAGTAATATCCCGCAGTTTCTTGCAGAACTCTGTAAGTAAGTTTTTTAGATGTTACCGGTAATAGTAGAAGAAGAAAAAGTAAATCTATGTTTACCGGGTTAATTTAACGCTATCCAAGTTGGGTAAAGTCCGAATATTGACAAAAATAAATTTGAAATCGATTTCACTCATGTACGGGTATCCACTGGTTTACCATTGACGTTACCATGACGATTTTCGGCAGAGACTTCTACAAGAAAACTTGCCAGTGGACACTTGGCCTTGTTAATAGTAGGTATATCCGTTTTAATATTTATAGCGTATATTAAATAGCGATCAAATAATATGACGACATAAGCGTCATTATTAATTAAATCGTGCATCACAGATAGTTCTTATTTTTCCCCGTCATGCAAATTACGTTGTTTCTTTGAATGACGGAAGATCCTACCTATTGACTACTATAGTAAATAATAAATTAATATTACCTATAACATATTGCATCATCTATCTTTTATCTTATGGTCAAGGACGTTATAATCAAAGTTATGGTATAAGTATAGATCGCTATCTACTTAGGTTGATGTCTGCTTCTAATAATAATGTTGCTAATTTTCGATTGACAATTCCTGGAGTCGATAAATAAAAATTAATTAATGTGCCGAGAAAAAGACATTCAATTTCAATTATCTATTTTCACTTTCTTGTATAAATAATAAAAAAAAGTTAAAATTTCACCACAATCGGATCAGCCGTTTTATGTTATGTAGGTATCAGAATACAGAATTAAGATTACTTACATTGTATTCTGTAAGTATTCTTGGTTGCAGTTATTCAGTTTTGAAACTGCAAAAGGTTAAGGACATAGAAAGGAAGGAAAGGATTAATTATGAAGGAAGTCTACTCGTTATTAATTACTGTCAATTAAGTTGAAGAGTTCCGGCAAAAGCCGCCTTATAGTTCCTTAATCCTACTGGAGGATTACAACAACAAATAATGTCGTCATAATGTGACGTTTTTATTAACATAAAGAAAAGGCAGATTTGAACAATCAAAGATAAAAATTTGCACAAAATAATATTATGCACTTACCTAGTCATCATAGTATTTAACATCAGAAATTATGTTTCAAAATAATTGCGTAAATTAAAATGAATGAAGTCAAAAAAGAAAAACAAATTGAAATCGACTACTTAGCTAATTTATGAATCGTAAATCGAAATTAAATACTTTTAATTATTTGTAGGCTTGATTTTTCGCAATTTTTATGAATCCTATGATAATATCTCTAAATAGTAAATGCAATTATTTAAAATCATTCGAAATTCCATTTGATTAAAAAAGCATAGAAATATTATATTCGGAGTAATAATATAATCATAATTTCTGTAGGAATTAAGTAAAATTGGAGTGTACCTATAAAATAGATAGAGAAACTAATAGGAATAGTAAAGATAGACTAATTCTATGTTTAGTACAAAATCAAATGGTTGAAGGGAAGTGTATTTATAAATTGATTGATCCAATCTTTGTTATATTGTTACATTATTCAACAGCAACGACCGAGGAAGGTCGTAGCATCGACAACGATGATTTGTATTCAAAATGGATTGCATGTAAAAAACGTTGACAAAACGTGAGTAGTTCAGTGAAACCTTATTTTATTGTTGTATATTGTATAGTATCGGTAAGCGGAGTGTAGGACGACCTCTAGCCCGCTGGACCGATGACCTGAAGAAGGTGGTGGGAAGCGGGTAGGTAGGCAGATAGACCGTGTTGGTTGGCGCACTCTTGCAAAAGCCTATGTTTAGCTGTAGACGCATACAGGCTGATGTATGGGATTGGATGTTAGGAGTACACTTTATTATGACTACAGTTCTACAAATTCTTATGTATGGATTGCCTGGTAGCACTATACTGATAAGGTCACCATTTGTTTTTTAACTCTATCCTGTATTTTATTCTTTGTCATAGTATTAAGCAATAAAGATTCAATTTAAGAGAAATAAATAAATAAGATTTGATAACTAACTGACTGATAATTAACTGAAATAATCGCACTTTTGGTCGATTTGAATGCGAATGGATTTGATAGATGGGGAACCCAAGAAATTCTCTACCATTATAATTATAGTTTATTGAAAGGATCACAAACCTAAGATTTGAAGATTACAACGCAGAGAGAGCATTAATTAATACCTTTTATTTAAACTAAAACGGAATTCAAAATACAGGTTCCTATAAATTAGGCACTACCTTTTTTGGTTGCATGGAATGTAAAGCACTAGGTAGGTACGTCATTTTATTATGATAATTGCATTAATTGCATACGTCAACGCATCAACGGCATTGTTCTGTTGATCAATTGATAGCGAGGAATGGTGCTGTGTGGTAGTGTTGTTATGGATATCCATATCCGTAACCGAAACTATCGGATATCCGATATAAAAAAATATCCGTAACCGTAACTGAATCCGTAATAAAAATTTTGGATAGTTTCGGATAGGGCGGAGTCTAACTAAATACTACACTCGTACGAATTAACTGTGCACTCCGCTGGAATGCGACACCTTCATCAGTTCACATTTTACAGTTCCTTAAAAAATTAATATCCGTAACTGAAACTATCGGATAATCCGAAATAATTGAATATCCATAACCGTAACCGAAACCGATATTATTTTTTACCAATATCCATATCCATATCCGGATCCGAAATTGTATATCCATAACATCCCTACTGTGTGGTCAGGAACAAGGTAGTAGCCATTTCTGTGGCTGAATGATGAATTTAAACCTTTATCGTGGTCCTTGATCTTTGCATTGTTATTTTTAATTAAGGGGTAGCTGTGCTTACAACTTTTTTTAAATAAAGATCTTTCTCTGATTTCACTATGTTCATACGTCATACATCATTATCATGACAGTAAGTAATATAAAGTTAGTTCTAAAATAGGCGCGACGTAAGCGTTCAATATAAAAAATAACTATTCAAGTCTATATCATGATATTCGTAGGACACGTAGGTCACAATATAAGGGTTTAGGAATTTTTTTATAGTAATGTTTTGGGCTTGCAAAAATTGGTTTTCAGCGGAGTTAACGAAGGGTCTACATTATTACCTCACTACCATTATATTGTGTTTTAGAGAAAGGTCATAACCCTCAGTAATGATGATACAGAAAGAGAAAATGGTTGTCGATCTGAAGATCTAATGTAAGTAAAAAATAATTTAGAGTCTAATCTGATTCAATTGGGACACGAAATAACGAAGAAAAAGTTAAGTACAAGAAAATTAACTGTCAGTACTCTTAAATTAGATGCTTTCTTCATAGTCGTATTGTTATTTTGGGAATGGGATCCCAGATTCCACAGTTAGGTAAAATAAGTAGTTCATAACATATCAAATCTCATTAAGATAGATGACAGAAACCATGGCGGTGTAGGTTGCCAAAAGTTCAAAGCTGTCCAGAAGTACATAAAGTGACCTCGGCTACCGCAAGTAGCCTTTAGAGCACCATTAAGGGAGACCTCCAAAAATTTAGACATCGTTAAAAACAAAAGGACGGTCAGAGACACCGACGTGACCAATTTCGCACTAATGTAATGAGCCATTATAAAAAACGAAGTTCGGCCCACGGCTTGCGTGTACAGTCATCGGTAAAACGGTAGGCAGCCATGTGTGGAGACCAGATAAAAAAGCTGCTGTCTTTAAGTGCCAAATTTTTATGTAAAATAACGATTAAATTAGATGTTATAGTTCGAGCAATGACTAGAATAAGAATAAAGATATAAAACGTTTGATTTTCAAATCGCCAAATAATATCATTCAAATAATGGCAACTGGCAATAAATTCGGAATCATTATTTCTAGTTTCGACCTAGATCAAACGCCGAGAAACATACAGATATATAGAATAACTTTATTGAAATTAATACATTGGAGAATTAATATAAGATAAGAGAAAAAAGAAACTAGACAATACAATATCTATTATTTTCTAATCGACGAGTACGAGACAGTAATTAAAATTATCGAGCTTTTAGTAAAAGGTGTGCATAGGTAGCGCACATTGGTGACAGAACTTTATACAGTTCATTACTTATTCCAATCAAACTAAAATTGATGGAGCTAGACGATCCAATAATGGAGAGACACTCCAAACTTGTTACTAATAGTTGCTAATAACATTTTATTACAATAGCACATCAATGACACGTGCAAGTTATCAATCAAGTCGAAGATTTTGCACAAACGATCCAAAGAGATATACAATCACTAGTTTTTAGGTGAATCTTAAGTACAGGAAATGAGTACTCACAATAACATTTTTGCAATCACATCAAAGAAGATAACGGTTCGAACAAGTTAAACAAGTATCGACTTTCTTTTAATTTTTCAGGTGTTCGGGTTCCACTCATAAATTGCCAAAATCCTTTTTGGTGTTCATCTTTAGTGTTTTTCTCAGAAATGAATCAGTGTAAAAAATTGAGACTTTTAAAAACAATAAGAAGCTTCAAAAAAGGCTTTCAGAAGTTATTTTCTTACTCATCACTTTGCAGTCTATTGTTTAATTTATAAATTCATACTTGAAAGATTCGATTCATTTCAGTCAGTAACCCTTCCATAAAGTTCTTGCATTAAAAATAACAACAAAAAATATTGATACAGTATGTCTGTATAATAAGCTAATTGACAACACAATACAATCCATAATACCTTGCCTTATTAATGATTAATTTTTAAATTTGTCGTCTAACGTAGGTACCTACTCCTATGAGTGGGTTTTTCTACATTATTCGTTTTTTGCTGTTGCCCGTAGTTCTATTTTGATATTGATCTAAATTATTACAAGCTCATTTTGGAATGTTCCATAATACGTTTTCAATATGAATGACAAATTAATGGAAAACGCTACCTTTGTAAAAAAGTGGGGGTTTTCAAAAAGTTTGTGATCAATTATTTATTTAGGATCTGGCCTGAGAGTCATACTAACATAATGTTTAATATGTAACATGTTTATTTTTAGGCTTTCTGCTTTTTTGTCGTAAGTTTATTAGATATCTTGAGACACAGCACACGATTTCTAATAATATCAGTTTTATTTTAACCAATGTACTTCTGCAGCCATTTGGCTGATGCCTAATTAGTACAAGTAACATTTTATGGAACATTTCCAAGTACTTATTTCAATGTAAATGAACTTGCAAACAAATGAATGGAAAATGACCACGATCGTAATTTATTATTTGCTTTGTTATATATAATATGATCAATTAAATGTTACTTTGTTTTACTTCCGAAATAATTTCACTATTTTGCTTATGTTTAATTTTCTTATACGTTTTCTTATGCTTTCACTTGTTTTGTAGTCATATTGATGTGAGGTGCACACCTTTTACCCAATAACGTGTTTTTACAACTTAAACTGTGATCGATAGTGTCGAAAGCTTTTCTGAGGTCAAAAATTTTTGGGTCATCTAAAGGTTGCACATTTTCCCTAAGGTTTTATTTACCTGTTACCTTTCTTAATTTGGAATTTAAAAATAATAATCATGTCTGTTCAGTTGAAATTTATATTTACCGTTAAGGAACCTAAATAAACTTCTAAAGATTTACCTGCTTCTGACAGTATAAATATTTATGTTAACTAATATAAAAAATATTATGATTATTATTACAAGAAAAACCTGAAATTAAAATCAAAACATATCCAGATCATAAACGTGTTTGCTAATTTTATATTATATTTTTTTGACCAAATATAGGTATAAGGTTTTTCCTTGCTAAAAATCGCAAGTTCATAATATCGTTTGATATTATGAATTATCGTTTGTTATTATCGCACGCGTCTATACTATAGGTATATGAAAAAAATAGTAACTGGAAATGGAATTCTTGAGAACCACAGTATGTTGACATGGCAATTACATGGTTGGTCATTTCCACAATTGACTCACTAGAAGAAGTCTAAAATAAATATGATTTACTCGCACTATTGAATGATTTGCGGATAATTATTTATCTAAATATGATAATTAATAAGGAAACTTACGGATTTAATCTGTAATTTATATCATAATTTACGATAATAAGGGAATTTTAGTAATCTGTTAATTCAAATTTGTGGTTATCAAATTTTACGTTTTTCCCCGCATATTTTAGGATAACAGGGTTTTTATGTTTTTGTTATTGAACTTATAATAATTAACCTAGAAAATGCTCGTGACTTCGTCAATATCTCAGGATTTGACACATAATTCTAATTTTTTATAGATCTTATCATAACTTTTCCAATTCGTTTATTTGAAATGGTAAAACTTGATTGATTTTGGTTTATCATTTTGTTTTAGTGTGCGCACGAACTTTAAAGACGCTAAGAGAAATCCCGATTGCGAAATCCAAAAAAGGTTATGTTAAAAATTATTTTCAATGTTATTTTGTAATTTATTTGGCTTAATATATTGCCAATTCGGCAGAGGTCTTTTAAAAAGGTTAACACAGTTTGAATCAATTCCATATTTTATAAAGTATTTGGAGAAAGTCAAGGTTTTTCAAAAAAAACATCAATTAATATTGTTGTTCCACTTAGAGCGGGGTTTTCCCAACCTTGTAGGTTTATTTTTATATCAACTAGCGCCAATCTCATAAACGCGGCACTGTTTGTAATGATTTGATAATACTGACATGATTTATCTATGCAACATTCATAAAGCTTAAATATATTGTAAACAATTTGAGCAGCCTTCGCATATGATGTTTATTATTTGTAATTGGGTTATCCACTCGATTTTCTCTGCTAAGATTTTTTATATTTAGAAAGAAATTGAGATATGGCATTGACTAAACGATTCGTTAGATAGTAAATATATGAACCATCGTAAAAGTATTTTAATTTACGAGAGGAAGCTGAGTGTATATTTATTTCTCGTCTAGTAGGTATTTGACACACTTCACCGAACTATGACGCTATGTGACTTCACAGATTTTTAAATAGTTTTACTATACCGATGCGTAGACTTTAGATGTCAACTTCCTTAATGAATTGCCAGAATCTAGATAACAGCGGAAAGTAAAAAATATGGTATTTGCATAATATAACGTTTCACATCAAATTCGACATTATTTTTGTACCATTTCTATTAGGCTATAAAAAAGCGGTGATAGAGTAGTGGTTAGGATGTCGGTTTCCTTGTCGAAGAGGTCGGGGGTTCGACAGAGTTAAACTATTAAATATCACAGGCTTTAAGGACAATAGAAAATATGGCAAGGAAACTGCCAAAGGCAAAGAAAACACAAATTAATCTATTAACTGTTTAATGTCAAAAACTTATATTTTCCTATAGTTAAGTACTTTACAGTATAATTGGCAAATCATAACTGCCATAGGTACAAAACACAAGGCGGTTTTCGCAAAACTATGTCGAGGGCAATCGCAATAATTTATCTCCCACGAATTGCACAGAAGTATGATTATTTCGTTTTAACTTTTAAAAAGCATTACCTACTCATTTTCCGACTACTTTGTAGTTACTATTCTAAATGCTAGTTTGGATTACTTTAGTATTTAGTCAAGTGGAGAGTATTTTGGTAGCTAAAATACCTACTTTACTATCGCCTTTTCACTACTCTTCTATACTAAACTATAATATTATTAAAAAGTAGCGCTTTTGAAGCTAATGTATGAGATCGGTGTCTCTATGGTAGACAACTCTGTTTCAAGGTGCTTTTGAAAAGTAAATCATTACACACCCGGCAACAGATTTATTCATCTATTCAAACAATGATTCCGCCTATACAAAGAAGATGTATGCGCGTTGCATATATGCGATTTTAAATGTATGATTTGTTTTTCAAATATATCCTCTAAGGTCTCGGGATTGGCAATGTCATCATATCAATCACAAGGGCAGTTTACCTGCATATGCTAATTTGGAACATTCTGGATGATTATTTTATAGAAGTTGCTATGGACTTACAGCGACTGGAGAATATCTTGTTGCCAGAAAAAAGACCAATGTGATTGCCAGGGAAATGTAGCGATAATTAACAAGTTTTTGGCCAAAATTAATAGAGCTGTGCTATTTCTAATTAATTTACAAGATGTTATTTATTAAGATGATTTATCATTATAAACCAGTCGACTCGTCCTAGCTTCGGATGACTTTACACACTTGCATGATCCCGTTTAAACTGTAAGAGATTTTATAATTAAACCATTAGTTCTCCAAAGAATACTAACCTTCTCCAAGAAATACTTTCTATCTATCGATCTGTTTAAAAATTTGTTCAGTTGCTCTAAAACACCTTTAAAGCTACAAGCTTTTAAATAGAAAGACGTGGCCGATGCGCCTAATTTATAGTTTTTAGTAGATAGTGATAAATGATAATGTTTAGTGTACCGTTAGTTTTCATTAGTAAACAAAGTGTTTTCTAACACCACTTTTAAAACTACTCAGGTCTTTGTCGCTCCTCACTCCAAAGGTTATGTTTATTTCTCACCAGTTTTTAGATTAACCTTACCTTGGGACTCTAATATAAAACACATTGGGTTCTATAATAATGTATGATATTTTTAAACCATTATCAAAAAATACATCTCTTACCACCTCTCGAAATGTTTGGGTGATTCAATAAAATTTCCTTATATCAACCTTGGGTGTTACGAAAATATAATTGGAAATATTTTAGTTTAGATTACACAGTACCTACCAGTTTACGAGTTTGCATTATATATTGGAATTCGATACGAAAGATCTAGTGATCCACTGTATTATAATCCCAAAAAAATCCCTGGAAGGGATCCCGGGAAAGTGGAAGGGAAAATAAAAGGGATCACGACTATATAGGAAATACGACTAGAGCCGAGTTGTTCGAAACACATTCAAAAATTCAAGTGGAGATTAAACTAATTTAATCATAGAAAGTCTCGAGATTAAAAATTAGTTTAATCTCCACTTAAGTTTTCAATTTATTACAACTCGGCGTTAGAGATTAAAAGTAAAAGTAGGTAATATATGAAAGACTTTTAAAAAAATATGGAAGTGCCTATTTCAAATTGGTGGTTACTTGGAAAAAGTGTGGCGCCCTGAATTCTTATCGCTATGCTACTCAATTACAGTATGGATACAACACAGTCCATTGTTTTTGATTTATTAACTTAGCAGTTAGCAGTTACCACAGCATTACTACAGCGAAACAGTTCGCGTAGATATTATGGCTTTCCTGACCTGCACGCATTTTGAGGGTAACGTTTGTAATTGAGACCGGAATAGTAAATAGCACGTGAATAGCTACAACTCGGTCACAGTGCAAGACTTTACGAAAGTCCTTCGCGCTCATAATCTACCGCCATCTAAGTTGCGACATTAAAACAGGACAATGAAACGCCTTACGCAAGAACATAGACCTTATTTTCCCCTCGAGAAAGTATGAAGGAATGGCGCCAAAGTAACACTTTCAGTTTCAAAGGTTAACCATGGTTCTTTCTCGATTATTCTGCGTAGTTTTTGCCTCTATTTTTGGTGTATTATAGACTCCGGCCGGAAAAGTTTGTAAACATGTCATTTGAACTTATGTTATGAACTAAGAATTAGGGCCGATTTCACGGTTTTGGTTGCCAGCGTAAATCGTCATCAGCAATTAAACACGCCCAAGTATGTTAGACATAGGTAATATTTCACAATAACTTGTACCATAAACTTGAAACTGTTTAGAAACGTGCAAGGCCTCGCTTTGCACACATGTTGTTTGCTTGTACTAACGGCTGTTTTCCTTTGTTCTAGGTTCGTCATTAACCTACTGGCGACGAATTTGGTGACGACCTCCCTGCTCGCGCCCGCGCTGTTCGGCGAGCACTCGGCGAGGGAGGAGGCCGGGTGGGTCGAAGCGGGGGACGCCGCGGCCTCGGCGTGCAGCCTGGCGGCCCTGCTAGCCGTCACGCTCATCGCGCTGGACCAGCACCACGCTGTCACCGACCCGCTTCGCTGTCACACTCGGCTGCTTCAACGCCGACCTGCCACGCTGTGCTCCGCCACCTGGCTCGCCTCGGCCGTAGCGGCCGCGGTGCGTGCCAGTATTGCGATATTTCGCTACTACTATCCGGAAGAGCCTGCCGTTCGAGGAGTCGAGCTCGCGTACTACGTCGTCTACTTGATCGTCGGTGTCCTCGCACCGGTGACTATAGTCTGCGTCATGTACGCGAGGATCTACCGCGCGGCGCGGTCGTCCGGCCTGCGAGCGCGAGCGCACGGAGCCAGCGCCCTGCAACTCCACGAGCCCCAGATAACTTTGCCCGATTTAGTGGAGGAAGAAGGGCTCACTTTAAAAATTGATATGCCAGACAATATCGCTGAAAGCGAACACAAGTTTGGACCGTTCCTGCTACCACCGGAGCGCCCCGTGCGCTGCCCGTCTGTTGCAAGTTTGAGAAACGCGCGAAGAGACGGAAAATCGACTGAGGATATACGGAAGGGTCTACCGGCAGTTAGCTCTGCGCCATTGCTCGCGGCGCCTCTCCTCACCGTGCAACCTCAAGCCGTCACGAACGGTTCGAGGATAACGTCGATACGTTGTCGCATTTCAAACGCGTCACTGTTTCGGTATAGGGAAGAATCTCGTGCGGCCAGAGTTGGACTATTGACTGGTGCGTTAGTGTTGTTACATGTGCCACACGCGGTCGCGGCAGTCGCGTCGGCCGCGATGCCGGGTTTAGCTGCGAGTGCTCGGACTCCCGCGTTAGCCTTGCTCCTGCTCGCTTCGGCGGCGTCACCTTTCCTGTTCGCGTTGCGTTCGCGACGAGTGCAGCGCGAGGCCAGACGTCTCCTGCTGCCCGAGAAGAGTGCGTGGGATCGGCCGTCAGGCGCGGCCTCCAGTGCGGCAGTCGACGGTCAGCGGGCTCGCGCCGCGCTAGACTTGTTGAGGACACTGTCCCCGGGAGTCGACAGCGTCGAGACCGGAGAGAGCGGCGAGCCCGGGTCGGGGAGCGGCTCGGACGGCGTGTGCCGCAGCTCCTTCAGCTCGGGCGGCAGCACGCAGGTCTCCACGGCGTCGGAGGAGTGACCGCCGGCGACGCGCGCCCCACTCACCCCGCGGGTGCGCTTCGCCCGACCCACCGCTCTACACATCTGTGATACTAGGATAAGACGAACCGCGCTCGGCGCGAATGTTAGACTGATTTAGCATAAGTTAATTTATTATTGTGTCCATGTACCTTTCCGCTGAGCGGACGACTTTTATTACCTGATATGAATGTATTAAAATATTTGTATTGAAATGATTTTCTTGTGGTTTAATTTTGCACTCTCCTACCTGACGATTCAAAGTGCAAACCGCAGTTGCAAAATATAAACAGAGGCAGCTCGCCATTAAAACAGTTCGTTACGAAAATAACTATTTCATGTCTTCTTGCACATAAATTTTCATAACCGAAGATAATTTGTTTTTAAGAGTCTCTCAAGCAGAAGTTAAAATACTTCGTAAAGAAAATAAAACATAAGTTTTACAGTGCATTTATGATGCAATTATTTATCTTTCTATTAAAGTATAGTTAGCTAATACCTAAGCATTAGCTAAGATATCTAATTTTAGATTTACAATTGGCAATTCATTGAGTTACTAGTGACTTATGGCAGTAAAATTTACAACAACCTTTTGTGTCGCAAGAATTATTATCGATTTAAGAACATAATTTTCGATCGATAGCATCGATAGTAACATACCATCAATAGTTTGATTAGACTATTTCTTGTAATTAAATTAGTTTAAACTCCGCTGTTGAATTTGTTTCGAACAACTCAGCGTAAAACTATCAAAAAGGTTAGACAGGTGCCTATTTACTCTATCATAATAATCTATTTTTCCTTCACCGACTTAAAAAAGTAAACAATTCGCTTTTTGTAAAAGTCGGTTAGGGAAAAATCGTTTATAGTCGCCAAGAATCCTGAAAAAGAAAATCAGGGGTTAGGCAGGCCTTTAGCATTAATTAAACAAGTTTATAATACTTAATCTATTTTTCCTTCACTGACTTGAAAAAAGTAAACAATCCACTTTTTGTATAAGTTGGTTAGGGAAAACTCGTTTATGGTCACCAAGAATCCTGAAAAAAGAAAATCAGGGGTTAGGCAGGTCTTTAGCATAAAACAAACAAGTTACGTACCACGAAGCTGTAGAACATTGGCAACTCTATGAATATAGTGATTACATTTTGAGATCTCAGTCGAAATTTCAGCTCTACGTGTCAATCGTCATGTCAAAAGTACTATTTTAGTCCTTAACAGGGCTCTCTCCGTCACTCGTTTCATACAATCGTAGTTCCAATTTCATTTGAATATTAAGCAACCAAAGTCTATGAAACTTTGCAGACATATTCTAGAAACAAAGTAAGTGACGGAGAGAGCCCTGTTAATAAGATGAACCGTACTCTTGACAGAACAGTTGCATATGGCTAAAATGGCGAGTGAGATCTCAAAATGTATGCATTATACCTACGTTAAGGAAAATATAGCTTAGTTGAATCAATCAAGAAAGCTTCATTATCCCTCTAAAGCTGGATTTTCTCATCGTTGCCTGGCGATTGTCGCTGCGATCAGTTTTCAGGAAATTGTCAAGTGTAAGTATTTGTAAGTATCCATCCATCCATTCATGATCAACCCATCGCCGGCTAACTACAGAGCACAGGTTTCCTCTCAGAGTGAGAAGGGTTTTGGCCATAGTCTACCATGCTGCCCAACTGCTGATTGGCAGGTTTCATTTGACTTTGAGAACATTATGGAGAACTATCAGGCATGCAGGTTTCCTCACGATGTTTTCCTTCACCGTTAAAACAAGTGATATTTAATTGCTTAAAACGCACATAACTGAAAAGTTAGTGGTGCGTGCCCGGGATCGAACCCCCGACCTCCGATTAGGAGGCGGACGTTCTAACCACTAAGCTATCATAGCTATGTCTGTTTATAAATGCGAAAGTGTGTTTGTTTGTTGGTTTATGGTTCAACCACGTCCAATGGAGCAACGGATCGACGTAATTTTGTCCATGAGTATAGTTAAAAACCTGGAGAGTGACATAGGCTACTTTTTGTCCGGGAAAATCGTGGCGCGGACTAAGTCGCGGGTAGCAGCTAATCCATACTAATATTATAAATGCGAAAATGGGTCTGTCTATGGCTGTCTGTCTGTCTGCTCCGTTTTCACGGCCCAACCACTGAACCGATTTTAATGTTTGGTTCAGACTTGGGATACATTCCGGGGAAGGACATAGGCTACTTTTTAATCCGGAAAATCAAAGAGTTCCTACGGGATTTAAAAAAAACCGAAATCCACGCGGGCGAATCCGCGGGCATCCTCTGGTGTTTCATAACAACAAGTACGAGTATCTAGAAGCGATGTAGCACTTTCACTGTATTCTCGGATATTATGTAAACATGTAGAGAACAATGAGCACTCTTCTTCGTATAGGTACCCTTACATACTGTAACTCAATTCTTTATACATCTCAAGAATGACAGTAGCTTACTAGTACCTACTCGTATATCTGGACTATTGAAAGTCCCCATCCGTCTTACAGTTCAATATATTATATTCAAGTATGGGTTACGTTAAGAAATTAGGTACGTTAGTGATAAGGTCGCCCATTGTTTTTTCAACTTTATCCAAAAAAGCATTTTATTACATTCCTGGGTATATAAATGCAAATAATGGATTTATAAGCTACTAGGTGATGCAAGTGACTCCATCCGCGTGGATTTAATTTTTTAAATCCCGTGGGAACTCTTTGATTTTCTGGGATAAAAAGTAGCCTATGTCACTCTCCAGATCTTCAACTACTTATATCCATGCAAAAAATCACGTTGATCCGTTGCTTCATTGCGACGTGATTGAAGGACAAACCGACAAATAAACACATTTACGCATTTATAATATGGATGGGTAGGGATTTATTAAAATAAACTTACTTCGCTCTCTCATTGACCCAAGAGGTTCTTGGCCTAGGAATAATCTAAAAAACACATATGCAAGCATACCTAATTGTAGATTTATGTAGAGTCTACATCCCCTACATACTCCGGTGTTGGAGTGAAATGTACGTTTAGTGTGTTGTTTTTGTCTGATTTGTGTCGGCGATGTGTATTGCTTGTTTTTCCTGCTTCTGTAGTAATGGGGGCGGATGGTGCAAATCGCATGCTGCACGTTGTCATACAGATTTGTCTGTTTCGGCGGATTAAGCTTGTGGTTCCTTATATTATATGATATATCATAGACTTCTGCAAAGTAACGCTTGCTTTTATCCAGCAAATGAAATTCCAAACCCAGCAGCGGTTTGAGCTGTAAGGTTAATATTTCAGACAGTCAGTTTCTCTTTTTTTTATATACTCATATTATTGTTAAAGCAGACGAGTTCACAACAACACTTAGGTATCCAAAATAGTTGTAGAAAGTTTATAATAATATCTTATAGTTCCATAAAAATTAAGGAGTGGATGTCTATAAATGGTGAGTAGAAAATAAAAGATTTTATTGTTTTTACTTTTTATTATAAGTTGATTAAGGTAATTAGCGATTCATATGGACTTTTATTGATGTCCTATCGTGTCTCTTCGGCTTTTTCATGTATCTGGCAGATTGTGATCTCATCTGGCGGTCAGTCTGCCAATCATGTTTCGCAAGTCGTTTCGAATGTCCATATAATCCTCTGTCGATTGATTGTCTTTCCGATCCAATCCATGCGCCTACTGCTGGACGCCTTTTTCAGGTAACACCACCAAAGCCTAACACGGTCCTCCGCCTTCCTTATCCACCCGCTTTCCGCCACTTTCTTCAGATCATAGGTTCAGCGGGCTGGAGGTCTTCCTACTCTGCGTTTACCGGTTCGCGGTCTCCACTATTGAATGCCCCATCGGCCGTCGGTTCTGCAAAAGACACGGCCTGACCACAGATAAGGAATAACTTTTCTCTGGGCCTGATAATTACCACTTCGGCTTGCTAATACTTGTCTTTATCAAGTTGGTATTTAAAAACCATTTTATAGTATTACTAGATGAAGCCCGTGACATCGTACGCGTGGATTTAGGTTTTCTAAAAATCCCGTGGAAAGTCTGCTTTTCCGGGATAAAAAGTTGCTTATGTCAATTTCCCAGACGCATCATACATCCTACATCTGTACCTTTCATATGAATCGGTTTAACGGATGGGTCTTTGAGAAGCCCGTGAGAACTCTTGGATTTTCTGGGATAAAAGTAGCCTATGTCCATCCTCGGATTTAAGCTAACTCGTCGTGAAAAGCTAGCAGACAGATAGACACACTTTCGCATTTATAATATTAGTAAGAATGGATGACCAAGATTGCACTGTGAGCATTCTTTCTAAGTAGAGATCTCCATTTTCTTAAAAAAACTTTTTTAGAGCAACGCTTTTATTCTGCTGCTGGGTTTGATACGGATGATGACCGCCGCATGTTTTGCCATTCGCATTTTCTCTGGTACTGTAAATGTTTATGGGCGGGGTAAATCTAAGAAGACTAACTACTCTGTACGCACGAGAAGCTACTTCCGACTTCCTAGTTTTCCAGCATTGAATATTATATCAGTAAATATATCAGATTTCTAAACCTTGATAATCAAGTTCACGCATGGTTACGTCAACGCATCAACATACGCGTTTGGCGATTGGCAATGAGAACGTTTTAAGCTTTTAGCGGGATATTGAGTAGGTACTTACTACTTACCCAACCCAATCCGGTAATAGTGTGGTAATAGTAACGGAACTGTACTATGTGCAATCAAATAATATTATTTATGTAAGGAAAATATCAAAAAACCTGCATGCCTAAAAACTCTCCCAATGTTCTCAAAGGTGTGTGAAGTCTGCAAATAAGTACTTGGATAATAAATGGCCTAATAAACCTTTCTCATTGTGAGAGGAAACCCGAGCTCAGTGGGTAAGCTGTCGTTTAAGATTTTGTATACTTACTTAGGTAAAAATAAAACTTTATTGCCACTGTGGTGATGAATTACAACTGTAATTTGCAAAGTACGCAATTTTATTACTAATAATAATAAAAATAGGCATGTACTTACTCCAAGGTTTCATGTCGTGAGGTAAATAAAAGTTATCTATTTTTCAAAGTTGTGAGCATAATTTTTGGAGAAGATCACGTAAAAGTTGCGTTTTCTGATGCGAACGTGACAATTGCGTTTGATTTATAAACACTTTACACATCGCTAATCACACAAAAAAAAGCAATAAGTAGGTATGTAATGTACAAAATATTATGTATTTTTTAAAACGTAAACGTTTTAAACTTTTTAAGTTAATTAATGCCTTGAAGAACATTCTTCAGTAATTAATTGGTCAACTGGTCACGCAGAATAAGATGAGGCCTGCTTGTCTTGAAGCCATCTAAATTGTAGGTATAGGTACCTATCTACCTAGTATCACCGTGAGACAAGAAGTATAAAGAACTACCTATCTCTCTGACGACCTCTGGCGCAGTGGCGAGCGCTCCGGTCTTATACCTAAGTTGGAGTTCCGAGTTCTATGCTTGGTAGCACGCTACTGCGTGTCTAGGTACAATAACAACAATATTAAGTCAATATTTCCATTCATTTTACGTACCTAGTAGTACGTAAATCAACGATCTCCGTGTACTATTTATTCCAATACACAATGTAGTAAATACTCACGCTTGACTACATACTGCGTAAAATGGCGCCATCTCTAGTAAACAGATAACAGAAACTGCATCGCAGGCGACGAAGAGCACGACGTATCGGATATGTCTCCCTAACCACCGGATATGACACCCAATCACCAGATTTAACCCCAAGCACAGCCACGTAGTTGGGTGGTTATTCTAAGCACGTAGTGATGAATCCATTTGCCTCAAGGCCGATCCCGAAGAGTTACGGCCTTAACCCATTCGAAAGTACTTGTAAAAGTACCACTACTAAGTAAGTAGTACCTTTTCAAAATAAATAAATACTTAAACATTTCTTTTTAATTAATTACCTAATTAAAAAAAATGTTTATTTATTTATTTGGAAAAGGGCTGAAATATACAGGTTCCTCGAGATACCTGTGAGGACACGCCCAGGCAAGGAGGCTAGGCATCGAGGCCCGTACTTCTTCGGCAGACTTAATTTTTGTCTATATAGGACACCACAACTGTCGGACACGGCTTAGCGAACGTACAGTTCTGAATGCAGCTGTTTGCGTCTTCCTGTTTTTACGTCAACCAGTCCAGTCACATAAGAGGGTATTTACCTATAGCCCGAGAAATACACCTACGACGGCGCGGCGGCGCCGCTTGTCACCTATCTCTTATGAGAGAGAGAATTTATTAAGATCTAAGGTTATAATCTATAGAACACACTTTGACTTTGCTTTGACTTAAGTTTCAGTTAAAACGAGACAGATTTATACCAGCGGTATAACGCTGTCTCGTTTTAACAGTGTCTTAAGTCTGAGCAAAGTCAAAGTGCTCTCTAAAGATCTCAGTCTAGAGTTAGGCGGCGCGCCGCTTCTCGTCGTTCATTTTTAAAATAGAGAAAATTAAGATCTAAGAGTAAAAGAGATAGAGAGAAAGATATGTTATATTAAATTGACCACAGCACTGTGTGAGCTGAACCCACCTATGAAATACTTACAAAAAATAGCAGTAGTATTACGGCCAATTCCAAACTGTAGCTATTTGCTAAGCTGTAAAAATCTAATAATGTTTACATAAATAATTCAAATGTTTATGTAAATTCATTGCTTACCTGTGATCTTCAAGTAAATTATATATCGGATATGTATCTGGAGTAGGTAAATAGATTATAGAATTGTTATTAGAGTCATAGCTGCGGGGTGTCCAGATGAATTATTACACTTGTGATGGGTACGATTAGTTAGTTTTCTTTAGATTTTCTCTTTGCTATAACGAATTAGGTAATATTATGTTTAATACATAATTATTATATTATAAATTTGCGAAAGTGTGTCTGTCTGCTAGCTTTTCACGGCCTCATAGTTTAACCGATTTCGATGAAAGGTACAGAGTTTGCTATCATTCCAGGAATGGACATAAGCTACTTTTTATCCCGGAAAACCAAAGAGTTCTCACGGGATTCTTCATCTGTTTAACCGATTTATATTAAATTTGGTACAGAGGTAGCTTGTGCCCCAAAAATTGGCATAGGCAACTTTTCATCCTGGAAAAGCAAGGAGTTCCCATGGGATTTTTAAAAAACCTAAATCCACGCGGAGGAAGTCGGGGGAATCATCTAGTATGACATAATTAATTAATAATTGTTAATGATTTAAGTACATACATATAATATTTAAGTGAATAGATAGTTGTCCTAGAAAATAGGTGCAGAAAAAATGTTCTTAAGATACTATTTCACCTACTGATAATAATAATCGATATCCAGTAGCCCCAATTATTTACTAAGTCTTCCATATTATTATGACGTCAATTATTAATTTTATTATCATATTGGGAATGTCTTATAATTTGGGTCAGTAAATTTACAATGAAATTGCGTAAGGCTATAGTCATAATATTTGTTTTATTATTGTTCCCTTTTAGATAATTTATTGTTGCGTTTCTCAAGACAATAATATTATGTTTATCAGTCACAAGTGAGTACATTAACTCGTAGGTGGAGTTATATTATTGTTGACATACGGAGTTAAGAGGGCTCTCTCCGTCACTCGCTTCATACAATCGTAGTTCCAATTTCATTTGAATATTAAGCAACCAAAGTCTATGAAATTTTACAGACATATTCTAGAAACTAATATCTATGTCTGTGGTTTTCCAGATTTCTGTTAAAATATTCATTTATTTTTAGTAAAATTTAAAACACCACACAGATATTAGTTTCTAGAATATGTCTGCAAAATTTCATGGACTTTGGTTGCTTAATATTCAAATGAAATTGGAACTACGATTGTATGAAGTGAGTGACGGAGAGAACCCTGTTAACATGAAAGTTATGAAAAGTATTAGGTATAGCAGCTGTATTGCTTTCATAGGGCAGGAATTTATGTACCTAGGTATAAACCCTTTTGCGATTATGTGAGTTGTGACCCACCTGATTCCTTTGCTCGCAAGTTTATTCATCGTTAGGTATTACTAAGATTAGTTCTTAGGCAGATAGTAGGAGCTACTAAAATGATTTCTTGTAAGAAAATGTTAAACCGTTTTGCTATTGCCTATGGTAGTTATAAATAACCAGATTTGTACCTACTTGATAATAGATTAAGATTTTAATAATAAAAAATTTTTTCGGCAGATAAATCTTTATTTACAACAGAACATGTGAAACTACTCGTATTTACTTAACAAGTCAAAATAGGTCAAAATATATTGAGTAAAATTTACATAAACAAAAAACATATTCTGTTGTTTGATAGAATATAATATCATATCGCTTCCGTACTATTATTAAACTATTAACTGTAAATTTCCAATTTCACATACTTGCTTATAAATATTACAAACAATGATAACCTTATAATATAATTAGCTCTATACTGATTGACTCATTAGAATAAATTATTTGCTCAAGCCAAGTGAATATCCTGTAATAGACTTGTCAAGTTTCTAGTTAACGTATTAATCTTTAACTGAAACTGTTTAACTGAAACAAAATGTTGGAAAAATACCCGAGTACGGAACCCTGAGTGCGCGAGTCTGACTCGCACTTGGTCGGTTTTTTTTTAAATTTCTAAGTCTTTAGGTATATTTTACTCCTTACTCCACTTACGCCTTTGCTTGCTTCCACATAATATAAAAAAAAATGATTGTTATGCTTGCAATGTACTGAACGTACTGATTTATCAGTGTTTACGCCATTTGCATTCGTACGTTCACAGGCATCAATGAGTGACGCCGGACCGCGCCTCTGTCTTATCACTACATTTTATCAGTCACTATAGGTACCTTCCTCACACATCGGACTCGTACGATTTTAGATTCATAATAATAACATGTTATTAATATACCATTTATTGTTTTTATTTAATAATGTTATTATTTAAAATGTCCGCAACGTTTTTTTAAATCCCATGGGAACTGTTTGATTTTCCGGAATGAAAAGTACCCTATGCTTATGGGCAGAATCAAGCTATACCCAGAAAGCGAGCTGTCTCTGTAGTCTGTACCAAGTGGATGATACCTAAGTACGACATGGTCCACGTTAATTAAAGTTTGTTAGAATCGATTTTGATTTTCCAGGACATATTTATATAGGTACGTCGTAACTTGCCTTGTCTTACAAGTAGGTAATTTCCAGGTCTTACACTATCGAAAAAAGTTTTCTCTTACAACTTAATTTGGGCGTATTTATTAGAGCAAAACAATAAACGACCAATTAGGCGTTACTAATCATCATTAATCTGCCAAGTTTGTCCAATTGGGACAAGATAAAGTTAAGAATTAGAGAAAACGGTACATTTACTTATTTTCCGGTTTAAGGCACATTGGAGGGCAGTTAAAGCGTATCCACGCATGTTTTCTATAATTATTATTATTAAAAATTATTATTTTTACTTTATTTACCTAGCTTAAAATTGTACAATTAATTTATATTTTATGTTTTCTGATTGAATTATTTTATTTTATTTATGACGTTCAAAAAGTATACATTTGTACCTACTTTGAATAAAACATTTGAATTGAATTGAATTATTCCTTACCATTTTAGGTATCACAGACATGCTCTTTATACAAAGCATGTATAGACACCGACTAGATTACGGACCACGTACTACTCAAATACAACGGGCTATGTAACCAACGTGAACCTTCCCTCCTTAGTAATAGTCCCTTTCAAGCCCTTGCTTTATCTGGAGTGCGTTTGACTGGTTAGAGTATACGACTATAGGAAGCTGTATCTGAGGTCTACAAAAACGAAGAAAATTAAGAAAATTTTAAAGAAAACTGAATTTTAACACCTAATAACTAATTTCCCACTCTACCTCTAACTACACCTCTAACCGCACCTGTAAACGCACTTCTATTAACTTTTCAGTTATGCGCTTGTTTAAGCGGTGAAGGAAAACATCGTGAGGAAACTTGCATGCCTGAGAGTTCTCCATGTTCTCAAAGGTGTGTGAAGTCCGCCAATCCGCATTGGGCCAGCGTGGCAGACTATGGCCTAAACCCTTCTCACTCTGAGACGAGACCCGTGCTCAGTAGTGGGCCGGCAATGGTTGATCATGGAACAAATTTCCCGTGACTGCTGCAATCAGCGCGCGTTTGCAAGCGCATTCGCTTCATTTTGACAAACACATAGGTGTAGGTGCAGTATACTTTTAACATTTTAGAAAAGATGCGTCGCGTCGCGTCGCTTCGCTTTATCTTTGCGCCAATGTATGCTATGAGCCTAAAGGTACCTATTCAATTAATGAAGGCGAAATCTCACCGACGAGTGGGTCATTTGGAAAATTCGTATATACAGACCGGGTCACTGACTCCGTGAGTCAACTGTGGGTGTGGCCCGATCAAAGATTAATTTAAGTTGCAGATAGAACAATGCCGCCAAATTGGTGGTACAATAGCAAAATTGGATTTGGTAGGACTAAACATTGAGCTGTCATTTTCCACACAGGACTTTGTGAAAGGGACTGGTCTTTGAAAAGGGTAAACTGTTAACCTCTGTCAATAAAGTTAAAATGTTGCTTGGTTAGTAAATAAATAGAAGTGGAGTCAATAAAAGTGTTTGGTTGCCAAGTTTGGCACTTTCGTTGCTTTAGTTTTAAGTTTACGTACCTACCTAACTAATATCACCACATCAATAATTTAATATCTGATAAAATAATTGACAGTTAAACGTGTACTGTGGTACCTTATTTGAATAATAGGCTTTGATTTTGACTTCAAAAGGACGTCTGATGATTGTATAGTTGAAGGATTTGAAATAAATAAATGTTGCATTATCTGCAACCAACCAAATAATTATACTTAGTTTTTTTAAGTTTTATTAATCTAGAATATTTCTTGATCCAAATAATTCAGTATCTTTGCGGTTCACATAGTAAAAAATCACATAAGTCTTGTAGGTAAGCTACATTTTACCTTAGTGTTATTTAAGCAAAAAAACATAAAATTTAAAGGCCAACTAAATTAAAAATAGTGAATGTTAAGTCGTTAAGCGAGATTGTCGTATCTCTTTCAAATAAAACTAAAAGAATTATATTCTTTGAACATTATTATGATTTAGCAGAGCGCGGCAAGCCTACCTGCACCTCACCTTGAAACCAAGTGCATGCAATATCCTTCCACAGCCAAACAGGACATTAATACCACCCAGTTTTACACTATTCTAAGCCTAAACATCTGGGTTATAGTGGTCAAGTTACCTTGAAGCGAATATGCATTTAGGTTATAAAAGTATGGGCAGGTTGACTTAAACTTGTTACCAAAGAAATCAGAGACGTGGTTACAACAAGTGTCAGATCAGTTTCAAGTAATTGGAGGAGCCAGACAAGTCTATATCGATCTAAATCTGCCAGAATGAAGAAGACAATGACTGGTTGACCTGGCTTGGAGATTTAGTTTTAGGTAGGTGGGTAGGTTAGGGCAGGACCTCCCAATCAAAAGTAGGTAGCGCTCCGGTATGAATAATTATGATTTGAGGCCTCAATTTTAGGATTTGAGGAATGAATGGATGAATAAATTAATTTTACTAAAGAGGCAAAGAGCAACGTGTTAGTAATAAAGACTTATTGTAATTTGTAAGTTACTTCTATTAATATCCTAGTGCTTCTATGAATGTGAGGACACAGAACACTGAATACGAAATAAGCTAAGCTGATTCCTAGTTCTATGTGTGAGCAAATGCTGAAGCGCTGCTGGGGTAACTCAAAAGTATCGCACATATTTTTTTTTTCTTTCTTTCTCTTCTTTTCGTTCAAAATAATATGTAGGTGTGACTGAGGTGTGAGTGCTTGGCTACCACCAAGCGATGAGTTCCGAGTAAGATGCTGTGAATATAAGGGGAATGGGTTTAATATCACTGCCATTTACCTACCTTCCAAGTTAGCCCGCTGACCATCTAAGATTACACCATTATTATTTATTATACTTGCGTGAGATCACAGCTCAAAATACACTCTATAGATATCTTAGTCGCACCATATTAGTTCCTTTTTTACTATTTTTTTGGTACAGAACGCTAAGAATTTACGTTTTACAAACATGAGTAAAGCTTGAAGCACGCAGTTAGAAACAAACAAAATGCTTGAAAATAAATCACTTCGGTGATCGAATGAGTACAAATGACGCAGTGACGACGTCACCAAACAAGTTTACAAGATAGATCTTGATTTAAATATGACCGCCAAAGGGTCAAATGTCTCAAATCTGTGAAATGCGTCATTAAAAACCAAAACAGTTACTGCTTCACTGTTAATCTAGGTAAGGATGGATAGGAGGACGGCACAGTGGCATGCAAACTGCGTTCCTGTGTCGTCTCGTCATGACGCCGAAGGCCCCACATACCCCCCCGGAAACAGCGTGGTATCTACCTACTCTGCTTCCGGTAGGGATGCGTAAAAGCATTTCCCAGCGATAAAAAAAAAGGTTAGGATTACCAAAAGGAAACCGATTTAGAGCTATTAAAGAGGATTCAGAGTGGAAGGTTTTCTCATGATGTCAAGTGATATTTTAACATGTTTTTATTAACTCGTTTTCTTGACGATCTATGTGTTTGTAGATTATTATTTAAAACGCACATACCTACTAACTACGAAAAGTTAGAGGTGCCGGGATCGAATCAAATCAAACCAATCACCCGAATAGGAGGTAAAGGTGTTACGTACTAGTTCACCACCTATTTTTAGTCAAAGAGACCAAAATCGATACTTACTGCGGATTTAGTTTGCGAGCGTTGCATTGGTCAAAAACAGCTTTTTACTTAAAACTTTAAACCGTATTTCTCAGAACAAAAGTTCATCCGATGACCTCATGTTAATGGCGCCTATCACAATAAAAAAGGATTCCCATAACTCTTCCACGGTTAAGGCTATATCCAGCGCAGCGTTGGAATGCAGCAACAATCATGATTCAATACTAAGAAATGTGTGGAGCCAAGACAGTTTCAATTTACTTACCGGACCTCCAGAGATTAATATGAATTAATATTATATTGCTACTGCCAAAAGTTAACATAAACAGAGGTTGGTAACGGCTTTTTTTGAATCGTGCTCGTTTTTCACCCTCAGCGAGCGATGGAGAGAGCTATGCTCAGAGATTCAGTAGGTGAATTAATTTCATGTCTAGAATAAATACATCCATACTTAATACTACAAATGCAAAAGTGTGTCTGCCTGCAACCTGTGTGATTGAAGAAAAAATCAACAAATAAACACTTTCGCACTTATAATTACTTATAAATAAATAAAAATTAAAACATACACTTAAACAATTAAATTTGTATAAGTGTATCATTTGTTATTGTCTTTGTACAATAAAGTTGTTTAAATAAATAAATAAATAAAATACTTACAAACTAACAAACTCGACAGTGCGATAATAATTTACATAATGCAGTATGTTATGAGTCCAATCATTATAAGCATGCACTCATAAGTAACTAGCTAATAATCACTTTCTACATTAAAAAAAACTCCTTTCTAAATCGTCGCGCATTTGTTTCAATTAAACTGAGATTTAAACAGGTCAAAGGTTACAGCGTGGACCGAGATCAAAAACCTTGGAAAGTTGTAGTAAAAGACCGTTGAACTCATTCCTCCAATGAAATAGAAACTTCCCTATCGGAAGGAAGAAATTACGGAACTTCTTAATATTGAAAACATTTGCTTGTTTTATTAACAAAGCCGTTAATTTTATGTTTGCAACTTTTATTCAATTATTTTGCTCTACAATTATTTAGCGAAAGCCCGTTGAATGTGTCGGTTTAATAAAGAGCCATATTTCTTCAATAATTTTTAACCCCCGACCCAAAAAGAGGGGTGTTATAAGTTTGGTGTGTGTCTGTGTATATGTCTGTGGCATCGTAGCTCCTAAACTAATGTACCGATTTTAATTTAGTTTTTTTTTGTTTGAAAGGTAGCTTGATCGAGTGTGTTCTTAGCTATAATCCAATAAAATCGGTTCAGCCGTTGGAAAGTTATCACATCTTTTCTAGTTACTGTAACCTTCACTTGTCGGGGGTGTTATAGATTTTTAATTTACACTTGTTGCTAGCATAAATAGCCATGCTCGAACTATCTCCCCGTAATCAAATCATAAATGAGGAGATCCGTTTAAAAATAGTTTAAAAAAGTGTACAATGGTACCCAATATGAATAAATAATATTATGCTGCTTCAAGTTAGTTTTGTACTACACCTAAAATATTTTAACTAAGTTATAATATTATTTATTATCTACTTTATAGACTACCAACATCTTGGAAACAATAATTACGATTGGCATTTTTATTAAGACGGGTCTCTCCGTCACTCGCTCCATACAAACGTAGTTCCAATTTCATTTAAATACTAAGCAACCAAAGTCCATGAAATTTTGCAGACATATTCTAGAAACTAATATCTATGCCTTTAAACCGAACATTTTAACAGAAATCTGGAAAACCACTTTCCAGATTTCTGTTAAAATGTTCGGTTTCAAAGTTACGCAGTCTTAAAAATTCACATACAAATCTTTGAGCCCCTGTAATTTTAAAACTACATATTTAAAAAAAATCTAAAACATCACAGGCACAGATATTAGTTTCTACAATAGGTCTGCAAAATTTCATGGACTTTGGTTGGTTAATATTCAAATGAAATTGGAACTACGATTGTATGGAGTAAGTGACGGAGAGAGCCGTGTTAATGTCCATTTATTTTAATGTTAATAGTATTCGTTTCGTTTAGCTACCCAATTGGGATAACAAATGACCCGTTTCCATAACTGAATGCTTCAAGGACTTGGAATGTCTTCCATTATTATCAATTTGCGAGCATCTTCTGGTTAACCTTGACATTTCGTTTAACGAGACATCAGTCTTAATATTGTAGACCGGGAGCCCGTGGCTGTAGGTGCTATATACGAGTACAAGATACCAGTCTGTAAGGACTAAGGAGTTATCGGTGAAACCTGCCCGTAGAAACGTGCGAGCGGTTTAGTGAATGTACTTAACGATATTCTAAAAATTTTTTTTCAAAAAAAAATATATTTCAATATTGACCTCAGATAACTTAAAAAGGTAAAAAGGACGACAGGAGCTTTTCTCTGTGAACTTAATTTAGGTGGCAGGCGTTAAGTATAGTTATAGCTGTTGTTTTCGAAAAAAATACCATAAAAGGAGCTAAATAAAAATCGACACAGCACAGCACGTGCTTTATATTGTCATGTATGAATTGGGGTTTCTTACTTCATCAGGGTCATATAAATAACAAGGCTGTAAATGAAGTTCTTTGCCAATTCAAGAAACATAGAAGAATCACAACAAACTTTCAGCTTTTGATAAGCACCTTATCAAAAAATTCTACTGGCTCTTGTGCCATTAGGGCAAAGTGCTGCTATTACGTGGTACTTTTGCACCCGAGAAAGTAGGCGAGGTGTTATTAGATACTGTTTTACTTAATTTGATTGCTAGGCTGGCCTGAATCGTCTGCAGTCTGGGACAGTCGTATCTAAAACTCGTATAGTCGTATCTATGTCTATAGTCGTAAATAAAAATATTTTAAGACAATTTTTTTTGTCAATGACAAGTTCCCTTGTGAGATCCAAGGTTACGCCTGATGGGTACATAAACAGGATTAACCTCAGATTAACATAATATTACTAATTACCAAGCAAAGACATGATAAAAGTTTTTCATGGAGCGAATGCCATCTGATCTTGGTAAAGTATTAATAGGCTGGCAAGCCTATTTTGGGTAACCTAGTTGAAAAGCAATAATGAGGTCTAACGATGGACCGAAGTGTAGAACATCCTTCCGGCATCCGCATTTCCTGCCACATCCATACTAATCCATATCCATACTTCTTTACTTCCTTAACCATACCTAATTTATAAATGGAATCTGGGTCTGTTTGTCTGTCTGCTAGCTTTCCACATTCACTCTATTTTGATCCCGGGAAATCAAAAATTTCCGGGAATTTTTAAAAACCTAAATCTAAACCTTGTAAATTACTAAAAACATGCGTTTCTACATAGTCATATTATGAGTGAATCATTATCAACCCATTGTCGGTTGTCAGTCACTACTGAGCACAATTTTCCTCTCAGAATGAGAAAAGGTTAGGCCATGTTTGCCAGGCTAGCCCATTGCGGATTGCTAGGCTTCACACACCATTGAGGACATTATGGAGTCTCAGGCATGCAGGTTTCCTCGCGATATTTTCCTTCACCGGTAAAACAGTGATATTTAATTGCATAACATGAGTATGTGCTTGCAATTAATAATTGTATTCAATGCGTAAGTAATAAGTAGGTCCTAATACCTAACGATCTTATTTCCACAAAAGGTATGAGGAAATGGAGCTTGTTTCTATATGGAGTTTATCTACTTTACATTACTCATAATACGGGTAACCATAAATCAAGTTTATCCCAGATTAATCTCGTCCATTGTCAACATAGAACATTAGCACTGCCGTAAAAAAAATCTTATCACTTTTTAAATATTTTTTTTCAGGAAACATAAAATTCATATTAAAAAGATGAAAGAACTGCTTGAACCTTTGTCAGGAAACGTACCTATATACCAAAGAGATCTACGTCAAAAGTAGAGTGCCTTTTTCGGAACGATTTTGTCCTTAAACTTAAAATTATGGAGTAACAGTCTGTGTTAAGAAATATGCATTACGCGTAGCTCATTTAAATCCAGCACATTGCTCCTTAAACCTTTGTCCTATCTATCCCTAATTTTATTTAAATGTCTATGGTAAAACAACAAAAAATCTTCAGAGGTCAATAAACGTGTAAAAATGGCAAATTATTACCCCTAAAGAGGTAGTAAATAGGCCACACTGTATAATGAAAACATTTTCAGATGCTCGGGACATTTTCCACTCGACAAGGATTCCGAGTACAACATTATACTGTCATTTATGGTTAGGGCTGCCAAGATCTCTTATATCCATACTAATATTATAAAGTGCGAAAGCGTGTCTATCTGTTAGTTGCCTTTCATCGCCAATCTGTTTAAAAAAAAATTACGATTACTTGCATACGAGTTTAGGCTATACATTTTTTATCCCGGAAAATTAATAATATCCTCACGAGATTTTTTTAAACCTACAGCTACAAGTCGTGGCTAGTATCTAGTAAGAGTATAAGTAAAGGATAAAACTGACTAACCTAAACTGAAACTAACGATTTAAACGTGTCATTCTTGAGTTTCTGTGGGAATATAGGATTAACACCACTCAAAATATCTAAAGTTGCTAGCCAAGCGAAGCTCGGTAGCACCCAGGTAGATACTAAATATTTATGAGCATAATAAGCCAGTACAATTAGAAATCACAGTACAATTCTTTGATTGTATTCTATCTAAGCTCTTTTGAATCGTCAACAATTAATAAGATCGAAGAAAAGATGACAGCCCTAACAATTTGCATCAGAGGGTTATTGCCCGAAAATACCGAGTTTAAGTTAGTTTATTGTCCCTTTATATAGTATCTTATGGGATTAAATGACGGGTATTAAGGCACCTTAATGCCAGTAAATAATATACTATTCTACATTAGAAAATCTGTTTTGAGTGGATGCGGTATTTATTTAATTCATCGATAGTTTATACTTACTTATTTAAATTGATGATATTAAGTTATTGATATTAAGTTCCACTTTAACTTTAGTAACATAATTTATAGATAAACATTACTACCCATCACTACCCATATTATAAATACGAAAGTGTGTTTGTTTGTTGATTACAGGTTTGTTGGTGTGTCCTTCAATAACGTCGCAACCTTAGGCCGCAACTGATCGACGTGATTTTCATTCATAGGTGAATGAAAATCTGGAGAGTGTCATAGGCTACCTTTTGTCCCTGAAAATCAAAAAAATTCGACGGGATTTTAAAAACATAAATCCATCCGAATGAAGTCGCGGGCACTTATCTAGCTATTAATTATGAAATATATCGTTAATGCTTTGAAATGATTTTTTTTGTGTCATATGAAATTTCAAAATTCCAGAAGACCTTGTATCTAAGCAATACTTTATACTACAATAGTGTTTAATTACACACTTATAATCACGTTTTCATGACTGTTACTATCTTACTCAAGTGAAATAGGCTAGGTGTCGACGTTCAAAAATCCTATGAGTTTTATACATGCTATACAAGTGTAAATTAAAAATTTATAACACCCCCGACAAGTGAAGGTTACAGTAACTAGAAAAAAGCTGATAACTTTCAAACGGCTGAACCGATTTTCTTGGATGATAGCTAAGAACACTCTCGATCAAGCCACCTTTTAAACAAAAAAAAACTAAATTAAAATCGGTTCATTCGTTTAGGCGCTACGATGCCACAGACAGATACACAGATACACACGTCAAACTTATAACACCTTCTTTTTGGGTCGGGGGTTAAAAATACCAATAAAATGTTAAGAGCACATCAGGTGAAAATAAACAGAAAAGAAATAAATATTAAAAAGCATAAAACGATAAAGTTCTAGAAAAACTGGTCAAATGTCAGTTAAGTAAGAGCACACAATAAGAGAGGGTTCCCATGCAACTTGCAAAAAATTTTGGTGGTCATTATTATTTCTTAAATGACAGTTTTTGCAAAAAACCGGCCAAGTGCGAAATCTGAAAAAAAAAATGAAATGTACGCTAATGAACCCGTGAGCCAGGCTAGGTAGGAATTTAGGACTAAACTCAATTTAATAAAAAAATGACAATCTCCTAGCCTTTATATTGATACCTAATTACCTATTGAGTTTTCTCCTATACCTACCCAGTAAGTAGTTTAAACGCATCATTATAAAACGTTTATGTTATCATATTTCGTATGGGTAGTAAAACACGTTCCTGAAAGTTAGGTATTTACTCAGCTGAACCTTGAACAAATTCAAAACCGTCAGCAAATATACCTACTATACCGGTTGTATTATACTTAATTAATAATATTGCATGTGAAATATTAGGTATCTCTTTTATTTATCTCCATAATGTGCAACTGAATACATAGGTACCATAGTTACACAGGCACCAAGTAAATATATATTTACAGTACATAAAAAATGAGCTCAATAGCTCAACCGGTAAAGGAGTGGACTGAAAACCGAAAGGTCGACGGTTCGAACCCGGCCCGTTGCACTATTGTCGTACCTACTCCTAGCACAAGCCTGACGCTTAGTTGGAGAGGAAAGGGGAATATTAGTCATATAACATGGCTAATATGATTTAAAAAAAAAAAACAAATGTTAAAAAAAATCATTAAAAACAGATGTGCAGTGTGCACCATGCTTTAAATTATAAAAAATGTTAACTCACACTTATTTGAGTTTGCTGTGAGAAAACCACAAAAGTTTACACAAGTGTAAATTAAAAATTTATAACACCCCCGACAAGTGAAGGTTACAGTAACTAGAAAAGAGCTGATAACTTTCAAACGGCTGAACCGATTGTCTTGGATTATAGCTAAGAACACTCTCGATTAAGCCACCTTTCAAACAAAAAAAAAAACTAAATTAAAATCGGTTCATTAGTTTAGGAGCTACGATGCCACAGACAGATACACAGATACACACGTGAAACTTATAAAAACCCTCTGTTTGGGTCGGGGGTTAAAAAATAGAAGATGTAACGTCAAAACTCCGAGTTCGTAACGTTATTTATCAATCAATAAGCCTGTTTGCGTCCACAGCTGGACATAGTACGTAGGTCTCGAAAGGAGCGCGCCACCACACACGCTCCTCCGCCTTCCTCATCCATCCACTTTCCGCTATCTTCTAGCTCGTCAGTCCGGCAGGTTGGAGGTCTCTGCGCTTGCTGTCACGCGGTCTGGACTCTGGACTCCAAAATATGTTACATATCCAAGCTACAACCTGAAATTCCGGTAAAACCGATTCCAATCCGATGTGCGTTAAAAATAACCAAATTCCAGATCAAATAAAAGCGATAAAGAGTAATACCAAAGCTGGGTCTAAGATAGTAAGTGCCTATCCGTAGTCGTAGATTCTCTTTATAAGTTGATAAATTCCAACGAGAGCTTTAGAATCCACGCAGATGAAGTCCCGGGTAAAAGAATACAAAAGTTTTGAAATTGATTAGGATAGAGATGGTAAAATTTTGCGCTGCTCTCCAGAAATAATTTTCATTAATTATGAGTAATATTTGACACAAATGGATAAAAATTCTGTGTATTTTTTTTCGAATAGATCCTTTTAGCCATAATTTCTAAAATGGTCGTGATTTCATCACCCGTTTATATGAATCTTCGAGTAAGTAAAGGCAAGGCAATGTTTCAACATAATAAATGTTTTCTCAATATGTTTTATGTTTGCTAAGTTTGGCATTTTTAGAATTTCATTCGCTCGATTATGTAACCAACAGCTTAAAATAGAAAATGTAGAGTAAACAAATTCTAGAGTTTTCTAAAAATAATAGATATCGTTGCTGATTTACACATCTTTGCACTGCCACTGCAATAATACTTCTTTTAAATTATTCATCTTCAGTGAACGCAGCATTTTATGTAAGTAATAGGTACATTACTGTCTTAAGAGAAACGGCCTTAGTCAGTTCAAAATATACATACTTCCATACTAATATTATAAATGGGAAAGTGTGTCTGTCTGTCTGTCTGCTAGCTACTCGCGGCCCAACAGTTTGACCAATTTTGATGAAATTCGGTACGGAGTTAGCTTACATCCCAGGGAAGGACTGAGCTTTTTATCCCGGAATAGTAGAGTTCACACGGGATTTTTAAAAATATTAATCCACGCTGACGAAGTCGCGGGCATCATTTAGTATCTTTATATTGATTTCATGTAGGAAAGCATTAGTGATTAGTCCCATCGCCGCCGACAAGAAAGCGACTAGCTATCGAATATCGACTATTTTCATTCGATCATCGATCTACCTACTACCTAATACTGGTATGATTTTGTGTGAAAAATATGTAATATATGCTGATTTTTCAATCGTCAAATAACTTTTATCCGAGGAATAAATTTGAGCTTTTCACAGTTTTTAGGGTTTTGTATAGGAAATCTGAGTTTTTTTCTTTAGTTTCCTTAACAAAAAAAAAAAACAGTTATCAAAGAAAAAAATCTTGCTCAGCGACGCTCCAATTCTAAGAGTCCAAGATTGCCAAGAGGCGGTCAAATCTATCTTAACGAAATTAAACTAAACTACTAGAACTGCAAAAGTCTTGTCGAAAGCGAAATGCAAAGTTATTAAAAAGAGAAAATTACAAGGAAAAACCAGGAAATTCAGGAAATTGCTGACCTTTGCACCATCCAATTAATCTCGCAGCTTAAGTCACTTTTTTTATTTTTCTGAAAGTTAAATTATATTTTTTTTATGGACTTCGTCTGTGTGGTGTTAGCTGGCGCGCGTGCTCTGCCTTTTTGGAGTGTTTTTTTTTTTTTTTTTAAAACTGACTGGGAAGCGCTCTAAAGGGGTTCCGCGTGTGTGTCGGCGGGCGTCGGTACAGACGAAGTCCATACTTGTATAGTTTCCCTAACTTGTTACAAATAACTACAAACTTGACATTGGCTAATCTTTGTAAAGCCAGACGAGAGAGATTTTTTTTTTTTTTTTCTAAAAAGTACCCTTGACCTAACAAATCAACTAATCGCAGAATCAGCGGAAGATATCATACCATAAACGTGTTTGAAACCGTTTCAATGATTTCATCAATGTCTCACGTGTGCAAGCTAAGATTCAGTGCCTAGCAACTGGTCAGTCGATCTATTCTTCTCGATTACATACAAATAGATACTATCGAATCATCAATATCGATGCGCGTGTAACATAGTTTTTATCCGGACTTTTCAGTTTGTTTGATGGTTATAATGCTTAGTGGGCAGAAAATGGCACCTGTACTAGCCTAGGGTTTGCATCTCCAAAACTTGAAAAACAGGATTCAACCTTTTCACAACACATCCTTTTAACTGATTTTGACGTTTGGTATAAGTTTGAAAGGCTAGATAGAGGATATTTAGTTAAGGCCCGATTGGTCTAATTCTCATTAAGTCCAAGTCACCTTTTTGCTGCTAGTTCAAGTTAGGCGAATGGTCAAATTCGTACACGAAATACACATTTCTATAATTTATTAACTTACTTACTTGTTAAAATAAATCCAACTGTTTGATATTTAAAAAGGTTACAAATTAGGTACCTACTTTAAAATAAATCTCTTGAGTTTCGAGGAATTAAACTTTCAAAAACGTTGAATAAAATTCACATTGTTAGTAAACCTTCACATCTATAATCTAATGTAATGTCAGCCGCTGAGTTTGAGCAGGCTCACTATGAGCCTCATAGTGAACGTGAAGTCCGATTGTATATTTTTTTCGTTCACACTATGTTGACAATATACTGTTAGCTACAATATATCAAATCTACGTCTACGCATAACGTAGTAGTAGAGTATTGTCGATTTGGTGTGAATGAAAAGTTGAATATGTATGGAAAAGTAAACTGCGTAACACTCGCTCACCGTCGGTGGTTGACAATACGAGGTATGAACGTGTGCTAAATCTATTCAAGCTGTTACAAATGATTAATGAAGAACAGGTATGGACAGTTGACAACGGACTTATTTGAATCACATTACAGTTTAATTTACGTTACTTTAGAGTTTAGATGCTTGAGGTAATTGTAGAAGTTAAAGTTTAGTCGTTTCTTGGAGCTAAGCTTAGACAAATGACATTAGCATTAAAACAAGAAGTGTCCAGTAAAAGAAAAATGTTGGACACACTACATAATCAAGACGTAAAGTCAGCATATTACAGGCGCCCAGGCGCCTAACAGATTGAAATTTCATTGCGACATTTTACTCGTATATCATAATCTTGTTTTAGTTTCTAAGTATTTTTATTGATTAGTGTTAAAAATTATGAAACTGATATCAGTTATGTTACCTGATCTGGCTGCCTTTTTCTAATGAATTGTAGGTTTTGTTTTAGCTGATTCTCGACTTCGCACGGGAAGGCTGTCAGTACCTAGAGAAATCAGAATCTTTGATCGATATCAAATTCGATTAGACCTAATGGTCTAATCGGATTTAATCGGGTCCATTTCTCGAAACACGCTCGTAGGTGTCAAAAAATGCGTAAACTCCACGTCAATATCTACCTAGTACCTACTAGCGACCCGCCCCGGCTTCGCACGGGTGGACATTTACTTTTATTCTATGGAAAAGTGGTTATAATGGCTAAAATATAAATGTTTGGTTTATACTATCGCGGACTTTTTTGTAGGCATTATTGAGTTCTACAACTTTTCTATAGAAATCAACCATACATCTCTAACCATTAAGGCAGCGTTCGTGAGAATCGTTAACGTACGGCAGGTTTTTCGACGCCTTACTCCACAATTTTCACTACCACGAAAAATCCTATCTATTTTCCGGGATAAAATATAACCTATACGGATTCGGAAGAATCCCTCTAAGTAATGGTAAAAGAAATTTTGAAATCGGTCCAGTAGTTTTTGAGCCTATTCAATACAAACATACAAAAATACAAAAATACAAAGGTTTCCTCTTTATAATATCTATAATATAAAAATGAATCGCAAAATGTGTTGGTAAGCGCATAACTCAACAACGCCTGGACCAATTTGGCCAAATCTTTTTTTAAAATGTTCGTTGAAGTTCAAGGATGGTTTTTACGGCGAGAAAAATTAGAATTATTGCTGGAAAAACCCTAAAAATAGCCCTTTTCTTTTTCCCATACAAATGATTTCTAACTAAAACGTAGTCAATTTGAGCTTTATTGCTATGGTATAAAGTTCATATTAAATTACAAGCACTCACTGTTGTCTAAGCAATGTAGGTGTGTTCCTAACGTCAACGGTTCTGTTCAGGAGAATTTTTTAAAATACGTAGGCACAAAAACTGCCACATTACAAATCTTTTTGACAGGACGAAGTCTGTCGGGTCAGCTAGTTAAGTATAGATATGTAGGTAGTATGCGTCTATGTGTTACGTACAAGCGTATGAATTTGTCTTCAATTCTTATAATAGGCACTGTACTATTATGTATTCTGAGTAATATTATGTACAATTTGTATGAGTTTTGCAATTTTCGAATTTATAATTTCTAAATTGTCTCTGGTCTGGTCTGGTGGGAGGCTTCGGCCGTGGCTAGTTCTACTGGAAAAGCCGTGCCGCCAAGCGATTTAGCGTTCCGATGTTTCCGTGTATAGAAGTTGAGATACTCTATCGGGTTAAATAAAACATCCATACCCCTTCCAATTTAGGCCGATTCCATCTTAGACTGCATCCTCACTCACCACCAGATGAAATCGCAGTCAAAGGCTAACTTGTAGTCGATAAAATATAAAAAAGTGGTATTAGTTTTTGTTTCATAATGCACTTTGGACTCGATGGAGGGTTGGAACATTTTTCCGAATGTCGATAAATATAATAACTACAAAGAATGCATACAGCATAATTCAATGCTAACAAGGTCATGACCCATATCCGATATTATACAACGTAAGTACAATGATTTGTGGGCAATTGTAGCTTGATTTAGTATCGCATACATCTGACGGCTGACCTCCCCGATCGGAAGTTGGGATCAATTTCATATGCAAATATTATTGTAACCTTTCTTAAGCGCAATGCACACCGGCAAGGCACGATGCATCGGGCCTACGCTGCTGTCTTTATTGATTATGCGACTTAACAAATTAGTATTTTTAAATTTCAAAGTGAGATAACTATACCTAGTGGGGTATCATATTAAAGAACTTTACCTGTAAATTCTAAAATAAATTTTATTCATATTTATGCATAATAGTTTTTGATTTATCGTGCAAAATGTCGGAAAAATACTCGAGTACGGAACCCTCGGTGCGCGAGTCTGACTCGCACTTAGCCGGGTTTTTTATTTTAGCTGATAGCTACGTTGATTTACAGTGTTAACTAATTGTTAATTAATGGCTAAGCTACCAGGCTGTATCGTCACGGTAATATTATCTATCTCTTTTCTACCGATGGGAGTTGAACGAACGATCACCTGTTGCGTAACCAAAACACCGAGTACTAGGATACCATAAGCACTAAAGCGGTTTAACTCAACAGCCTTCGTTCACTAGAAAATTTACGATAGGGGTGGAACGCTCCAACTTTGAGCGGTTAACAACCTTTTCACCCCTATTTTATTCGTAGGTTACCTTGGTTACTCCACCTGCGATCTGACCCATGCATGATATCAGAAACATGTAGGAAATAGCAATATTATAAAAGTAATGAGTAGGTAATCCCTAACACTAAGAAGTAACAACAAAGTTATTTTATCTCGATCTTAGTCTGTGAAGTTTGATAAATCTTCGTAGAAAAGTTTTAAGACAAAACCTAGCCCTTTTCGGTTTCTATAGGTTAACTAACTGACTGAACAGTTCGATTTCAAATATTCTGAAAACTAAGCACATTCGAAAACAGTGACTCTCCTGTGTAAGTGTAGTATGTGGCGCTTTAAATGATGCACTTGGTATTTATTGTCTTCAACGAAATCACAGACAGATTTTTAGTAGCCCAATTAATTCAGAAAAAAATTACTTTGTGGCAATTTGGTATTGAAAACTAGATGATGCCCACGACTTCGTCCGCTGAATACATGTTAAAAAAATCCCGCGGGAACCGTGGGTTTTTACTACTTACTTTTGCTACTTTTATGCCGTGGGGAACGGCATAAAAGTAGCAAATGTTTTAATCCAAGGTATAAAACTATCTCAGATCTTTCAGCCAAATCTGACCAGTAATTTTTACGTGAAAGAATAACAAACATACACACACACACACAAACTTTCGCCTTGATAATATTAAAAGTGTGATAAGAATATTAAAAAAACAAGTTTTGAAACATATTAAGTAATAGTGAGTATCTTAGAAGCAAACGATTGAAATACTTTTTTGTTACGCTGTAGCACCGTTGTAGTACCACCACCTGTACGTAACCGTAACAAAGACTACCAGGAGATCAGAAACATTAAGAGCTCTATCACTTTAATTCAACCTCCAAGGAAGCCTCGAAACTCGAAAGTGTAAACGGTTTGATGAAAACTCATAATATTTCTATAATACAATATTACATAAGTATCTGTAATTTGTATCTATTACATGATGGAAGTAAAGAATAGCGTCCTAAACTGCGCTGTTGTTGACCATGAACACATTAAAGTATATCTATATACTTTGATACTTTTTTTATGGATTTAGTCACGCGAGCATTTAACTACATTCTAGAAAGATTTTATGTACTTACCTACCAACAACAAACAAACCTACAAAAAATAACAATGTAAAAGTAACATTAAACAAAAATTATTACCTTATTTCCTAGAATCGTGCTATACCTGAAAATGTTAATTTTTTATGTGCACAATAGCACAAAAATAAAATCTGAAATAAGTAGGTAAGTACATAAAGAAAACGTGTCATACTCATAACTCATTATTATCTTTTCGAGAAACAATTATTATATACATACATACTTACGTAATTAAAAGCACGATTACTAAGCCAAAAATCCCAAAAAAGTACAATTAAAAAAATCACATTTGAATGCAATACTGTTTTTTTTTTTTTTTCAAAATTATCGCCAGTGTCACTCAGGAATAAGGAATTGATCAGGATGGTGTAAGATTTCTAACGAAACTTTCATTTACATTCTGCTCCAGTATTTAGAGGTTTTGATGAAATAAAGAAACTCACACACACATACTTGAACCCGAAAACATTACTTTGTTTTGTCTAATGACCTTTTTTGGCTATTTCTAGATTTTATCGGAGCTGTAGGTATATAAGCACAAATTTTTTTTGTATGAAAGAATTTGTATAAAGCAACTTAATGAATTGAATATAAATTAATGTTAATAAATAGGTATTTGGTTTAAAATGATTAAAAAATTAATTAATATAACTTCGCATACGATAATAATTTAAAATTAAGCACTATAATTTATAATACATCGACAAAAAATAAAACAAAGAGCACAAAGGTTTTTAATACAAAAAACAACTCGAATAGAATATTTCAAATTAGCGTATTTCAGCCAAAAAGTGATAAAAAGTTCAATTCAAAGTTTAATTTTCTTTCATCTTTGACCTACGAGCACAATTTCAACGTCACTAATTTGTTAATTGACGTCAGCATTTAAGTTAGGTATAAACGTCATCTAAAGTGATCATTATAATAAAAACACCTTTGCTTTTATTATAACAGCTGATGGTATAAGGCCGGCCGCATACTACCTTTGTTATCGGAAATGATCGATCAGAAAACTTTCTGACGCACGCAGGAAAAACGTTCGCACACTAAGGTTGAAATCTATAGAGCGCACTTTAACTTTGCTTAGATTTAAGCTGAATTTAAAACGAAACAGATTTATGCCAGCCGTATAACGCTGTCTCGTTTTAACAGTGTCTTAAGTCTTAGCAAAGTTAAAGTGCGGTCTATAGATCTCAGCCAGGGCACTCCAGGGTGTACGGACGTTTCACGTTGCGGATCATTTTTGCGTTAGAATATTATTGTTTGTCTGTCTGTATGCCACCTTTTAAGGGCCATCCATCCGTTTAGCTGATTTGCACGTGTTACAAAGCAAGGTAGCTCGCATCCCGGAGACGGAAATAAGCTCATATTTATCCTGGAAAATCGTAGAGTTCCCACGGGACTTTTAAAAATACTTAAATATTCGCTGAGTCGTAGGCCTTTTTGAGCTTTGATTTTCCAGGACAAAAAGTAGCCTATGCCCATCACCGGGGTACAAGCTATCTCTGTACCAAACGCCAAAATCTTATAAACGGATGTACCATAAAAAGCTAGCAGACAGACAGACACAACTTTCACATTTCTTAAAATATTAGTATAGATTTGGGAAACAATGTAGATACATAGTTATGGGCATGGACTATGGACCGTACAGAATATGAATGAGTTCAAAATGTGTTTGTTTAGTAAATAAGGTTGAAATGTAACAAAGTAACAATTGTAATAAGTACATATAGACGCACATGTTACTTCCGATTACGACTTTGTATTTGATACTCTATGACAAGTGTAAATTAATTTATAATACCCCCGACAAGTGAAGGTTAAAGAAACTAGAAAAGAGCTGATAACTTTCAAACGGCTGAACCGATTTTCTTGGATCAAGCCACTTTTAAAACAAAAAAAAAACTAAATTAAAATCGGTTCATTAGTTTAGGAGCTACGATGCCACAGACAGATACACATATATACAGATACACAGATTCACAGATACACACGTCAAACTTATAACACCCCTCTTTTTGGGTCGGGGGTTAATAAGAGCGGTGACAGCCTAATGGTTAAGATGTCAGCCTCCTTTTCGGGAGGTTGCGGGTTCGATCCCGGGCATCAGAGTTTTGTGCGTTTTAAGCATTTAAATATCACTTGTTTTAACGACAAAGAAAAACATCGTGAAGAAACCTGCATACCTGAGAGTTCTTTATAATGTACTCAACAGTGTGAGTAGTCTATCAATGCGCCCTTGGCCAGCGTGGTAGACTAAGGCCTAAAACCCTTCTTATTCTAAGAGGAGACCCGTGCCTAGTAATGGCAATACCTATTCGAAAGGTCAGAGATCGTTGTACCGGACACTATAGCTGACCTTGTCACTCCCGTTTACGACTTTGTATTCGACGATTGATACTCGATCGATATTGGTAATTCGAAAGTAGAAATTAGAATTTTTATTTGGACTGAATAAATAATGAAACAATAATAATTAATTGTTAACGTAAGTGGAACAAAAATACATTTTATTATTCACTAGAATCTAGATGATGCCCGCGACTTCGTCCGCGTGGATTTAGGTTTTTTTGAAAATCCCGTAGGAACTCTGCTTGTCCGGGATAAAAATTAGCCCATGTCCATCCCCGGGATGTAAGCTAACTTCATACCAATATTTTATCAAAATCGGTTAAGCTGTTGTGTTGGTGTTAAGCTGTAAATCGGTGAAAAGCTAGCAGACAGACAGACACACTTTCACATATTTTATAATATTAAGTAAGGATCATTCCATCCAGGAGGATGGATTTGAACCGGGGACCACGCAGATACGCTTCTGGGCCGGTGAGCTAAGGCTTGTAAAGTATCAGTTTGAAGGAATTTCTAAAGCTTTCAGAAAAATAACATTATTAGTTACGTTTTCTTACGTCAAGGATCAATATTTACGGATTGATATTAATGATGTGTGATGACGCTTCGTAATCAGGACCGTTATTTGCAAAAAATTAATCGTTATTGTGGGATGTGCGGGTGGCTGACTCATCGTTCATTATTACGTAAGTAAAGTTATAATATTATTACGAGAACTCAGCCTCGGCGTTGGTCTACGGTTAGCATGTTCGACTGCAGATGACGAGGTCCTGGGTTCGACTTTCGGGTTGGGTGGGATGTACTTATTGGGTTTATGTGGGTTAATTCTCAGTACTTACTAGCCTGGAATTTGGTGGTGTGTCACCCCGTGCCTTGGAAAACACGTAAATCCATCGGTTTTGCGCTTGTCTCTTTCCGGTCGTGTCAGATTTCCGTCCCATCGAGCTACGACAGTAAGGGGATAGAGAGTGTACACTTGTGCATAACATGCCTCGCGCGGTTCTAAATTAAATTCTCTATTAAGTTCTATCTCTCTGGAGATCGGCCGCTTTGGTCGGATGGACATTATTATGACGAAAAGGTACGTATTACGTATTACCTACGGGAAAAATCTAGGGAAAAAAGTTGAAAATGTAATAATAACTTGGGTTCTATTTGTTATACGTAAAATATAAGGCATCGCAAATATATACCTACGCAAAAAAATAAATAAAAAAAAAATACATATGCTTAAAATAAACACGTCTACGCATCTTTGTTGGATTATTCATCCTTAATTACCTTGAAATAACTAACATACTTACTTAAAGGTAGGTTATATTATAGTAAGAAATTAGCTAGCGATAAGCGAACTTCAAAAGAATGCTCTTAAAAACACACTAAGGTGCGTCCACCTATGATCACCTGTCGTAGGTGCATTGTCGATGACCTTAACAGGCATACCGAAGAAAATACACGTTACACGTGGTTTAGTTATTAGTTTTGTTTTCGCAATATCGTGATTGCGGACTGGAAGGGTGTGAAATGATTTCATAATTACGTATTTTTGTTTTGTTATCTGTTTTTTTTTATTATTTCACCAACAACTTCCATACAAATAAGACAAAAAAAAATTACAAAATAACTTCAGTATGGTTGTCAATTACAGGTGTATACTTTATAATAAAACTAATCTAACACTAACCTAAAGAACAAATTCTTAATATATGTATATTTGAAACAATGGAAAGTACATTTACAGTTAAACTCTGTTGCTTGTTATACTTCAGAAAGTTCAATGTTACTAGTCCGATCCGTCCAGTAATTTGTCTTGTGCATTGATAGAGCAGTCAGTCAACCACCTTTTCCTTTCATATTATATTTAGACTAGCTGACGCCCGCGACTTCGTCCGCGTGGATTTAGGTTTTTCGATATCCCGGGGGAACTCTGGTTTTCCGGGATAAAAAGTAGCCAGTGTGCTAATTCAGGATATTATCTATCTCCATTCCGAATTTCATCCAAATCCGTCCAGTGGTTTTTGCGTGAAGGAGTAACAAACACACACACACACACACACACACACACACACATACACACAAACTTTCACCTTTATAATATTAGTGTGATCTCCATTCCGAATTTCAGCCAAATCCGTCCAGTGGTTTTTTCGTGAAGGAGTAACAAACATACACACACACAATTTCACCTTTATAATATTAGTGTGATGATCGAAATCACGAACTTGGGCTACATTTTAGTAGGTACCAACAGTTTTGTGTCTTAGTCCATTTTGTTTAGAAGTCAATTTAGATTTCTGTTCAGTGACCAAAATTAAAAAATTGGGCATTTTAGCACACTGTGCTAAAACGGGTTGCATGGTTAACCTTAGAGTTCAGACCTTAGACTGAAATTGAGAAATTGAATTGAATTGAATTGAAATTGAGGAGCTGGCGAACAAAACGCTGTACCTACTTAGTAATTGTTCTTATAAATCGTCTTTTTTGGCCTATTACAAAGAAGACTCCCATTGGAAGTCGAAGCGAGTTCTTTGTAATGGTTTTATTTTTTTCACCAGCTCCTCAATTTATCTCGTCTAAAGTCTGAAGGTTACCACAGACACACGGGAAAGTTCAAAGGATACGCAATACAAACACGCAATGTTTTCAAATACTTCACGAGTTGATTCAATGGAGGTTATTTTAATACTATTGTTTGAGTTCGCCGGAATTCGCTTGTACGAGTATAATGCTTAAGTATACTACAAAAACTCATTATGCCATAACACATTTACAAGTATGCATCTCATGCCGGATATGCATCTGTCATCTATTGCCGTCAATATGGTCCTCAGTTTTTTCATATTTTTATTTTTATTCAGAAACAATTTAATTTTTATTTAGATACACAAGTTAGCCCTGCAATCTCACCTGGTGGTAAGTGATGATACAGTCTAAGATGGCAGCGGGCTAACCTGGAAGGAGTATGGCGGTTTTTATCAAACCCATACTTTGATTTTACACGGCATCGTAACGGAACGCTTGGCGGCACGACTTTGCCGGTAGGGTGGTGACTAGCCACGGCCAAAACCTCCCACCAAACAAAAAGTGTGTGTTATCACAGTGCGCGTTGCCAGTGATGGTATACGGATCCGAGCCATGGTTGCTAGCTATGAGCCTCATAAGAAAGCACTCTCACTCACTCACTCACTCTCACTCACTCACTCACTCACTCACTCACTCACTCACTCTCACTCACTAAAAGTAGGTATGCTCCTGAAAAAAGCTTATAATACAATCGAAGATTATGTAAATGACAAAAAAGCTTGGATTTGACTCGCTCCAGCAATACACGGGGCTGCAATTTTTTTTTTTTTTTTTTAATTAAATTGCTTGTAATTGTACAGTAGGGCGTATTATTTGTAAATTAAATACTTGAAAAGAGCAACCGCCGAGTTTCTTGCTGGTTCTTCTCGGTAGGAACGGCATTCGGAACCAGTGGTAGATTATTTTGACGATTCAAAAGCACTTGTAAAAGTTTAATTGAGTAAAAATATTTTGAATTTTGATTTTTTTTTGAATGCAGTGGGTATGAGCAACGAGCACGGGTAAAAAGTAGAACTTTTATAATAACCCGCTTCAAAACTGGCCATGACACACAATTGCTTGTCGGCCATGGAATTACTCTTAACTGCAGTAGTTTTCCCGGAGTTTCGTCGTAACGACCCAGCGCGTCCCTGATGGGAAATGAATGGAAACTTTCTTACCTATGATGTTACGAGGCAATTTGATAAGTCAATATTTTACTCACTCGGTTGTATTATGACACCGTATACTTTAACGGTCCATTTGCAACACTATGGAACTTTTGGAGGCTACTTATTTTAATACTACAAATACAATAACTTCACAGAGTCTCAATAGTGCAGTCAAATTAATGCATGTCATATAAACTGCATGCAAATCTACATAAAATCATTTATGAAATAATGATTATATCACTGCATTTATAATTAACATTCAAAATATTTGTACGCCGCTACGGCTAATGTGTTTGAACCATCGATGTATTGAACTATGTAATAATTACCAACATCTTGTAACACACATTATGCAAATAAAGGATTATTATTATTATTATATAGTGGACTGAAATTCGAAAGATTGGCAGTTCAAATCCCACCCGTTGCACTATTGTCGTACACACTCCTTTTTTTTGTGGGGAAATCCTCATGGATACCACCGCACCCTCGCGCGCGGAGACACGGAGGTTATGTCAGACTCTTACTGACTATGACCCTACGGTTTTCCATGCAGCGTCCGCTGGCTGGGCTACGGGGCCAACCAAACACGTTCGCGCAACCCAACCAGCAGCGCCTGCTAAGGACCCTACTCAGGGGACCAACATAGACCCTACAACATAGACCCTACACTCCTAGCACAAGCTTTCACTTGGTTGGAGAGGAAAGAGGAATTTTAATTATACCTATTTAACTAACATGGCTAATATTCTTTTTTTTAATTCATGTTTCAATAATATTTTATTCCTCATGAAAGTCAATTGTTATCTTAATTTTCGAAATTGCTCTCTATAATTCTGAACGTCCGTCTTTCTTGAGCTTCCGTAGTCCATACCTACTGGACCCTGGAGACTATACCTAATATTTTAAAAATGGAATGCATAATTCGGTGAAACAGAATATCTCCCGAATTATCCACACAAATTTTTAAAAATCGAATGCATTATTCGGTTTGGTATAAGCTCGTCCTCGGATATGACTTTTGTTGACTTAGCATTCGTCCGACCTCGTCCCGCGCTTCGGGGGCTCGACCCAAGATGCATTCGGAGCTTGGAACTAGTGTGTTTTCTTTACAAACAATCTGTAACCTTACTAAACCTTTCTGAAAATAGTACGGTAGTAATTACATTAGCCCTGACCCGTTTTAACAATGGAATTTTCTAAGAGTCAGATTGAGCCAGTTTGAAGGAACTTTGCTAAATAGGTTACCAAAAAGTTTGGAAAGTAGTTAGGTACCTATTTAAGTTGTGTAGTTACTAAATGTGTATCTTCATCATCATCACAACCCATCCCTTACCCATAGTGGAAGATTACTTTTAAAAATTGATTTGAATTGTCAAAAATAATATAAAATTATTAATTTATCTGATGAAGGTTGTTTGATATAATCGATATTTGAAGTACGTGTTGAGCTAAATCTATATCTATACTAATAAATAAAATTGAAGTGACTATCTGTTTGAACGGGCTAATCTTCGGTATGGCTGAACCTATTTTGACGAGACTTTCACAGACAAGTAGAGGATTAACCAAGGAGTAACATAGGCTACTTTTTTAGCCGACTTTAAAAATGGAGGAGTTGTGTTTTTCTACCTATGCACTTATATCTCCGAGATTTCTGAACCGATTAGTGTAATTTTTTTTTAATCGATAGAGGTACTTTCGACATTGTTCCATAAAAAATTTGGATTCTAACTCCTCAATCCTGATTCTGCAGGGGATCTGTCCAACCCACGCGGGCGAAGCTGCGGGCATCATCTAGTTATATCTACTTAAATTCACCTTGTGAAATCACCACGAACCAATTGAAAGGCATGTAAGTATAAGTACTTTGTTTTTAGTCCATACTTACTTAGAATATCATAAATATGCGAAGTGCCTGTCTGTCTGCTAGCTTTTCACGGTCCATCTGCTTAACCGATCTTGACGGGTGCAGAGATAGCTTGCATCCCGAAGAAGGATCTAATGCTACTTTTTTCCCGGAAAATCAAAGAGTTCGGACGGGTTTCTAAAAAAATCTAAATCCACGTGAACAAAGTCGCGGGCATCGTTAAGTTTGCCATAAATAAGCAATACAGAATCCTTCGTATTTAGATCTATGTTAAATTAATGAAGAATACACTCCTCCCACATTACCTAATAAAGGATTTCTCCAACATCAATGGAGGAATGAGTGCTCAGAGTTCTCATAATATACCTAATATAGGCCATCGAACGCTTACGAGTACGAATTATTAAAAAAAAAATATTTTAAAAAAATCACAATTATTCTTTACAGGAAACTTGGTGGGCGGCCGGAGGGTATTTGACACCCCCTTTGGCCTTAGAGCGAAAAGCAGATATTTTTTCCAAATGTAGACATAAAAAAATAACAAGGCTAGTGTTTCAGATCCAATAAAATATGATATTCTACTGAACGCTTTCACAAACAACTTGGCACGTGTAAAGTCACTGAAACTAATCTAAAGATCAAAGTGGATGTAGACACGTGAGAGTCTTGGATTCACTTGTTTCTTGCCTATAGCTTCACGTGTATCTTGACCTTGTGTGTTTGAGATATTTCAATTATTAGATTGGCTTGGAGGCAGAACTATAGATAGCATAGCGAAATATCGAGAATATTTATTTTTATTTAAGCCCAAGATCTCACAGTATGATATAAAGAAACAAAATTCTTAATTATAACGAAATTTCTTGCTCATTATGGTCTTGGACTGTATAAAAATTAAAATGATGTGATGTTGTGTAAAGCGGTAGTTATTGGGCTAGAATTCATTATTAAAAGATACTTTAAAAAAAATTATTAAATATTTCTATTGCTGCTATTACAACAAATACAAAAAAAACCGCCATGAAAATTAAAAAGTGTTATTTCTTGTACGGATGATACGGAATTCTTCCTGACTCTTGTCCGCACTTGAACGATTTTTTAAAATTTTATTGCGATCCATAACCATCAATCGATAGTATTTAAGGTCGTATTTTTTAGATTTTTAGAAAAATCTAAAACACCACAGGCACAGATATTAGTTTCAAGAATATGGCTGCAAAATTTCATGGACTTTGGTTGCTTAATATTCAAATGAAATTGGGGCTACGATTGTATGGAGTAAGTGACGGAGAGAGCCCTGTTAAGAGATAAATTGAAGTTAGCATTACATGGAAAATGATATCCATTCCGAATTTTCGGCAAAAAGCTCTGACACAGTCATTCATCATTCGTGTAACATTTTTGCCGAAGACGATAACTTTTCGTAGGCGACCTGAATTATCTTTGTAAAAGCACTTAACCTTGCATTGAAATGTGGGGTAGCGTAGTTCCAATATTGATCTCTATTAACTAGAGATGGGCATTATTGCTTGTTTGAAATAATTTTTAATTTGGTGAAATTATTATTTTTCTTCACAATGATTTCACAGATAATTTTTCACGGAAAGTGAGTTTTCAAATTTCGTACTAGTCGTCTGCTACATAAATGCTAGGAATTAAGATTAAGATTGTAAAAACAAGTGTAAATTAAAAATTTATAACACCCCCGACGATCCAAAGTATTTGAGTTTTCCAAAACATCATTTTTAAATAAATAATTATGTATTTAGGCAACGTCCATCTTGACAGCTTGACATTTGTCAATTGACATAATATTATGAACCTAACGGTTATCTAACCTTCTTTTCTACAAGAAAACTAGAAAAGAGCTGATAACTCTTAAACGGCTGAACCAATTTTTTTAGATTATAGCTAAGAACACTCTCGATCAAGCCACCTTTCAAACAAAAAAAACTAAATTAAAATCGGTTCATTCGTTTAGGCGCTACGATGCCACAGACAGATACACAGATACACAGACACACAGATACACAGATACACACGTCAAACTTATAACACCCCTCTTTTTGGGTCGGGGGTTAAAAATAATTTGTATGCTGTTGATTACGAGCAAATAAATAAAAAAAAAAAAAAAATATGATGCCTTAAGGAGTAGCAATGATATTTCACAGATGGTTTTACACGGAAAGTGAAAAGTGAATAAGTGCGAAAATTTGCTTTCTGTAAAACGTAGCAAGCGAATGTTTGCTATATTAACTAGATATTTTTGCCTGCCCAATACGCAGTGATGCGAGTGTTCTCGCCCGTGCGCTCTTTAGCGTCTGATGTCGGATCGGTGATCATACGTGCGCGAAATTAAAACAATAAAGTGGGATCAAATATAATTATTTACAAACTTTGTGAGACACTGAGATTTTGCTTCGTAATGCTACTAATATTATAACGCGAAAGTTTGTATGTATGTACATTATGTATGGATGTTTGATACTCTTGTATGGTTATTATTCATATGGGATTTAAAAAAATTCATATCTACGGGAACGAATTCGCGGGCAACAGTTAATTATTAATTTTTTTTAAGAAAGGTAACAAGACGTGTTATAGGTACAATGAAAATGATTTTCACCTGATTTTTCACATGGTACGGTCTGTGAAATAGTCTATCTCTATTACTAAACCTCTCTATCCTCTGAAATCATCCATCATACTTCAAACTTGTTATACTTTTATCCCAAACATTTTTTGCAGGCGTCCCATATTGTAGATTTTCTTTGTTCTAGGGGCACTTATCCCTTCATTGAAATGTGGGGCAAGCAGTCCAAATATTGGCCTTCATTAACCCGTCCTGACCCAAATGTTGGGGTCATTAGGCAGTTTAATACAAACGATCGTTCACCCTATTTACTGCTTTGTTTGTAGTTAAAAGGGTCAAGTACTTTTACTGTGTTTGTTTAGTTTCAATTTCTCTTCTTGACGTTTTCACTTTGAAAATGCGTAAATTCAATCTCAACCAGAGGCCAAGAGACGCAAACTTATTATGAAAATATAAGAAATCATTTCATATTGTGCCTTTTGATGTAGAAATCATGGGTTCATGGGTCGAGGATGCTAGATTTGTTTGTCATGTATGGCTATTCGACGAGGTAAAGCAGTAGCCTTCGGGGCACCTTGCCTCATTACAGTAGTTTAGATGTTATTTTTTATTTGTAATTTTAAATAACTATGTATTTACTTGTTTAAAAAAATTGCGTTTAGTTTATCTATAAATAGCTTCCGATCACTTGCGATGTAAAATTTTATTATCTTATCTAATGTCTAGGTACATAATATTATTTTAATGTTCCAAAGTTTCTTAATTTTTGTTGGTATTCTTTTTTCTCTAGGTATTCGAAACCAGGAACCTTTATTGTCTCTGGTCGCTTACAGTTCACGATGTGGCTCGATTCCTTTCCGCAACAAAGCCGAACAAACCGTTACCGTGACGACTACGGAACGGAATTACATAACAATACACTAGGGAATAAGATGTTATGAGGAGTTACACTGGGAACTAGGGAACGATCTGTACAGGAAGAGGACATGCCACTGAAATATAGACCTTACCACAACGAGTAAAAGATTGGAAGGATTTACTTCTACGAGGGTGCATTCAGTGATCTCTATTTAATGAGTACATCCTATAATTGCAAATGTTTATTCGAAAATAAAACGTAGTGTTAGGATTTAAGATTCAAAATAGCTCCATATAGGAAGTGACCGGTACAATAATGCACTCTCGTTTATTATTGTACTATAGATGCTTTAGTTTATGGGTGCCTGGTATTTCTAGGGAGGGTGACGGGATGCCGAAGGAGGATAGAATCCGCACAAGTACATTCCAACATGCGAGTTACCATACTACTGAAAATTTATCTCGAGCTATACGAGAAAAACTGCAAACTATCACGAAATAGATTCATGATTCAGCATTGTTTTTAACCCCCGACCCAAAAAGAGGGGTGTTATTAGTTTGACGTGTGTATCTTTGTATCTGTCTATGGCATCGTAGCTCCTAAACGAATGGACCAATTTTAATTTAGTCTTTTTTGTTTGCAAGGTGGCTTGATCTAGAGCGTTCTTAGCTATAATCGAAGAAAATCGGTTCAGCCGTTTGAAAGTTTCTTTTTTCTAGTGGTCTTATAGAGGTTTTTGGGTCGGGGGGTTTTTTTTTAATTTTAAGTTATTAATCATTTAACTATATTAGGGGAGCCTAAGAGGCTAAGTAAGAATTTACTCGAGCGTCGTATTGGATTGTGAAGATTAGATGCTAAAAATAAAAAAAGGTTATAAGGTGTATGCTTTCATTGTAGGCGAGTGTGAGAACAGGTTTTCATAAACCCTGACTACGATTTGAACTACACCATGATATTATGGTGTTTAATAACTTGAATTATGTAGAGATCCTACCTATAAAACTTTCAGATATTCTTACTAAAAGTGAAAAAAAATTAAAAGTGAAAATTTCGGTTATACTTACTTTGTTTGTTGGAAAGCTTAAGTAAGTATACCACCTACTGTTTTATATGTAGTTAGAATAAATAAATAAATGTCTGAAACACGAAGTGTCTGGGTGGTCGTTATTAGGACACTAGGACAAAACAGATTACATAAACGCATTATCTAACTGCTTATGTAAATATCTACTGTATCCATGCTGTTATCAAATCCATAGTTAAACAATTCATAGATAGTCCGTTCCAATTTAATTTACCTATTCAATATTATTTTACTATTCACACTATAAAGGAAAAGGAAAAGATGACTGACAGACTGATCTGTCAACACACAGCTCATACCATGGACGGATCGAATTGGCACACTAAGGCCTCATTCGCACGAGAGCTTTTTTAACGTCCGTTAAAAAACGTTCAAATAGAACAAATGCGTCCCCAAGTATATGTTCACACGTCAACGCTTTTTTAACGCGCACTTTGTATTTTCAGCTGCCAAAACGCCGGGTTTTAACGCAACGCTTTTTTGACGCTCGTGCGAATTAGGGCTTAGGGCTAAGGGGCTAAAATAGGGGTTTGATATTTGTCCAAAAACGGGCTTTCAATGATCTAGGCTACACGGGATTTTTCAAAACCTAATTCCACGCGGGCGAAGTTTCGAGCAAAAGCTAGATTAGAATAATAATAAAGTAACAATTCAAATGTAATATGTATTTTGTTTATCATATGATCATGGATAGGAAACTGTTTTGAACATCAATAATTTTCCTCTTTCCTCTTCAACTAATTGTACTTGTATCGTGTACAATTGAACACAGATTTGAACTGTAGTTCAAATCTGTTATTATGTTTCTATGACAAGCGATTGGAATTAGGACAGTGCGAGTTTTTGGAATATAAATCGGACCCTTTTATTCTATTTACTAGATAGCTATGTAGATATTAGTTAGATACTCTATTTTAATTGCATTAAAGATAACTGGTAAACCTTCGGAAACTCTACTGGACTTTTATAACTTAAAAAAAATCGCTTATTCATAACATGAACAGTAGACAGTTTAGACTTTAGAGAGTCACAGTATAACCCGCTTTTCTCTGACTCTCGTTATAAGGAGGTTTTTTAAAAGGACTTTTCCTTTGGGAACATCACTAGGCTCACATATTAAGCAAGTAGGTAAGAGGTATTCTGACGGCACAAAGGACCTGTGTCTAGGTAGGTGTAGTTTGCGAAGTCTTATTTGAAGCGATGAATATAACGTATAAAGTGGTACCAAGGCTATAACGTTTTTTATTTTTTTTTATTTTTTATTGTATGCATTGACATGTATTGTCTGAAATAAAATATTTTTATTTTATTTATTTTATTTCATTTAACTCCTGACCCAAAAAGAGGGGTGAAATGTTTGACGTGTGTATCTGTGTATCTGTCTGTGGCATCGCAGGTCCTAAACGGATGAACCGATTTTAATTAAGTTTTTTTGTTTGAAAGGTGGCTTGATCGAGAGTGTTCTAAGCTATAATTGAAAAAAATCGGTTCAGCCGTTTGAAAGTTATCAGCTCTTTTCTAGTTTTCCTATAGAGATTTTTGTGTCGGGGGTTTTAAAATTTTGAGTTATACCTACGCGTTTAACTATTTCATTTTATTTTTTTAATTATTTTAGGGAATTAGGGATGACATTAATCCCAATTTAACCTAGGTGCAAATTTATTGTTTAATAGTATTTCAATTCAATATTAGTAATTAATGTTATTTTAATTATGTTGTAGTTTTAGATTCTTGTAAGTTGTCAGAGAAAAAGTTTTCATGCTGACGGAAAATTGTATTGAGGTGCACAGAACTGGGAATTTCCCTACCAATAAAATACAAATTAATGCCTATCAAGATATGAGTGTATCTTAGTCAAACCATGTATTGTAAATTGTACATTCCCTATCACAACGTTACATTGCCTCGAAGGTTATGGGTTGAATAACCTCTGACGTAATCTATGACGTCTAGACAAGGCCTGCGTGGCATTGCATGACCTATTTCACAATATTTTGCAGAGACCGTGTGGCCTAATGGATAAGGCGTCGGACTTCGGATCCGAAGATTGCAGGTTCGAGTCCTGTCACGGTCGAAACCAAAATACACTTTTTATGATATTTTTTATTTTACATCAAATTTTTTCGCTATACTTAATTATTATGAATAAAGAAACAGATAATAGGGGTCTAGCAAAAATTGAATTAATTTATTTTTCAAGTTTTTTACTAATTTATTAAAAAAAAAAATATCGACGAAAAATTAAGGACGGTTTTGATACGATAAAACGTAGTGGCGCATAATTACTTTCTCTTAGCAAAAGAAAATTGTTCCGATTTATAATTAATTACCTGTTATTATTAACATAATATATATCCATCTGGCTATAAAGTCGTTGGTCTATGTAAATAATAGAAAATTTATCAAACGAGTCGCAAGGAGCCACTGGCAAGACAGTGACGTGTCAAGAGGCCCATTTTAGTACGCGACAGGTTGGAATGGCAATCGGAGAAGGAACGTTCCGCAGTGGGCGAGTGCGGGTTCGCGGGGCGTTCCCCGATTGCCAAGTCATCCTGTCGCGGACTATAGGTATAGGACATCTATATATGACGATGATGATAATGATAACAAACAGAGAGGTCCTGACTCACTGACTGACTCATTATTATCATCAATCCAAACCCGTAGATCTAGAAAACTGAAATGCACAAAGGTTCCCTTCCTAACGTAGACATGAAATTAGGCCAGATTTATCGAAATTTTCACGAAAAAAAATATATATATAAATTAGCCATGCTAATGATGACTATTATTCCCCTTTCCCCTCCAATTAAGCGTAAAGTTTGTGCCAGTAGTGGGTACGACAATAGTGCAACGGGTAGGGTTTGAACCGCCGACCTTTCGGAATTCAGTCCACTCCTGAACCGTTGAGCTATCGAGGCTCAACGTGGAGGCTCAATATGGAATAAAGAGGTTTATTTTTCCTTATGAATGAAGCGAGAATTTATATCTATACTCTATTCATGGAAAGACGTTAGTATAGGACTCTCTCTCTCTTTTATGTAATCCCATACAAATGACAAAGAGAAAAATCTCTGTGGGTATTAACCATTTCAACTTTATTCCTTCAATATTTAGTTTTTATACAGAACAAACAGCATCTAATTTGCCGAGAACCATTTCCGATAGTGAAATATGCAATATCAATGAAAATGTACCTACTAATATAATGCAATTACGCTATGAAAATTGTGTTATGCATTTGCATATGCAAACATGCAAATGATATATTTCAATGTCCAGTCATGAAATAGTAGGTAAACTTTGAGAAACAGTGTAAGTAAATATCTTGGTAACTATCATCTAATTTGTGAATAATCGATTTGTTTTACACTACAGTTTAAAACAAATCGATTATTCACAATTTTAATTAGGTATTAAATGTACGTATATAAATACAGTGTTTACGGAGATTAATTTATAGATTATTAAGAGTACTTGTTCCTAGAGGTAACAAAACAATGAAGAATAAAATACTGTGTGTATATTTTATTTTCTTTATTGGTATTTCACAATGTGACGAAGGTGTGCGCTCGCGTAGTTCTAGTGGAACTATGGACACCTTTGAGTTTGGTAAGTCGTTGGCTTGACTTTTTATCCGGCTGTGGCGAAGCTTAAAATGAGGGTTAATGTTGACCTTTATATATGTACTTCCGTTCCTATGTCCGCTCATAACTACTCAACGGCTCAACCGATTTTGATAAATGATACGTCGCGTCATTAGATTCGTCTTGATAGTGCGAATATCACTGGGTAGGATAAAAAAACCTACAAAAGATGGCTGAAAAAGATGCAGCGCAAACCACTGTCGGGTTTTTTCAAAACTTTTTCAATTAAGTACCTACTTGTTTCGCTTTTACTGTAGAAAACACAATACTTACTTAGTGTTTCCTGGGCTTAATCCGTTTATTCACCCTTAAACAGTGGCTCTAGGACAAATGGTCAGAAATGTGTGTCCACCGCGGACCAAAAATTAATAAGTAAGTATACAAATTCACCATCCGGGATGCACAGATGGTCACACGTTTTCGTCTATGCAGTATGCACTCCTAACCCCTCGGGTAGCTGTTTTAGGGTGTATAAACGGAATAAGCTGTTATCTCTATCCTCGGTATATTCAGTTTCATCATCATCTTCATCAGCCTGTGGACTTCCACTGTTGCCTATGTGCTTTCCCTAAAGGGCTGAAAGGACTGAGCCTTCCTCATCTAGTCACTTCCCGCCAGCCGCTTTATATCGTCAGTCAATCGTGGTGGAGGGCGTCCCACACTAGTCTCCACTCAAGGACTCACCGGCTCCAACGGCCATCGCCTCTACGACAGGCATGGCCTGCCCACTAGCTTGCTGATAGTTTGGCTATGTCAGTGTATCTACCCTAAAACAGCCAATGAGGAATTGAATAGTAGAAAATATATATGGCCGTTTATCCACCCCGGATTAAAAAATAATATCTGTATACAAATTCGCCGTCGGGAGGGGAAAGATAGTCACACGCGTCGTGTTCGAGTATACACTCTAGTCCCTGTGTGTAGAGTGGCTGTATTAGGGTTGATAAACGGAATAAGCCGCTACGTCAACTAAACTGTCCACAAGTGTAAATTATTATTATAACACCCCCGACAAGTGAAGGTTACAGTAACTAGAAAAGAGCTGATAACTTTCAAACGGCTGAACCGATTTTCCTAGATTATAGCTACAAACACTCTCGATCAAGCCACCTTTCAAACAAAAAAAAACTAAATTAAAATCGGTTCATTAGTTTAGGAGCTACGATGCCGCAGACAGATACACACGTCAAACTTATAACACCCCTCTTTTTGAGTCGGGGGTTAAAAATATAAATAAATGCTATAATGTACTTAGGGCCGATTTCACCAACGTAAAATAAGTCTTATCTGGGAGTAAATATTTTGATACTAGCCGATGCTCGCGACTTCGCCCGCGTGGATTTAGGTTTTTCGAAATCCCGTCGGAACTCATTGATTTTCCGGGGTAAAAAGTAGCCTATGTGCTAATCCATAATATCATCCATCTATCTCCATTCCAATTCCACCAAATCCGTCCAGTAGTTTTTGCGTAAAGGAGTAACAAACATACACACACACACACACACACACATACATACACACACACACACATACACACAAACTTTCGCCTTTATAATATTAGTGTGATATTTTGGCATGTTTTCGATACAAAAACTGCTATCACGCCCAATTTATTCTTCGGTTCAACGTCACTCGATGTTGGTGAAATTGGCATTTAATAGTATTTCTTCGTGCAGGTGGAGATCCTATAAAAAGGCAAAGTGGTGAAGTGACGTTTACTAAGTCTGGGACAATTGGAGCCTTAGAGAAGAATGTGAGAATACCGATAGTGGTAAGTTTTCTGTTCGTAAATTAGCAAACTATAGACTTTATTTAGGAAAGCCTACTAGAAGGACAAATACTATCTGTTATTACGTAATTAGGCTACAGTTACAAATATTAAGAATCATGAAATACACAAAAAAAAGGTTTTCACGGTTCCGTACCTCAAAAGGAAAAACGGATTGATTCTAGATCAATGGGACGTACCCACAGAAATCCAAATAAATACAGTACCCTATGGGTTTTCTTGACAAACACGACGGACGGACGGACGGACGGACGGACAGATAGACAGACAGACAAATAGACAGACACACAGACAGGCAACAAAGTGATCCTTTAAAAGTTCCGTTGGTCCTTTTGAGGTACGGAACCCAAAAAAGTTAGAATAGAATAGAATAGATTTTTATTCAACTAAACTTTTACAAGTGCTTTTTAATCGTCAAATAATTTACCACTGGTTCGGAATGCCGTTCCTACCGACACCCGAGAAGAACCAGCAAAGAAACTCGGCCGTTAGAAGTGCGTGCCCGGGATCAAACCTATAACCTCTCAAGTAGGAGGCGAACGTTTTAACCTGTAGTACACCCTAGTATGACAGAAATCCTTGTACACCTACAATACCCAGCAGGAAATATTGCACATCATCGAACTTTAGAAAGAGAATTTGGCTTCGTAGAGCGTCGTCTCTGTTACTCATACCTATGTGACGTTTCGTCGGTTTAAACGACAGAGACAACGCTCTACGGGACCGTCTCTTTCCTAAAGTTCGATGTACAATATTTCGTGTCGGGTATCGTACTTATGCATCTATTTTATTTCCAGATACCCGAATGCACTGATCTGACTTACGTCCGCGTCGACGTGGACAACCCTATTGGCCCTCCCTACGTGACAATGGATTATGATTTGAATACCGTAGTCATCAAGTACCGACCTTTACAATACAGTCTATCAAGTTATGTCATCACAGCTAAGTCTAAGCTTAGTCCACTATGTACATTCGGAGTATAAATTATCATTTTTAAAAGCCATATTATGAGATCTTATGCTCAAGTCTTAAAAAAGTTATTTTATTTTTGGTCAGCATTTAGTTTATGAGGGCGAAACCGTGAAAATACGTTCCGAAGTAGTCATAGAACTATTTGTATGGTAGCTTACGCTAGCTCCGACTTCCGTCATCCGAGTTCTCTCCGCCATCCGTGAGAATATGTGCCTCAGATTCAAATCGGACGTACTTATGACGTAGATATGTCAAAGATGTCCACTGATTAGCTTACATTTGGATGAGAGATCAGATTTATTAGTGCGTAAGCAATATCCGAGTTCGGTACGAGTTTTTAACCGACTTCAAAAAAGGAGGAGGTTCTCAATTCGTCGGAATCTTTTTTTTTCATATATCCGTATTTTCACGGACTCGGATCGGATAAGTGCGTAGCCGCTCTGACTCTACCATCAAACTTAATACGGACATCAACAATTTAGCCATAAATGTTTATACATGTAGTAATGTACACGTGTCATATAGATGAACTGCAAACTGACTGCAAAATTGCAGTTGGGATGCATTTTTATTGTAGTTGACAATTGACACAACAGCATCGCAACTGCCGACCGGTTGCCTTGCCGCATGCAGTCGGCGCGGCGCGCGTGCAGTTAGAGTGAATTACGAGTATGTAGATTGAGGGAACTATCGGTTTGATCATGACTATGTCAAATATTGGGCAATGGTGACGTGAAATCGAAGAAAAATAGGGCTACTTTACGGCTACCTGTGTCAAGTGCATTAAAACATTTAACACCTGCCAGTGACGTGAACTTTGGTGCAGTAGTATTACGGGCATACAATTTGAACTGCACTGTCAGTAGTTGAAAGTGATTCTTACCGTTTAACTTCTTCTGTAGTAGGTACAGAACCCTCAGTGCTCGAGTTTGGACTTGCACTTGGCCGCTTTTTTCCTAAATAATACGCTATTCTGGGTGACAGCTTTAAATATTTCGTAGCTACAATACAATTACATATATGTGTTTTATTATATTATTATGACGATTGTGATTTTATATATTATACGAGTTCCTGCTTAATTATTCTCCAACACTCCATTTTATGGGTAATGTCCGTGGCGTAACCTTTGAACGTGAACAACAAGTTTCTAATGAATTTTGAAACAATGGAAGTTGAATAGGAACAATTGAATGGATTCAAGTCGACGAACGTATTGCCTTATTGAGGAAATCGTAGTAAAACAACAGTAGGAGCCTTTGTACATGGCTACGTTTTCACGTGCAGTCAACGCTCGTTTTACGAACGCATGTCGGAACGCCTCATAGTTAGCTCAACGGTTGAGGAGCGGACTGAATTCCGAAAGGTCGGCGGTTCAAACCCCATGCCCCATCCGTTGCACTATTGTCGTACCTATTCTTAGCTCAAGCTTTACGCTTAGTTGGAAGGAAAAGGAGAATTTTAGTCATGAATAGCATAATTAATATATGTTTTAAATGCACGATGTGGCTGCAATTTGTATTGCGAGAGATTGTGGACTGCGAAAGATTTTGAACCGACATTAACGGTGTAACGCATAAATTTTAAATATTTTAGTGTTTAAACTATTGTGAGAGATTCATTATAAATATACATTACAAGTATACAGATCCGGCTTTACTCACGTCCTATGAAAATGGACACCAGATGGGTTCGAAACTTATATATTTACCTATAAATTTTAGATAATATATAGTCATAACGAAGAACATATTTTGTTAAGTCGAGGTATTTACGACGAAGTCGCTGGCATCATCTAGTTGTTGAAATAACCTTTTTCTAAGACCTTTCAATAAGTTAAAATACAAAAAATAATGTTGGACCACGATTATTATAATGAATGCAGAAAACGTGTGTTTATCGCACGATCTTTACAAAAATTGTAATGATCCTATTCGTAATATAAACACGTCATTTATTAACCCTTTTGATATGTTAATACAGTCTATTATGTCTTATTCTTGTGTCAGTTTATATTTTATTACGTGGTCACAAAACCGAAATTAAATCGGTTATTTCCCTTATCAAGTTTCCAAGAAGCTAAACTGTTAAGGATAAACTGGTTAAGATAATGGTTTTATTTATAGATGTCATGGCTATATGTTAAAAAATGCATTATTTAGTGCCTATATTACATACATCACACTAGTGGTAAATCGATGATAGCCCTGGATAACCTACTCCGGGAGTCCAGGGTTCATTCTCGGGAACGCACATCTGACTTTTAGAAATATCATTTGCTTTAACGACGAAGGAAAGCAGAGTGATGAAACCTGCATGTTTGAGAGTCTTTCATAATGTTCTCAAAGGTATGTGAAGTCTGCCAATCCGAACATGGCTCGCGTGGTGCCCAAACTCTTTTCATTTTGAGAAAGGACCTGTGCTTTATAGTGACCCGTGGGGTTGAGATGATGATGATGATGATTCAGATTGGGCGCATGACACGCTAGCTTGGGTCTTCCGGCTATAAAGCTTGAAAATTATCTTTAGTCAAATGCCAAATCAGGCTAAAATATTATGAATAAATGATAGGTAAGTACGAGTAAGTATGAGTTGGATGCTCCTGAAGGATCAAAATTGAAAAGCTTAGGACTATTAGGATCGTTTCTGTCAAATTAAAGAAAACTTTTCGGACTCACTTCGCTCGTATGCGTATATTATACATGATCAAATTGTTATTTTCTGTTCATTACTGAATCTAGTAAATAAAAACATATTATTTTATGTTTCATATCTGTTCACTATGAATAATCTGCATCGTTTCCGTGAATTTTTGCGCTCACTTCGCTCGTCTGTAATTACTTCATGCATTCATGCATTATTTTAGTAAAAAAACGTTTCACAAAAAAACTTGTGACAAAAATCATAACCACCCACGCTTTCTTTCTCTTGTAACATAAAATAATGTGTCATAATGAGTGAATAACACTCGTTATACAAAACAAAAACGAACATGCTAATATGTTTCTTATTCTTTGCGCATTAAATATCAATTTGGATAACTGCATTAATACATTTTTTGTCATAATAAATGTGTTGGTGTATCAATAATGATCTCGTGATAAGCCTAATTCAGAATGATATACTTACATGACTTACGTTTCAAATGAGAAACCCACATGTCTTTTGTTTTAGAGGTACGCAGTAACGTTGTGTGAACCTTCCTCGAATTTTTGAAGCTATTAAAGCTAGCAAAAAATATAATGAGTAACGATACGATTACTTTATTTATATAAAATTTTAATAATGCAAAAAATATAAACTGCTTAGGTATATACCTATCTACATGGCCTTCAAATCAAAATTAATGATAGAAGTGTTTTATGGTATGTAGGTATAATCAGTGTCACTGCCTACCATATTATAATTATGCGAAAGTGTGTTTATTTTTTGATTTTTCCACAGAAAATCCATCAAAATATGAATAAATATACTACAATTATACATAATTGTAATATGGTTGAAGGATGTATAGTATAATCTATATTTTTATAATTATTAAATATAATTAATAAAATTATATATCCTTCAACCACGCAGCTACGGAGCAAGCAACGCATCGACGTGATACGCATGGGGATATTGTTAAAGATCTCGCATCATGGGATTTTTAAAAACCTAAATATACGTGGAATCTACATGGGCGAAGTCTAAGTCAAGTTTATTACATATTGTCAGTATGTAACCTACGGAACCCGCCAATAAATAATTAGGTCAGTAGCGATCCATCTCACATAGTGACCTAGTGACACGGTACTCGACAAAATTGACTCATCGGTTGCCACCACTGGTTGCCACGCCCTCTGCCACGCTTCCAGCCCGAGTTAACGAGATAATCTCTCAGTAATCCTTCTAATAGCTTCTACACTTTACTTATTACTCACTTGTAGATACCTTACATACATAATATTTAATGTCTTTAACAGGGCTCTCTCCGTCACTCTCTGTCTGTGGTGTTTTAGATTTTTCTAAAAATATGTAGTTTTAAAATTACAGGGGCTCAAAGATTTGTATGAAAATTTTTAAGACCGCGTAACTTTGAAACCGAATATTTTAACAGAAATCTGGAAAACCACAGACCTAGATATTAGTTTCTAGAATTTGTCTGCAAAATTTCAAATGAAATTGGAACTACGTTTGTATGGAGCGAGTGACGGAGAGAGCCCTCTTAACGAGATAATCTCTCAGTAATCCGTCTAATAGCTTCTACACTTTACTTATTACTCACTTGTAGATACTTTACATACATAATATTTAAAGTCTTTAATATTATGACACTTGGTCACATTTTTTGTAGAGCTCTGTCTTTTTTACTCTCGTGCGTTTTGTATCTCCTTCTGTCTTACTTATCACTGAGCACGAATTTTAGATGCTACTAGCTGATGCCCGTGACTTCGCCCGCATGTTTTTTTTTAATTTCCGATAAAATTGACACACTATTGGTGTGTCCTGTGGCTATGGCCTTCCCCACGATGCAAGCTATAGACAGATATAGCTTGCATCCTGGTATAGACCAAACTTCATCAAAATAAAGCTAGCAGACATACAGACAGACATATAGACAGACATAATAGACATATAGACAGACTTTTTCATTCCTAATATTAGTATGGATTGGTCAATCACAGAATAAGTATAGTAGATAATAATAATATGTGGATAGGACTAATACTTTTTTGTAATTGTAAAATAATTGTAGGTATACCTACTATAGACAGACAGGCAACACAAACCTGTTTATGACTTTTATAACTTAGGAAAAAATGCAATAAAATCTCTATGCTGTGGTAAAAATAAACCCACACAAACAATCTAAATAATGTCTAGATAATAATTTCATTATTATGATTATTACCCTGTAAGGTATTCCTTTGGAATAACGGAATTTCGTTATCATAGAAAGTAAATAAACCTATTGATAGGTTTATTTACTTTCTATGATAACGAAATTCTGAAAACGCTGAAAGGACGGTAAACGAGTTTTTATACGCACTTATCTAATGGAAAGAGGACATTCCAAGGACATACAAAAAAGTTTATAGGCTTCTTGAATAGGCTGCCTAATGTATTGACACGGTCCGTGTAGAAGGTGTCTATTTGGTAGATACCATAGAATTGAGAATTGGTATAGAAGTGTATAAGATATACTTTGACACCGTATCGTGAGAGTTTCAGGATGCAAAGCTGTAAAATTTATTTCCCCTTTAAAAAGAAAATAAAAATAAAAATAAATCTGTTAAAAGAGATGTATTTGCAACTCCACTCTTATTGGAATTTTGCCTTGATTTCGCTTATATGTCCGTTTTATAATGCTTTCACGGGCTTAATATATGTATTCGTTTACACGCACAACGCTAAAAAGGCAAAGTTAAAAATTGTGGTGTTTTGCAATAGTCCAAAATTACTTAAGCAAAATACAAATATTTCACATTTTAAAATGTTTAAATTTTAAAGACCTGTATTTATCTGTAATACCTACCTATATCTTTAAAATTTGATCAATTATTATTTTTCATAGTTTAGTTTGTTTCTTGTATTAATTTTTTACTACCTATTTGGAATTTCCGTTTATTATGGGCTAAATGGCATTAAGTATGCAAAGATCTACTGCGTACCAGTACCATTTAACGTCTTTTGGCATTTTGCGTTTTTGGTATTGTGTGTTACTTATTGACTCAATTCTTATAAAAAAGTAGGTTTTTACTTTGCCCTCATTCATAATCTGTGTTCCAAATATATATCAAATAAAAAAAAATCCACGTGGAAGTAATATGTCTAAAGAGAGTGAAATAATCACGATACAAAAACTTCATTCGCAAATTGGTAATTTCCTATTCAATTCGAAGTGGTCCACGTGTATCGATCCAAGAGGGGTTACATAAAATTTTATGGTGTAGTAGTATGGTGGTTTAATAGTACTTACAATACAATAATAAAAATATTAATGCCCTCATAAAGCGGCGACAGCCTAGTGCTTAAAACTTCGACCTCCTATTTTGGGGTCCGCAATTTCGAGAACACCTCTACGTTTTCGGAGTTATGTGCGTTTTAAACAATTAAATTCCCCATAATGTCCTCAAAAGTATAGAAAGTCTGCTAATACAGGCTAGCATGGTGGACTATGGCTTTAAACCCATCTTATTTAGAGAGGAGCTCTCAGTACTGGACTAACTGCGGAGGATTGGTAACAGGATCCCGTTGGAGCACTCTGGTAGGGTATGGAACCCTGAAAAATTGTTAAAAAATATATCAAAGGCGAAAAAAAGTTATCGAACCGATAAATATTGAACATTTCATTTTGTTTGACCTACCTTATCCTATCACCTTGCTTATAAAATAAATTTTATATTATTATTATAAATAAATAACAATAAATGCCCCATAAATATGTAGCTCAAGAACGATTTAATATAAATATCTAATAGATTAGGTTACCTACTTTCAATGAACTGGATTAAAAAGAAATTAAATTTGTATTTTTAATACAAGGTCGCGCAATGGTATACGCCCTTCTAGGGCTCCTAGGTATGTCAAAGGTCTACGATAGTTTGACCACCCACGGACAAAACTGTAAGAAAACCAGGGGCCAGAAAAAATACTATATTTTCTGTATTTTTTAAGGGAAATGTAATTTTTGGGGCCCTGTACCCGAATTACTAAGCATCCGCTGTCTGTCCGTCTGTCTGTCAGCGAGCTGTATCTCAAGAACCGTAATAGGTGGAGAGTTGGCCGGCCCTTATTAAAACCTAATTTCCGGTATTTCTAGGTAATAAAAAAATTGAAGAAAGATAAATTACCACAAATGTCCTTGACTTTGCGGGTGGGCGTTTCTAGAAAAATTAGCTATCGATCAGCCATTCGATAGAAGATGGGTAGCTTACGCGTGTCCATTGTTATTTAATGTTTATTAACGATAGATAGATAGATAGACAGATAGATAATAGACATAGTATGTAGGTACGAGGTAGATATAATGATAAATTTTTTAATACATAATATTCATTAAATCTAGGCTTGTGGTGTTTCCCAAATGTATTAAATTGCTCCGTTGTCTAGAAACACGAGCACAAAGTTGGGCCTTTTTTTAAAGAAAATTATAAATATTTGAGCCCCTGTAATTTTAAAACTACATATTTTTAGAGAAATCTAAGACACCACAGGCACAGATATTAGTTGTGAAATTTTGCTAGCAAAACTTCATAGACTTTGGTTGCTTAGTATTCAAATGAGAATGGATCTACGATTGAATGGAGCAAGCATAGATATTATTTGGATTTCTGTGGGAGTAAGTGACAGAGAGACCTCTGTTAATGAGTATGTCATCCCAAGATCCGTCTCCGTCGAAAATATAGCATCGAAGTTGTTCAAGATTATGTAACTATCTAGGTCAAGTAATACAACTCGGGAGGAACATCTTTGACAAGGAAGCTGACAGAAGAATACATTGGTAATCTAACGTAGTCCTAGTTTTCTAAAGTCCAATCGAAAGTTTCATTTTCCCGTGTCACAATGGGAACGGGCACCGTGTTTAGCACTACCACGAACCGCTATTTAGATTAATGGACGTTAAGCATGGCATATATCAATGTTGGGCGTGGACGAGTTTCAGCAGAACTCAATACTTTAAATGCTTTGCCCAATCGTGGTAATAAGAAGACCCCGTTATACAGTGCGTGTTTTTTAACTGGGACAGTATGGGGAATTTAAAACCGTAGGTGAATTACAAGAAAACTGTTTTAGGAACTATTAGGTCTTTTTTTGCTAAAAAAAATTGACATTTTTTAACCCCTGACCCAAAAAGAGGGATGTTATAAGTTTCACGTGTGTAGTCTCGTAGCTCCTAAACTGATGAACCGATTTAATTTAGTTTTTTTTGTTTGAAAGGTGGCTTGATCGAGGGTGTTCTTAGCTATAATCCAAGAAAACCGGTTCAGCCGTTTGAAAGTTATCAGCTCTTTTCTAGTTACCTTCACTTGTCGGGGGTGTTATAAATTTTTAATTTACACTTTTTTTTTTTTTTTTTTTATTCTTTATTTTGTGATGGGGCTTAATCTAATTTACACTTGTGGTCAAACGTAAGTTGTCCATAAAAATACTACTTATCACTTAAGTATATACAAAATACTTGTTCAGACTAACTGACTGGTTTATCAACGTAGTAAACCACTTGGGTTAAAAACTGAGCTATCGGGGTTACTGCAATTTGCGTCTTGGTATCCTGAGTAATTAATGATTCATCAATTATTATTACGTTAGTACCACTTAAATAGGAGACAATGGGAAATGGTGTGACCTTATTACAATAGCTTATTACAAAAAAAAACGCATCAAATTAATCTTATGAAATCGGTCATATAAGATCACTTAGGTACAATTAATTTTATGGGTAATGTAGTGGAAAATGTATTATCCTTAAGCAATATAAGACTAGGGGTTTTCAGACTTCCGTCCGGTTACATAATAGCTGTAATTTTCTTTAAGATAATATTTTATTGATTAAAATAAACAACAAAAAATTAAGGCTGATTTTTCAATTACCAAATCTTATTCTTTATGGGATCTTTCAGTGGAATAAATTACTTATTTAACGCTTAAATAAAACAAAGTATGGTGCCGTTTAAAGAAAACAGTTTATTTTTTAAAGTTGTGCCACTCAACACCAGTTAAATACCTTAGGTTTTGTTTATCCTGGCGCCTCTTTGAGCATTAAATCCAAAAGACCTTATTAACTCACGGACCTATAGGTTCTCGTATTAATATAGTTCACTATAATTGTACGCCTCCGAGGTATATTTTTCATGCACCCTTCAATGGGTTGTCGGCGTCACACCACAGGACGCCATTAGTCTTCGTCGCAACAAGCCACCGAGGTCGACACGGAAAATTACTTTCAGTGAACACACGGACCATGATTTTATAGAATTTACGATAGGCTCACGTGACAAAACATTGTTTCTGTAACTTAGATTTTTACACGATTGCTCAACAAGTGTAAATTAAAAATTTATATCACCCCCGACAAGTGAAGTTACAGTAACTAGAAAAGACCGAAAAGACCTGATAACTTTCAAACGGCTGAACCGATTTTCTTGGACTATTCCGCGCCTACGATCCAAAGTATCAGAGTTTTCCAAAACATCATTTTCAAATAAATAATTATGTATCAAGGCAACGTCCATCTTGACAGCTTGACATTTGTCAATTGATATAATATTATGAACCTAACGGTTATGTAACCTTCTTTTCTACAAGAAAACTAGAAAAGAGCTGATAACTCTTAAACGGCTGCACCAATTTTTTTGGATTATAGCTAAGAACACTCTCGATCAAACCACCTTTCAAACAAAAAAAACTAAATTAAAATCGGTTCATTCGTTTAGGCGCTACGATGCCACAGACAGATACACAGATACACAGATACACAGACACACAGATACACAGATACACACGTCAAACTTATAACACCCCTCTTTTTGGGTCGGGGGTTAAAAAGATATAAAAACAAAGATAAAAACAGTACCTATTCAAAATGATTCTTCTTTTATTGATGAGTTAAGATTTTTATTTCTAACGTGGACTTTGTGTACAAAAAAAAATATTCTTCCTTTTATTTGATCGGACCGATTTCTTCGAAATAAAAGAAGTTATGCCACATAATATCAACAAATAGCTCGCAAAAAAATATAATCATTACTTAAACTCGTACTTGGCCGGTTTTTTATGACTGTTTTTAATATTATAATATAATTTTTTTTTCGATAATTTATGGTCTAGTTTCACCCCATATCCACAATGATGCGATAAATTCTGCTTGCGATTTTCTGCTCGATTCAACGCTTACTATGGCACCCTAAAGAGGATGGTGACTATAGATGGATCCATCTAATACCAATGGTGACTTCGTAGGGGATTTTCAAAGGCCAAATTGTTCCACTACTGTGCCGCTTTATTCCGTTTATCCACCCTAAAACAGCCATCCTAGGGTATATACTCGGAAACGTGTGTCTGTCTTCCACCTAATAATAATATTAATATGTAAAACAAATTCCGCGGATAAGGCGGATAGATGGACATAGTATTTCTGACTTTTCCGAGTATACACCCTAGTGTAGCTGTTTTAGGGTGAATAAACGGAATAAGTCCCTCTGGTAACTTCGCAGTTTTTTTTAAATTATATAGACTAGCGCTTGGCTGCAATCAGACCTGCTAGCAAGTGATGATGCAGCCTAAGATGGAGCGCACTTGCCTAGAAGTTGCCTATTCAGTGTTGACTTAAGAGGGCTCTCTCCGTCACTCGTTTCATACAATCGTAGTTCCAATTTCATTTGAATATTAAGCTACCAAAGTCCATAAAATTTTGCAGACATATTCTAGAAACTAATATCTATGTCTGTGGTTTTCCAGATTTCTGTTAAAATATTCGGTTTCAAAGTTACGCGGTCTTAAAAATTTTCATACAAATCTTTGAGCCCCTGTAATTTTAAAACTACATATTTTTAGAAAAATCTAAAACACCACAGACACAGATAATAGTTTCTAGAATATGTCTGCAAAATTTCATGTACTTTGGTGGCTTAATATTCAAATGAAATTGGAACAACGATTGTATGAAATGAGTGACGGAGAGAGCCCTGTTAATCCGCCGCGCGCGCGATCAAACTAGCAATTAAATTGAAAATGCATTGTTACAACATGTTTGTGAATTGTGATATAGAAATAACAACTTTGTTTACTAGAACTGATAGCAATAAACCCAGCCAATTCAATATTGTAATACCTATTGTACTCTGCGGTGCAACTCCCTGGTGGATGGGGGAGAGAGGTGAGCCATCCAGCTACAAGGGTATATGGAGGGTAAAACTACACTGACGTTACCCTTCCCTATTTATTTTTGCCTGGTACGAGCTCGTCTGCAAGCAATGTGACGTGGTTAGTTTAGTTAAACGTTTAAACGCAATACGCGTACTTAGCTAGTATTTATAGGGAGGGAAAGCTTTCCATGAAGCTCCCTACAAGGGGATATGGGTGAAATTTCCATGGAACTTATCAGCTCAGTGGAAATTTCAATGACGTGAATGCACCGCTTTTGTGTTTATCTTTGCCTGGTACAAGCTTGGCTGAATGCAACGTGACGTGGTAAGTTTTAATTAACTGTCGTGAACCGTTAACATCTAACGTCTCATTTGACCCTAGATAGGTTTTGCAATAACTAGGTATCTTTGATTTCACGTTACCTTTAGCCAAATATTTGATAAGAGTGTCGGTTCAGGATCAAACCCGAGAGTTTCTTCACTCTAGTTCACTCTGTCAACGTCAATAATAATCTCTAGGGATGCGATGATGTTAAATCTCTCCTACCTAATTCTACTACGAAAATAATCTTTTCTCCCACTTGGTCGGAAATTGCTTCATTATTTGAAAAAAAAAACGTCAATCGGCTCTTTTATGTTCGCACATCAGCAATTTCTAACACAACAATAATACAATTTTTAAGTTGTTTAGTCAAAATGAGTAAGTACTACCGTGCCTATTACTGATTTCATCAAAAAAATGCATATTACATTAATTTGCTTGGCAAAAGTATTTAATTGTTTCAAAAGTTGTGTGTGTTTCAAAACGATTATTATCGTTATGTATGTATGTACAAACTGGAATGTAATTTTTTTCTTGAATTCTCGCAAATGGGAGAGAAATACATACTAAATGTCTCGGTCAAAATAGCAATTTCGTTTAGTTCAAAAGGGTTCGGCGAGCACCTCGTCCTTTAAAATCACTTAGGTAGGAAGTCCTTTGCTTCACCTCGTCCTTCCGAAATTACTCGGCCGGGAACTGCTTTATTTCCGGCCTAGACAGTAATACATTATTTCAAAGGCGAGGTAAAGTTGGTGTTTTACGTGCCGATCTCCACGATAAGTCGCATTCTAAGTTCAAATTTTTGATTCACCTGCGAAACTCACCAATCAAATCCATTTCTATACCCACATGTTAGACATTAGGTATTAGTTAGTAGAGATCCAACTTATAAGGCAAGCTTATAAGCCATTCGGTAGGTTACAATGAAACCGAGTAAGGCTTGAGGCTGGTGCTTGAGGTTAACCTTTAGTTGCCTACATCGTACCTACTTACTTTATATCCAACTAGTTACATAGTAAGGATCTTATATAAAGGGTAAACCACCCTCCTTCATCTACTAACTCGTAAACACTTGTTGTATAACGGGTTTTCCAGAAAGTTCCAGTACTTCCAGTCAATAAAGATCCTACGGCTTCATTGCATCAGGGAATTTACTATAACATTTAGATTTGTAGCGTTTGTACCTTATAAAATACTACGAGAAGCTTTATGAGTTCAAATTATTCAGTCTAAGCAATTAACGATAGCGTGTATATCAAACGAAACAAAAACAAATGGTTCCGGCGTCCTACAAAAAAAGGCTTGTTTTGTCCACCTCCTTGTCCACCAACTATAAACACGGAGTACTAGGATACCATAAAACACAAATAGCATAATTGTGAGGAGTAACAAAAGTGATCAAAGAATGCACTCACTCACTCTTTCTTAACACTTTTTTTTTAACTTGGAAACCGTTAACATTGGCAACGAATTCAAAACATAAGTACCAGGAATATATCAAACGCTGAGGGTTAAACGGCTGCTGTAGAGCGTATTGAGTATTGATTTAAAACAAGTAAAAGTGAAAACTCAGCCCATCCTACTCTACTATCGTACAGTGGTATTTATAACTATTAATAGTAAATAATAATTCCGAACTAAAACCTCGCCGGGACTTCGTCTGTGTTGGTGTTGGCTGGCGGGCGTGCTCTGCCTTTTTGGAGTGTTTTTTTAGTTAAAACTGACTGGAAAGCGCTCTAAGGGGGTGCCGTGCGTATGTCGGCGAGCGCCGGCACAGACGGGGTCCATAGTTGTATAGTTTCCATAACTTGTTAGAAATAACTACAAACTTGACATTGGCTAATCTTTGTAAAGCCAGACGAGAGAGAAAAAAAAAAAACCTCTGTCTTGTTATTTTTGTACTTTCCTGAAGAGTGAAACCACAAAACAAATTAATTTTGAATTTTCATTTATAATCACGACTAACATTCCCTTTTCCCCTCCAACTAAGCGTTAAGCTTGTGCTAGGAGTGGGTATGTTATCGCACATGTTTGCCGCGCTTTTGAACGGAAGTCACGTGGCATCTGTTGGTAATGTTTTTAGGAACGCAACGGTGGCGCCACCTCGAAAAACTATCTTTGTGAGAGTTCTACTCACTTTGGTTCGGGCGATCTTAGTGTGCAGACGTGTTTTATCAATCTGTTATTATTGCGCTAACTTAGTTTTGTTGAGTATCAAGCCTTAATCATGGAAATAAGGGTTGTATTTATTCATTCTTATATTTTTATTGAGGTTCACTTCTGGTATTCTTATATCAGAAGTGGGATGGTAACCTAATTGCCCACTCGCTTTTGGTTCATCTGACTGACATTAGAATCGATTAATCAAAATAAAGTACTTAAACTTGATTTTTAAAGTTTCGTAGTAGTTTTGCTTTTTGTAAAATCTGTGTAAGTGTTGTTTCAATGTACGAACAATCGCATTGTGGTAAACGGAAACGTGATTCAAGTAAGAAAGTGTTATTCTTCCACCGTCGCATCCGTCGTCCGAGCTACGTTTACGGGTTGCGTGGATACTCGACAATCGCTGCTGCCCGGTACCCGCGCTAACGAGTGGTACAGGTACCAACATTGTGCGTGGCGACGAATCAACTGCTAGCCGCATATCTACCTGCATCTTCGTTGATTAAAGTAAGGTCTAATAATTATTTCATTTGTAACTTTGACGCGCATATTTTCAATATCAATGTTTGGTGTGGAAAATATTACACGGAAACGAGTGTGTGGCTTAACGAATGTTTAAATTTGTTGATTGTTGTCATAGTTCTAAGGGTTATCACATACCCTCACGTTTAGGCTACTGCCATAAATAATAATTTACAGTGACAGTAGATTTTTTGTCGATGTAGGTAAAACTGAAAAAAATATTTCCGTTCAAACCACGATATCCTACGGTTTTTGTGAACTAGTTTTGGTTCTTCCACTGTCCGATATCTATTAAGAAAATAAGAAAGTAGCCGGTAAATTAATATCTCATTTTTTGTTACTGTCACCTTCCATGAAAACCTACTTAAGTTTGGTAAAATAAAATATGGCCACGTTATATTGTCTGTTTTGATAAACGTTCAGAATCAGTCAACCTTGATCCATTAATGACTAATGTAACTTTTTGTGAAGTACCAATAATGTAAATTTTTGAAAAATAATAATAATAATAATTAGACATAGCGTCTCAGAATTCAGTACCGGCGTTATGCTGTCGTTGAAGGTACCGGTAGACGTTACATGTGTTGGCAATAACAGAACGCGAATGGTTACTTTCAGTCCAATGCAAGAACCTAATATTTAAGACGTTGCCTATTGAGTTTTTCGATATAACATTTGAAATTGATTTTAATATGGTCTTAAATCGTTATGTGAATAGGTACACCTGTCATAATAAAGACAGACGTACTTAACCGAACGAGAGTTCCTTCATTTGAACTCTGTGCTCACATTTACCTTTCTTTTCTTTGAAATTTCCGGTGTAATACTGCGCATTCCACGTGGATGCGAGGCTTGTCACTAGCCGTGACATCTTGATAGTGCTGTGGTGCTACGCCACGCACGTTGCTGCAAAACGTGGTACCTCATCGTGGCGTATCAGTGAGATCTGCTGCCTGTCTCATGAGGCAATATGATAAGTGCTGCTAAGCGTTTGTTTATGCTGTTTGGTAAGACCATTCCAGTTTGTTTTTACTTGTGTTCATGATGTCGGTATGTGTTGTAGTATGAGGCACTTTCTTTGAATAGTTGCGAGCACAGTGAGTAACTCTTACTCACATACCGACTTAGACTTGATCTCGTGAGATATGCAAGCCAGTGTGTTGGTACGTAGGCACATTCAACGCTTTGAGAAAGGCAATAATGCCTGTTACCAGTGAGATATACTTATGTTTTTAATAATACTTCTGTTACTTCATAAAAGGGAATTGCTTATATTGTGTATACTATACATATACATGTGAATTACTTTAGCCAAAAAGATTTCAATCGAGTCAGTCTCATTTTTAATTTTAGATTTCCGTTAGTACTTTTATTAGAATCGTATTAAATATGAATGTTCTTTTGCTCTTCATTGTTAAGATCAGGACAAGCCGAGCTAAAAAAAAAAATTAATGACTGAGTTGTTAGAAAATAAAATATACCCACCGACGGACTGAATATGATAGGAGATGGGTCGTTCCTATGACTTGTATTTGGCAAGTGATTAGAGTGAATCATGACGAGATAGGCCATTTGCTGTGGATAAATCATTGGAAAGAATCTAGTTATTATATTGGTTCCCTAAAATGAAAAAGGTTGTATCTAAATATATAAAGGATTGCATTTATTTAGTTTATTCAATATGAACCCCTGGTTAAAACTGGATGACGTGTGTGTCAAGCGTTTAGAGATGGCCTAAGATGTTGTCAGGTAATAATACCATTTTAATGCATCTTATGGCTCTTGGATTGATTGATATTATTTTAAAGTACCTAGTATGAGACTTACTTTTACCTTATCTTAAATGTCTTTTATGTCATTATACTTCAAATTTGTATATCGGTACGAAGATAAAAGTTGTGACGGTATTTAATCGTGTAGAATTAATCAATTACAATAGAAGTTAAGATTTATAGTAAGATGAACTGGCCGCCGATGGAACAGTTCAGAATAAGTCTACGTATCAGATATACAAGTAGCTCGTACATCCCTTTGTTTAATTGGTTAAATTTCTCGAAGTTCTTGTTGGATGGACCTCCAATTACTAGCTGTTGATGGGATAGTGGATTGGAGGCCACTCATTGGAATTCGGGAAATAGGTTGTTCATAAATCATTTTGTTTGATTAAATTTTGCGAATTCCATGTGTTGGATGGACCTCCGATTGCTGGCCGTTGATGGGATAGTAGATTGGAGGCCACGTATTGGAATTCGGGGCATGTGGACCTCCAGTTGCTGGCCGTTGATGGGATAGTAGATTGGAGGCCACGTATTGGAATTTGGGACATGTGGACCTCCAGTTGCTGGCCGTTGATGGGATAGTAGATTGGAGGCCACGTATTGGAATACGGGACATGTGGATCTCCAGTTGCTGGCCGTTGATGGGATAGTAGATTGGAGACCACGTATTGGAATATGGGACATGTGGACCTCCAGTTGCTTGCCGTTGATGGGATAGTAGATTGGAGGCCACGTATTGGAATTTGGGGCATGTGGACCTCCAGTTACTGGCTGTTGATGGGATAGTAGATTGGAGGCCACGTATTGGAATTTGGGGCATGTGGACCTCCAGTTACTGGCCGTTGATGGGATAGTAGATTGGAGGCCACGTATTGGAATTTGGGACATGTGGACCTCCGGTTGCTGGCCGTTGATGGGATAGTAGATTGGAGGCCACGTCTTGGTATTCGGAAAATAGCCAAATCAAATTTTCTTATTGCTGTTTTTGTTCTCAGCAACTGCACCAGACATAAACGCCATCCAGGGACGGAGGCGTGCACAGGACGGCCGTGTTATCGCACATGTTTGCCGCGCTTTTGAACGGAAGTCACGTGGCATCTGTTGGTAATGTTTTTAGGAACGCAACGGTGGCGCCACCTCGAAAAACTATCTTTGTGAGAGTTCTACTCACTTTGGTTCGGGCGATCTTAGTGTGCAGACGTGTTTTATCAATCTGTTATTATTGCGCTAACTTAGTTTTGTTGAGTATCAAGCCTTAATCATGGAAATAAGGGTTGTATTTATTCATTCTTATATTTTTATTGAGGTTCACTTCTGGTATTCTTATAGGTACGACAATAGTGCAACGGGTGGGGTTTGAACCGCCGACCTTTCGGATTTCAGTCCGCTCCTATACGCGTTGAGCTATTGAGGCTATAATACACAAAATTTAGTCTTTTTGGCCCACATCTTCAATGTTTGGCTACATTTAGTACTCTAGTATGGCGCTTTCATATTTGTTTACATTAGGTACACTTTACCTGTGGGGGGTTGGAGCAGGCGGGGTGAAATTTCTCTTCTATGCTTATGATATCCTAGTGCTCAATGTTATGGTTACCTACAGGTGCTACAGTTTAAAACTGACTTATTCTAAGGAAATTCGCAAGTTCAGGCCTGTGGTTCAGGTACTAGAAAGGCAATAATCATTGTCATAATCATCAACTGTCATCCGCATTTCATTGATTCACTAGGCATTAAAAACCAGTCAAGTGCGAGTCGGGCCTCGCTCTTTTAGGATTCCGTACATAATAATTATGTACAGAATATTACGAACATAAATATTATGAACACAAAACAACCTAAACAAACGTGGCCGTCGAAGCAACCAACATAAGACAATGCGGCACGATGCTAAAACTTATGGTAACTTTAAATTTTGCGGCCTGCAACATGACAGACAGACAGACAGATAGACAGACAGACACACTTTCGCATTTATTAAGAGGGGTCTCTCCGTCACTAGCTTCATACAAACATAGTTCCAATTTCATTTGAATAATATTAAGCAACCAAAGTCCATGAAATTTTGCAGACATATTCTAAAATGAAATTGGAACTACGATTGTATGAAGCGAGTGACGGAGAGAGCCCTGTTAAGTATGGATTTTATATTTATCTCTATTCTCTTGTTTATAATAAATAGGATAAAATAATGACGGAAGGTTTCAAGGGATAATAACAGCTCTTACCTATTTTTAATATCCTGGTCGTGAACGTTATAGTTTACAACAGGTGGTGTAACCGTTAAAACGCCGTTAAACAAAGCATAATTGCGTTTTTTGTGAAGGCTTTGTTATGTTATGGCTTCATAGTTTATGATGTTCTGGTAGTCGGTATTTTGGTTACGCAACAGGTCGGTCGTTCAGTTGCCCGATCGTCCTCTGAAGAGATTTTCCAACTTTCATTTTGTAAGATTTTCAAGATCATGCATGATTGAAAAGCAATCTGAAACGTGCTAACCCGACTTTATTCAAGTTTTAAAAAATTAAAATAGCCCTCTATTTTTTACCCGACTACGGCAAAGCCGAAAGGAAGGGTTACAGTAACTAGAAAAGACCTGATAACTTTTAAACGACTGAACCGATTTTCTTGGATTATAGCTAAGAACACTCTCGACCAAGCCACCTTTGAAACAAAAAAAAAAACTAAATTAAAATCGATTCATTAGTTTAGAAGCTACGATGCCACAGACAGATACACAGATACACTTGTCAAACTTATAACACCCCTCTTATTGGGTCGGGGGTTAAAAATAAAAGTTTATTGATTAGAAAGAGTCATTCAAACTTCCTTCGTCCAGTTAGGTATCGTTTTTAGAGCTGTTTTTAGAATGTTTTCAAAGGTGCTTTTCCAATCTGTACTCACACAGATTTAACGTTTGGAACTTACTTGCACCCCTACTCTACAATCAATGTACTGGAAAATCCTGCATTCTAGAAAACTCCAACCAGTTAAATAGTTCGTCAGTATGAAAACATGAGTTACCAGGACCACATGATCCGAATGAAAGGAAAAGCGGCTTTCCCATATTTTCTTTATAACCCTGCGCAATGTCCTTTTGCGCAGGGAGGCTTCCCTCAGGTTGTTGATCCCGAATCGCCACGCCCAATCGACCTTTTTATTCGAAGTACGTTTCAGAATGATCCGAAAAAATGTTATTATTCGCAATGTTCACTTTTTCATGGTCATAAACTACATAGTAACTTTTTAACTGCCGTTTTAGGTTTTTAATGAGATATATGTGTGATATTTAACCAGAAAATTATAGGAATTCACGTGATTAGTGGGAAAATCGGCAAAAAATGATGATTACAGAAATAAAATTGAGTTTATTTTCATGAAGCGTTTTGGGCGCCAAGAAAATCCGGTTTATAAGCGTTTACCACGGCAAAGTTACTACCCCTGAACCCTCTGCAACCCTAGTAGCAGAGGTCGTGACGCGGGGAGATTTTTCCGCGAAAACGGGAATTCCAAGGGCAATTTAACCTTCGTTCGGAAAAGTTCAAGAAAATTTCTCTAGGGCTGTCTACAAATAAAAGGCATTCTGATTATATTTGAATATCAATCAAAGAAATCATTTTAATCTCATTAGTCCAGTGCTCATTTTAGAGTTCCATACCTCAAAAGGAAAAACGGAACCCTTAGGATCACTTTGTTGTCTGTCTGTCTGTCTATCCGTCGTGTCTGTCAACTTCCCGTTGACCTAGAATCATGAAATTTGGCAGGTAGGTAGGTCTTATAGCACAAGTACAGGAATAAATCTGAAAACCGCGAATTTGTGGTTATATCATTAAAAAAAAAATTAAAACGTGTTTCAATTTTCAAAGTAAGATAATTCTATACCAAGTGGGGTATATGAAAGGGTTTGCCTGTACATTCTAAAACAGATTTTTATTTATTTTTATGTATAATAGTTTTTGATTTATCGTGCAAAATGTTGGAAAAATACCCGAGTACAGAACCCTCAGTGCGCGAGTCTGACTCGCACTTGGCCGGTTTTTTGACTGTGGTTTGTGGATCATAAGGGTCCTGGGTCCCGAAAAAAACTTGTTGGGGTTTTCTATCAAGACATCCTTAGAAGCATACCAGAGTTGGAAAGTTGGTGATGTTCTGTACTTTCGTAGAGCTTCCATTCATCCATTCCATTCCATTCTTCGATTCATTGCTACTTCCATTGGTCATGCGCCTGCTCTCTCCCTGGTCGTGTCGGATATGGTCCTATCGGACTATGAGAGTGAGGGAAAAGAGAATGCAGGTGTATGTTAGCACACATACTTGTGCACTATATTATCTCCCGTGCACTTGGCTAGTCGCCACTGGGCTTGACTGCTGTGGTCAAAATTCGGTCAAAAATTAAAATGTCTTTTGTTTGTTTAGTTTTGACATAGATCATTGATTTTGAAAGAGCCTTTGATTATTCTAGGACATAGATAGATCTATTGGCACTCCGAGCAGTATTAACTAGCGTGTCGATGACGCTAGTTTGAAGCTTTTTAACCGACTTCGAAAAAAGGAGGAGGTTATCAATTCGTCGGAATCTTTTTTTTACCCATTCCAAAATCGTCCAAGCGCCTAAAGAATTTTTTACTTTCAAATGTAAGTATGTATGTGGTTTAATAAGCTCATTTTTGAGGTTTCTTGGGGTGTTGATTACAAAAATTAAATCTAGTATTTTTAAAATGAATCTAGATTTTTAAACGGTAGGATAATAATAATAATTGTTAGATAGGTATAAAGCCATCACTCAAAGAAGACCTATCTTCTAAAAGAATCAAATTCTATTACAAGCTTATTTATGGGCATTTTATTACACTATTCGACGAGCTTTTATGGTTGTAAATTGCGATTAATTTTAGATTTAAATCTAGATGGCAATTTCAGTGCTGCTATAAACGATTTGTCTATAGCGTTTTTTTTTAATTTAAAAAGTAATAAATACTCCGTGCCCTAGCCTGGTGTATTTTAGGGTTCCATGGGCACCCGAAGAGTGCGAAGTGCCAAGCCAACAGGACCTTATTACTGATACGGAACCCTTCGTGTGCGAGTCCGATTTGCACTTGACCAGTTTTTTGAACTTCAACTTAGTCCTAGATAATAAGTTAGTAGGTAGTTATCTTTTTGCTAACCAAAGTTTTTTAATAAGTTTTTTAAGCGTCCGCTTATGTTTTCTTGATGAGTAGAATTCGGTACGGTCTATGTTTTGAATAAAATGAGCTACATTTGCAAAATGCTAGAATTATTCATATTAAAAAGAATGACTTAGAAAATGTGCCTTGAAGAATATTCACAATCTATCTGCAAAGTTGTCCATTCGTATAACTCCAATTTAATGAATACAAATTATTATCAATCTCAGATATGCTTGGATCTGTCATCTGTCGATAAATTACTTAGCAACATTGGTACAATTTTTGTCAAATAACGTAGCTTATTTCTAAGTAAGAAACATATCGACAGATCACAATCGCATTGATTAATTAATTATTTATTAATATCACCCGTTAGAGTTCGCACCGTCACGACTCGATTGATAAGTTATCCATCCAACCATGGTATCTTTGGAAAATTTATGGAAATGTGTACATTCCGTGCACTGGTAACTGGTGTGGGTCGTCCGGGATATCGAGTATTGATCGGTTCGGAAGAACTCTCTCTAGTTCGTTATCTCCTAGTACTTTCCGATCAGCTATCCATTATCGATGATTGCCGATACTCGCTCACCAATAACCGACCGTTTCCTATCGCCGATTGCTCTGACCATGGTTCTCAAGACATTCAAGCATAACGATTAACGATATTGTTATAAAAATAAGAATAGGTAACTTAAAAGCTCGTTTCAGTTTTCGTTGACCTCTAATATAATAATTAATCAATCGATTACGCAGCAATATATTCCAATAATATTTATTCAAATCAAAAGCAAAATCATTTTTATAAAGTATAATATTTATAGTACACCTTTTGATAGTTAGAATTGTTAGATTTTTAAGATGATATAATGATATAATTAATTACGTAAACTTAAAACTAAAGCTACGAGGGTTCCAAATGCGCCCAGGTCTGAGAAGAGCCCATAACAAACTCAGCCGGGTATTCTTTTTATTATTGACTTCCCTAAATCATGTGAGTTGTGAGTGCTGTGGTAGTCCACTTTGGCTGTGGTCTTATAATCCTTATAGTCTTATTATAATCCAACCTGGCGGGCCCTAGCTGGTGGAATCCCGGTTAAAAGATGGCCACCAGGACACAAAGTTGCCCTGCGCCTCGCCCGGGTAAGGAGGCCGTGCCTCGTTGCCCGTACACACCTCAGCTTGGCTATTACGGCTAAACGAAAAAGACTCACACTGCTCGAAAGTCATATTTTGTAGGTATAGGTATACCTACTCGTAGTTTTTAACCCCCGACCCAAAAAGAGGGGTGTAATAAGTTTGACGTGTATATCTGTGTATCTGTCTGTGGCATCGTAGCTCCTAAACAAATGAACCGATTGAAAGGTGGCTTGATCGAGAGTGTTCTTAGCTGCTATAATCCAAGAAAATCGGTTCAGCCGTTTTAAAGTTATCAGCTCTTTTCTAGTTATTGCTGTAACCTTTACTTGTCGGGGGTGTTATAAATTTTTAATATACACTTGTTATATTAGCTCTTGTTCTAAGTAATTAGGTCTTAACAAGTGTAAATTAAAAATTTATAACACCCCCGCCAAGTGAAGGTTACAGTAACTAGAAAATAACTGATAACTTTCAAACGGCTGAACCGATTTTCTTGGATTATAGCTAAGATCACTCTCGATCAAGCCACCTTTCAAACAAAAAATTAAATTAAAATAGGTTCATTAGTTTAGGAGCTACGATGCCATAGACAGATACACAGATAACGTCAAACTTATAACACCCCTTTTTTGGGTCGGAGGTTAAAAATACAAAATTACCTCTTATTTTCTCTCTCTACATTTTGGGACTTTACATTTTCGCTTCAATTATTAAGATATATATAAAAGTAAAAAAAAGGTCGCTCGATTCGATTCGAAGTTATTTCAGTCGAATATTTTGTCAATATTTTTTTTTGTTTAGGGGTGGCTCTTTCAAAATCAATGGTTTTCTGCTATTCTTTGGCTCTGTGGTTGTTAAAATATAAGAGGGGATGAAACAAAAATGGCTCCAACAGAGTTCCAAGCCTCCACAAATACTAGGACTGTAGAGGTATGTAGAGATCAACCGCATTCCTGTCTGTTCCTGACCGAACTATCCTACTTCAGCGGATGTACTAAACGTCGGAGTCAACGAACCATAGGTTAGACAAGGACATAAACGGGATGCCTATATTCAATTTACAGGATAACCTCTAGAGCTATCATAAATAAAGCTTAAATTCCTTCAATCAAATATTTTATATTTTCAAACCGGATGCATAAATCGAAAGACCAGCTGATTCAGAAGCAGATGATTAAAAATACCTTATTTGTAAGTTTACAAAAAACCTAATTGCAATTTTATTTTCTTTGTAACAAGAGTGAAACTCGCTCGGACAATCTTGACTTTTAGGGTTTTGAGCGTGAGAAATTCGGGAAGAAACTTCTTCGATATCACCAGGAACACATACTGTGACAAGAGTTTTGTTTCCCACAGCTCAGGTAAATATTTCTCACGCCTATTGAATATAAATACCCCATACTTCCTTCCCGCCTGATTAAACTTTTGTGAGAGAATTTGACTTTATTCAATTCCATTTTTCAATTCAAAACTAGGACAGATTTTGTCCCGTAAAAAGATTTCATAAAATCAGCTTTATAAGCCCAAAAACACTAAGAAAAAAGAAAACTAGGTAGGTAGGTATCAAGCACATAATTTTATTAAGGAGCTTATTCAAAGAAAATCCTAGAATTGAGTTCGTTAAAAATAGCAATGAATTGAATGAAAAAGGTGCCTATCCATAAACCGTAGTGTTAATAAAAATGGCAACCCTACTTATCATTTTATTAACCCCCGACCCAAAAAGAGGGGTGTTATAAGTTTGACGTGTGTATCTGTGTATCTGTGTATCTGTGTATCTGTCTGTGGCATCGTAACGCCTAAACGAATGAACCGATTTTAATTTAGTTTTTTTTGTTTGAAAGGTGGCTTGATCGAGAGTGTTCTTAGCTATAATCTAAAAAAATTGGTTGAGCCGTTTAAGAGTTATCAGCTCTTTTCTAGTTTTGTTGTAGAAAAGAAGGTTAGATAACCGTTAGGTTCTTAATATTATGTCAATAGACAAATGTCAAGCTGTCAAGATGGACGTTGCCTAAATACATAATTATTTATTTGAAAATGATGTTTTGGAAAACTCAAATACTTTGGATCGTCGGGGGTGTTATAAATTTTTAATTTACACTTGTTATATTATTAGTGTGAAAAGTTATAAAAAAAAATTATCGTGACTTTGCCCACTCTATTTAGTGAGGTAAGTATTTTAAAAGCGTTTAGTAATAAGATTTAAAGTTACATAGACTATTTTCATAGACCTTATAAGTTTTCCTAAAGTGGGCATACTTGTAAAAAATTGTCTGTTTTTGGTCCGCTCTCTAAATTTGCCTTTTTAACCCCCGACCCAAAAAGAGGGGTGTTATAAGTTTGACGTGTGTATCTGTGTATCTGTGTATCTGTGTATCTGTGTAACTGTGTATCTGTCTGTGGCATCGTAGCGCCTAAACGAATGAACCGATTTTAATTTAGTTTTTTTTGTTTGAAAGATGGCTTGATCGAGAGTGTTCTTAGCTATAATCTAAAAAAATTAGTTCAGCCGTTTAAGAGTTAATAGCTCTTTTCTAGTTTTCTTGTAGAAAAGAAGGTTAGATAACCGTTAGGTTCATAATATTATGTCAATAGACAAATGTCAAGCTGTCAAGATGGACGTTGCCTAAATGCATAATTATTTATATGAAAATGATGTTTTGGAAAACTCAAATACTTTGGATCGTCGGGGGTGTTATAAATTTTTAATTTACACTTGTTATCATATAAATTTAATTTTATAGACTTTTGTTATTTGACAAGATCAGTACGTATTTTAACAGTATCGTAGCACACAAACATATTAAAAATAATACTTAATGATTTTTAAAATATCCAACATTGAATCAAACAAGTGTAAATTAAAAATTTTCAACACCCCCGACAAATCATTTTCAAATAAATAATTATGTATATCTAGGCAACGTCCTTCTTGACAGCTTGACATTTGTCAATTGACACTTGAATATTATGAACCTAAGGGTTATCTAACCTTCTTTTCTACAAGAAAACTAGAAAATAGCTGATAACTTTTAAACGGCTGAACCAATTTTTTTGGATTATAGCTAAGAACACTCTCGATCAAGCCACCTTTCAAACAAAAAAAACTAAATTAAAATCGGTTCATTCGTTTAGGCGCTACGATGCCACAGACAGATACACAGATACACAGATACACAGATACACAGATACACAGATACACAGATACACAGATACACAGATACACAGATACACAGACACACAGATACACAGATACACACGTCAAACTTATAACACCCCTCTTTTTGGGTCGGGGGTTAAAAAGAAAGGGCAAAGTTGTACCGGTTCATATTCGAAATTCAAATCAAAATGAATCCATTGATCATCCAGCCATCATGAATTTGTATTTGAATCCATTATGTATTTGAAAATCAGGGGTATCGGAAATCATCGATAATGGAGGAAGTATCGAAAAGTATTAGGCGAGCATAGACAGTGAGAGTTCTATCGAACAAATCAATAAACGATATCCCATGCCTATCTATCAACATGTGATCTGGATTCCAGACATGGACTATCAGCTCTAAGTTGATGATGGTAAAGTTGATATTACAATAATAAAAGCACAGCGAGTCAGGTCGACTGTGACAGGAAGGCGGACAGGTGCGCATTCCGCATTCCATAATCCACGAGGTGTTGGAATGTGTAGCGTATCCAGTTTTTCGTCCAATATTATGGATCTGTTATTGATTTAAACATTAGTTATTAGTAGCAATGGATCGTTTCGCAGGTAGCGTCTGAAAATTCATGTAAAAAGCCTTTTCATTTCGTAACTTGCTACCTAGTAAGGTATAAAGTTAAAGTATAAAGAGTAGCATGTGAAAAATCACGAAGCAAAATCTCATAGTTTGAAATAATTACATTTAATTCCGCTTTGTTGTATAATATACTCGCATGGCTATTAGAAAGGTAGCGAATTTTCGCATTTACAATCGAAAATGACAAAAAAAAAACTTACCGTGAAAAACCACCTGTGAGATAATACAGTTCTATTTTGATCACGATCATAATTCACAGTTAAAATGTAAGAACGCAAATTGAAAAATCAGTGTTCATGAATAATGCCTGTGAAATAATTGTGAAGAAAAGTAATACTTTCATCAAATGAAAATCATTTAAAAGCAGCAATAACACCCATCTCTAGTCATTAGTTCTTGCCTATTGTATAAACTACATCCAGCCAACACATTTACTCTACATTCTATGACGGTTTATTGAAATTATTTCTAAGAACAGTAATTATCTATCTAAAGTATTTGTCTGTGACACTTCTTCAGCCCTGGAGACCGAACTAAAGTACTTACTTTTTTGATTACTTAATCAAAATCAGGATGTACCAATTACAGCCATACGGGTCACCGTGATACGTAATTGTTAAGGGAACAACCATAGCACTAAATTATAATATAATAGCGACTAGCGTGCAAAAACTGCCCTATTTCCTAGTGGCCTGTAGACACCATGAGTTATGTTATGTAGGACTTTCCTTTAGTTTCTGGAGTATCTCGAAATGTGTGTAATCACAGAGCAAAGATCTTATAGAGATAGTCAAAGCTCATACATTCGTATTTTAAAAAGTGAAGACAAATTCGTAAGCTTGGTTCTCAGGTGCAGAATGTAGAGGCAGTTGACTGGGCACATAATATTGCGAAAAGCCGTTTAACGTTAACGATTAAGGTGTACTGAAAATAATGAGACCAAAATTGTCGAATTTTGCTAACGTTTTATGGGTAAAATACTAAATACCCAAAACAACACTTCAAGAATAAAATGTGGGCAAATGCCAACTGGATTTGCAACTCTCTCTATCGCACGATACGGAGAAGGCAGGGAAGCGGCGTGAAACAGATAGCGTTTTATTTAAGTTTGCACCTCGCGTCGATTACCGAAGTAGGCGAACCGTCCTGCGCGGGGAGGTGAGCGGGTAAGTGGGAGAGGCACCGCATTCCAGCAAGGTGCAAACTCAGCTTGACCAAATCATCAGTGGCTCTATAGATTGACGACGACGAATGGTCACCCTACAAAAGTTCAGAGGGTCAACCACACTATCCGAGTCAGTGTTGATTGACACACTTATAGCATTTATTGCATCGTAAAGCAATTAGGCTTTCCGGAACACTGCTATGGGGTCGCCGTCGCACCCAACCATTGTGTAAGGTGTGATAATAATTTTACTGAGATAATGTAATGGCAGATAATTGGATTAATTGTTGATTTGGACTAGATAACTTTTTACAGAAGATGCCTAGATATGTATATCTAGGTAAATTAGAACATTCCAATTCTTTTAGCTTACTATCGTTACTGCTTATGACAAATCCGCTATGTGATTTTTCCGAATTTTCGTTTTTGATGTCATTTTGTTCTGTTTTATAAGGCGCGTGTACATGCAGATACATGTTCTCTAGCCTGCTATGTCAAGAAATTTTTAGATAGATATTTAGATATATTATGATTTTGATCTAAAAGTAAAAATTTTTTTTTTTTCAAAAAATTGAGTTCAATTTAGTGTCTACGGAAAACTTGTGATTTTCCACATAGCGGAATTTTATGCGCTCTGACTCGTCTAGTATTTCTTCACTGAAAGTCCAAATACCAATTTTCATGAATATAACTTGAAAAACTGACTTTCACACAAACTTTCGCCCCCTATTTCAGTTCAAAAAAAAATACGCCAAGCAAAGTATTAGTTCTTTGCGCTTACATATAGATCTAGGTACCTATTGTATGGAAGATGTAAAAAATAAGAAATTGCTACTTAGTTACAAATAAACATCAACTACCTAATTGCTCTCACGAGACACGACGCGTGACTGTTTTATAATAAGACATAATAGTCTAATATTATGCTATAATAGTACAGAAACAATAGGTGCGTCTTGGTCAGAAAGAATGAGGTTAATTCTGTTTAATGGGTTTTCTCATGGTTTTCTAATGGAGAAAACTATTAAGATTACTTGCCTTATTGCGTACTTCTATACATCGTTTTTACTATTTTAGCCTCCGTTGTCCGTTTGTTTGTATATCAGCGGCTGTATCTCGTGATAAGTAGAGCACAGAATATCTATTGCCGCCATAAAAAAAAATTGGCAAAGTGCGAGTCAGACACTCGCACTGAGGGTTCCGTACTCGGGTATTTTTTCTAACATTTTGCAGGATAAATCAAAAACTATTGTGCATAAAAATAAATAAAAATCTGTTTTACATGTACAGGTAAAGCCCTTTCATATGATACCCCACTTGGTACTAGTTATCTTACTTTGAAAATTAAAAAAATATTTTAATTTTTTTTTAAATTATGTGATCACTTTGCGGTTTTCAGATTTATTCCTCTACTTGTGCTATAAGACCTACCTACCTGCAAAATTTCATGATTCTAGGTCAACGGAAAGTACCCTATAGGTTTCTTACCAGACACGACGGACAGACAGACAGACAGGCAGACAACAAAGTGATCCCATAAAGGTTCCGTTTTTCCTTTTGAGGTTACGTAACCCTAAAGTATTATTTCTTGTACAATAGTACGGAAATCTTCGTGTGCTTGTCCGTCTCGCACTTGACAGTTTTTCTCATCAAAACCTCCAATAGAGCTGACAATATATTTGAAGAAGTTTTAAATAAACATTTACCTACTAAGTATACAATACTAGCAGTTGAAATATCCAATCAGCAGACAAAAGGCTTGCCAAATGAAACAGATAAAAAATGTTTTCAGTATATTTCACTGCAAAACAAACCGTTACAAAAATGTACTGAAAAAATTTCAAGGACTACGTTAAATATACAGAATAGCTTCCGTATTTTATTATGTTGACTAGCTGATGTCCGCGACTTCGTCTGCTTGGATTTAGGTTTTTAAAAAGCGCGTGGAAAGGTTTTGATTTTTCCGACCTAGTAGCCTAGGTCACTCTCGGGCCTCGGCTACCTGTGTTATTATGTACTAGCTGATGCCCGCAGCTTCGCCCGCGTGGATAGATCAGATCCCCTGCAGCATCAGGATTGAGGAGTTGGACTCCAAATTTTTTATGAAACAATGTCGCAAAGTTCCTCTATCGATTAAAAAAGAAATGACGCAAATCGGTTCAGAAATCTCGGAGATCGATAGAAAAACACAACTCCCTTTTTGAAAGTCGGTTAAAAAAGTAGCCTATGTTACTCCCTGGTCAATTCTCTACTTGTCTGTGAAAATCCCGTCAAAATCGGTTCAGCCGTTCCCAAGATTAGCCTTTTCAAACAGACAGACAGACAGACAGACAGACAGACAAAAATTTTAAAAACGTGTGATTCGGTTATAGTATCGTTCAAATAACCATATGACCTTAATATGCGGTAGTTATTTCGAAATTACAGACAGACACTCCAATTTTATTTATTAGTATAGAAGTATAGATTCTGAGCCATTCTACTCACGACACTGCGGCAGGTCCGATTTAGGAGGCACTTAGATTGGAGTAATCTAGGGTGGTCCCTACTCCCTACACATGGGTCTAATCTGTGCGTACGCAGACGTGTGAAAGAACTAGAATGACCCTACACAGATCCTCCCCCCTTTTACACCCTGAATCGGCCCTGCCGCAATGTCGTGAGTAGAGGGGCTTTAACTATGTCCATGTGTATTGTGTATCCAACACGCGATGAACATACGAGTAAGTTGAACTAGAATTGAACTCGGAGCGTTCAATAACAACAGAGAGCTCAATTTGAGTTAAACTCGAGTTGATTTGAAGTAACTTCAGTTGATCTAGAGTTGAAAGGTCGTTCGTCCCTGTGTTGGGGACGATACGCAGAGAAACTTTCAGCTTTTATAAAATAACGAAGGTCTGGCAAGCGCTGGCTCTCTTTCTAGTAGGTTATCTACTTTCTATTATATCTCTTGGATTCACTTAGAGGATTCCCATTAAATTTCGGAATCCTAAAAATGTAGGGTGTTTTGGGAAAAATTAAAACCACTTTTTTCAATGCCGAGTACAATTTTCCTTTATTAAAGCTTAAAATATTATTAAAACAAGCGGTAAAGTGAATAAACATGCACCCTCTTCTTTAGACGAACGTTCAGCGATTTTCTCAACCTGTAAGCAAGTAAATATTTTTTTAGTAGGTTAAGGACTAAGTTAACCTTTTTGTTAGTGAATCAATTCCAGCAGGGTAATGATGATGACTAATAAAAAGATGGGACAACTCATCGCCGGCTCACTACTGAGCACGGTTTTCGCAATGCGGATTAACAGGCTTCACACACAGAACATTATGGAGGCATGCAGGGTTCCTCACGAAGTTTTCTTTTAAAGCAAGTGCTATAAAATTGTTTGAAACGCACATTTAAACCTACCTATTTAAAGAGGAGGAAAACCATATTATAGGTATAAACAAACAGCCGCCGCTATTCAGAAAAAATAAATATCATATTTAACTCTCATTATTAAAGTTAATTGCCAAATTACAAGATGATAGAGTAGGTATACCAACCAATTTCAAACTGATCAAGAACTCACATGGCCTGTCACGTGTTGGTATCAAGCAACTCGTGTGTGGCTGCGCGTGTTCAAATAATTTTGCCATTTAACGACTTTCAAATGATAAAGCACCTACTTAATTATGTTAATTAAACATTCGTCCTCGAAAAAATCCATACTAATATTATAAATGCGAAAGTCTGTCTGTCTGTCTGTCTGCTACCTTTTCACGGCCCAACAGTTTCACCGATTCTGACGAAATTTGGTACACGGTTAGCTTATATCCCGGGAACGGACATAATATAGACACGGAAAATCAAAGAGTTCCCACGGGATTCCCAAAAACCCATCCGCTTAAGCGATTTGTACGAAAGGTACCGAGGTAGCTTGCGTCCCTGAAATTGACATAGGCAACTTTTTATCCCAGAAAATCAAACAGTTCCCATGGGATCTTTATAAATCTAAATCCACGCGAACGAAGTCGCGGGCATGCTCTAGTTATTAATATTGAGATCTAAAGGTACCGAAACAAGATTTTTTTTACGTTACTTTGCGGAAGTCCATGATATATTTACATGGAACCAAATGCTTAATTTGCTATAACCCCTGTAACAGATAAATCTGTATGATAGGCACCGCCCGCCCTCCCACTGCTAAACATGCAGGAAAAGTCAGTCACCAAACAAGCAATACGTTGTCAGAGCGAAACGTGCGTCGAGTGTATTTTGGGTGATTCGTGTAGCGCTTCGTGATAATGCGTATTGCTTGATTAGTGGCTGGCTTTTCCCGCATGTTTAGCAGTAGGAGGGCGGGTTCTGCATATCGTATGATGATGTCGCATCATATAGATTTGTCTGTTGCTTTTGGTTCCTCGAAACAAAACAATCAAGTGCGAATAGAATTTGCGCCTAGGTTCGCCATTCATCACACCGTCTACTGATAGACGTTCACTGCTAAACATGGTCTCTTGTAGGGACTTCCACAAGGTTTTGCACAAGGTATGTACTGAACCCATCAATGAGATGACGGCCACGTGCCAACCCTTAGATAGATATAGATAGAACACTTTATTGCACACAAAACACATATAAAGGAAACACAACACAGAAAAAAGAAAACAGAAAAAACAATTGTGTGCAAAGGCGGCCTTATTGCTTGGAGCAATCTCTACCAGGCAACCTTTGCTGAAAGGAGAAGCTAAGCTTGTGTTGGATAGTGCCATACCTAGTATAGTGCGTTTCATCGAATAATACCTATGGCGTTATGTTGGCTCCCCTGTCTGTTGGGTGGTCATTGGCACCATATTGGCAGATTTTGTTTATTTTCATTTGATTTTCATTTCATTCATTCAGGAAAATCAAATGAAAATAAACAAAATCTGCGCCTTCTTATGCAAATATGGTCCCAATGACTTGGACAGACAGGGGAGCCAACATAACGCCATAGGTACTATTCGATGAAACGCACTATTCAGAGTAACGGGAAGTTTTACGGGCAACCCTAAAACTCCATGACTGACGTTATCTTGTCATTAGAAGTTTTAAACTAAGTGACTGAGTAGAAAATGTATCCTATTTCGGATGGAAGCTTTTAAAAGATAACCAAGTAGGTACCTGCCTACAACCTAAATACTAATGGATTCTAAGTGTGCCATAGTAGGTATCTTCCTTAGTACTTATTAAATTCGTATATCTACTCATACTAATTAGAAAACGTACATTAGTGTGTTACATATTTACGAGGTATGTAATTGACCAAGCGAAGCGTAGTCTCCGAGTCTACTTGGGTGAACTTGCATTTATTTGTCTGTCCGTCTGTCAGAGCTTACCAATTACAATCCGGGTATCTTTAAAACAAGAGTGAATAGGCACCTTCTAAGTAAACGCGTCCCATCTTAGACCACATCATCACTTTCCATCAGGTGTGATTGTGGTCAAGCGCTTACCTATAGTGAATAAAAAAAAAGCTTCATAACTTCCGAATCTTTGCAAATAAGAAATTAGATACTTTCTTTACAAATCCTAATCTTACTATGATAATACTTAATTATTATTGTGAAAGTTTGAATGTTTGTTTACTTCTTCATACCACAATTTGGCTGTTTGGCTGAAAAATAGATAGATACATAATTATATGGATACGAGACATGGCCGGTCACTATGAGCCTCATAAGAAAGGTGAGAGTTAGGTACTCAGCGAGCGATGGAGAGAAACTCCAAGGGTTTCTCTCCGTGATCGAATCAGATATGTATCGGTAGGAAAAACAGAGAAAATCAGCAGGCTGAGAAGCTGAAGCGACAATAAGGAGGTCACATAGTTCAAAAAATTGGTACACGTTGGGGTCTCAAATTGCTATAAAATGGCAACCCCGGACTTAAAAGCGCAGCGTTGGAAGACCCTCTATTATGTGGACAGATGACATCAAACGAGACGCATTGAGCCGCTAGGTATATACAGGGTGTAACCAGAACGCTAGCAAAAACTTACCGTTATCATTATACTACCTCAATATAATCCAATGCCAATAACCGTTTGCCTTATCTTGTAGTTTTAGTAATTTAGTATTTTTCAAACCCGCATTGTAAAGCATGCAAAACTCAGGTCAATGCCTCACCTACGACGTGGCATTGACTTCGAGTGACCTATTTACGGAACGTTCGTTGACCTCTAGCGTCAGTCAGATGTTTTATTTGCAATATATTGTGAACTTTTAAAAATACAGGAATTAAAAAAATCGTAGTTTTTTTTTAATGGTATCTTATCAGTAATCATCAGTCTTCGTTTTTGATAGCGTTCTGGTAACACCCTGTAGATTTGCACGAGACCAAATAAACAAACAAGTAAGTTCATTATGTGCAAGCACGAGGCAACTTGGCAAGTACAATATTGTGTAGTGAACCCATTTACATAGAGCATATAGACTTGTGTACGTTCCCATTGATTTGTTTGGTTACGGCACGTCAATCGTTACGTGTTTAATTTGCGTCTTTTATTTAAAATAAAAAATAGCGAGCAAACGAGCAGGCGGCAAGTGATTACCGCCGCCCTCGAACTGCAGTACCAGAGGAACCGCCAATGCGTTGCAGGAATTTGTTGGTTCGCCCCTTGAATAACCTTATGTTGTAATCTAATGGGAACACCGCAGAAGGTACTTGATTCTACAGTTTGCATGTCAAAAAGAATTTTGCATAGGTAGCAAGCTACAGTAAAATATCCAGAAAATGTCAGAATACGTCAGAATTAATTAGGTACCTACCTACGTCGCTAGAAGTTGAAAATTAAGTAAGATAGAATCATAACTAGCTAGCTACAATGGAAACACACCCAGTATAATGAATGTAAGTCTTTGCCCTTTTGTTGAGATGTCATGTTACTTTCCATGAATATTTTAATGTTCGATTAGTAAAGTTAGAATCATGTTGCTTGATTTGACGGTAGGTAAAAATTACTTACCTTTAATTTAGAAACTTTAGGCAGTTATCCAATTTAAAATGTAAAGGTAACTTTTAATCATCTTATCCCCAAAACTCGAGAGGCACTCAAGTTATTAAAATTCATAATTTATTCCCATTAAAGTATCCCTGAAATCTTTTCAGATGTCTTTGCCCCTTAATTAACCCTAGTGTTTTAGGGGTCAAACACCTTGCCTGTAGGTAGTACCTATTTATTGACTAAGTACTTAATAATTATAAGTTTAAATGCCTGTTTTCTAAACGAGGTTAACTTAGTATTTTCTTGTGGGGTGTTAATAAAATTATGACCTTGTAGGGCCAGCGCAGACGACGGAATAGTATACGGAGGACAAAAGTTTTTAAGAGGGTTCTCTCCGTCACTCGCTCTATACAAACGTAGTTCGTCTCTCATTGGAATACTAACCAATCATACTCAATGGAATTTTGTAGAAACGTTCCGGGAACTAATATCTATGCCTGTGGTTTTCTAGATTTCCGTTAAAATATTCGGTTTCAAATTTACGCGGTCTTAAAAGTTCTTCATTCATACAAATCTTTGAGCCCCTGTAATTTTAAAACTACATATTTTTAGAAAAATCTAAAACACCACAGGCACAGATATTAGTTTCTAGAATATGTCTGCAAAATTTCATGGACTTTGGTTGCTTAACATTCAAATGAAATTGGGGCTACGATTGTATGGAGTAAGTGACGGCGAGAGGTGCCTTTTGTATCAGTCAATTTCTTTTGTACCTTAACTTTTGTATTAATCAAAGGTCTAAATAAAACTACCGTACTGATCGATAATATAAGATATATTTTACTCTTAAAATATCAAAATACATTAAAAACTAAGTAAAAATCATTACCATTATAAATAATATAAATAGCCAAGGGTGTAAACGGTATTTTTTATTACAATTTTATAAAATAAATTACTCTAAAATAATTTACCTCTAGACATATACAAATGTATAAACTGTGATTTTTGTACAGATTTCTATTAAAATATACGTATTAATACACTTACCCAAATATAGTGAAGCAACTAAAATGACATCTAATCTCATTAACTATGACAATATACTACTTCAACGGACCAACGACAAATACATTTTAATTTTATATAGTTTTCTGCAAATATTTAAGATATTCTCCTATACCTACTTCAAACAACATATTTTTCAAAATACAGCAAATTACGAGTAACGCCATTATTATATTCATTTGTCATTTAGCGTATAGACAATAATTTATTGGGCATCTAATGCCAAAGACGCCATTTTGTTGTATTTATTTTAAAAGTTTTTTCAACGTTGCTTAAAGACTGTCATAAAACAAAATGTGAATATTTTAAGTGTTTCTGTAGTTATGTCGTTGTTATCCCTTGTTGAAAGTTGATTATGCTTACAAAATGTACCTATACGTTGAAACCATAATATACATCTGAAAACTGACAGTAATTATGTATAGTAGAGTGTCTATTTTGTATGGAATCTAGCCTCAGGCATTATCTCAATATAACTTTAAATAAATCAGTTAAAACTCCTACAGCAAAGCAGGAGCAATAACTTTTTTGAACAAATGCCTACCTATTTGATCGGATTGTAGGAACTAAATAACTTTTTACGATTATATTTATCAAATTCGATAATATTATACACGAAATTACTGATTTGTAACAGATCCTTACTGTAATGCCCACTTATCAGTTTGGAGACAACTTAAATATTAAGTGACACTTTTGGCTTTTGATGAACAAAATGCCAAAAATGTTTAAACCTTAAAGGTGGCCTTGGATTTTGAGTTGCGTTTTAATAAAAAGCTCTTATTTCTATAGTGATAGAATTATGTCGAAAAACGTCCTCTGGGAACGCCATTTTCTGAATTTTCAGTGACGTCATTTAGAAAACGTTTCAATGACGTCATTCCGAAAACGTTTCAGTGACGTCATTTAGAAAACGTTCCAGTGACGTCATTCAACGTTGTATACCGGCCGCTGTACTAGGATATAAGAGCTTTTAGGGGGTGGTTTTGTGTTCGAGCCTAGTACGCGTGGTTAGCAACGAAAAGGCCTGCTTCGGCGCCCACACCTGTGACTGATCCGGCGACGTATTTGCCCTGGGACGCCTGACCGTTAGCCTGGAAAGAAAATAATAGCATGTTAACGATTTTGCCTAAAAGCGGCGATTTTTTGAATAGGCGCTATGGACTTCCTTATCATAATCCATTATAATATTTTAACCGTTTTACGGTCTATATTATAAATGTGAAAGTATTTGTCCGTCTGTCAGCTAGTTTTTCACTTTTCACAGCCCTGATATACGGAGGTAGCTTACATCCCGGGGAAGGACAGGGTAAGTTTTGGTCCCGGAAAATCGAAGTCTCCATGGGATATTCAAAAACCTAAGCGACGAACAAAGATTACTGTACTGTACAGTTTAGCCCAGTTTTTTTATAATAGAGTTCTAAAGATATTACCGTAATGTTTCAGTTTTCTATATAAAATTAAAATCACATTGGCCGTGGGAACGTTTTAGGCGCAACGTACACACCTCAAATCGAAACTTGGCAGCTTTCTTGATAACAACTCAAACTAAGCTTAATCTACTTTGGCATGAAGGCGGCGCTGCACGCACTAATTGCGTGTTATTTTTAGCACTTGCCCACTTTGACGTAAATCCATCTCATTTCGAGAGAAAACCCGTGCTCAGTAGATAGTAGGTCGGTGATGACTTGATATGATGAATTTCAACCGTATGTCCAAGTACATAAAGCCGAGTTTTAAGCCCATTACGCACGGTCGACAAGTCGCCGGGCGATTATTGTATGGCGATATCTAAGTTATTATCAAAAAGACTGCACTGTCTGTGGGTATGATTCGGCCATTAGAAGCATATTAACTGCCTTGCCCACGTCAGTTCTACTTCTTCGTCAGGTAAAAAATAAAAAGAAAACGACAAAGGTCTATGTTTTATTGAAAACGATAACAAACAGGGTTAGCAATAATTGTGTTCCATATTGTTAGTGCAATAAACATCTACAACAAGCACAAAAACTGACTGACATAAAATGTACAAGATTCTCAACGTTTTTCACGGATTTTTAGTCACTAGGAGTAATAAAAATGATCATTTTTTTCCTTAAAAAAACTAATAACTGAATTTTAGAATAATTTTTTGTTAATACACACCAAAATTTGGGGAACTAGAAGGATATGAACCTGTGTCTCTCTTGGGCATCTCTCTTGACCACCATACTAGAGTTGACTTAAGTGTTCACCAAAAGAGACGTAGGTTCGAATCTTACCAGTTCCCCAATTTTTGTATTTTAAATTTTTTTTGAATTTCCTTGAAGTGTAGGTACGTAAAACACTATCATGTAAATTATAAATAACTGAACCTTGTATATTTTATGCACTGAATAGGTAGAGAGCCTATTCAATGATTTTATGTTAGGAAACTAATAAATAGATGGAGATGTAGCAAAACTAGCTAAGTTCTAACTACGACACACATACAAATGAGTAAAAAAAAAACAATTTAAAATGCTATTTTCATTCGTAAACGTAAAACTGTCAATTAGACGACAGATTTTGCTGTCAATTTTGCAATAGTCACTGCCGTAATATGATAATTTTTGCACTTGACAGCAATGCTTAGTAAAAACCGATGAAGTTTACACTCGACCCACGGAAAGAAGATAATATAGGATTCCAACCAACCAATCACAAACATGATTTCAAAAAACATTCGAAATTCAGCCCGAAAATGTTTATAAAAAATCATTTGTAATTCAATTCGAGAACATTTTTGGAGATCGGTTCAATGCTAATGGATATAGAATTGACTAATGCAAAATCTATTGTCTAATGGACGTTTAAAAAATTAGGATTCCCAATAATACATTTTACTGTGAAAAATGTATTTTTGTTATAGAATTAATTTTTGTGTAGACCAATTTTAATATTTAAATGTGAGTAAATTAGTATACAAATAAAAATCTTAACTAAATGCGTTATTTGTATGCAGAGTTGCCATAATTCGAGCAAAATTTTACCACAGATAATTAATAATAAGGACTGTTTAAATAAAATATGCAAGTTAATCAAAAAAAAAAATGTAATTTAATTTGTTCTTTTTTAAATTTCACTATCATGTATTCATACAGCAAATTACGCGATTTATTTGGCACATAAAATATAAAACATAACAATAAAAATATAGTTCTGCCATCCTTTTCAAGATATTTGTTTAGAAAAGGACAGATAGATTTTCAATTCATAGTCTCGTGAATAGCTTATAGGGTATAAGTGCCAAGAAATAGATAGCATCTAATATTAGCCAGTTTAGTAAGCGTGTGATTTGACAAAATTAGATTTGGAAGCAGCGAGCGACGGAATCGAACCTGCTACATATTGTCCTCTAACAGCAAGACCATTCGCCTAAATATTTTAATTTAAAAACGCGATTTTCGATTCATAATTATGGCAACCCATTTTTTCACAGCCAAATAAGTGGTAGGTTTTAAAATTAATTTCGTAGGATTTTAAAGTAGTGGTAGATTTTAATGTTCCAAAATTTCGATTGTTGATGTGCCGTGATGCGTCGACATTGATGCGTAATGGACGTGCATAAGAAAAGAAAAACAAATATATTAGTTACATTCTACATTCTAAGGCAAAATTGTTATAGAAGCTACTCACAACAGCTAATAAAACGATTAAAAGTTATGATAGTCTATTTACCTCTCGCTCGATCAAAATAGAAACGAGCGGGAAGGAAATAGACATATTTGCAGAGAGATGCATTAATTTTACAATGAGCAGCTACTATTATAATGGTTACTAATTTACATTAGGTTATATGCTAGGACACACACACATAAAGCAAGATTCAAAACTAGTTGGCATGCGAATATGGAATCGGTAATAAAATAACACTGTTATAGTCCGTACGAAAGGAGAACTCACTCGCCATTTTTAACCGACTTCCAAAAAAGGAGGAGGTTCTCAATTCGTCGGGATCTTTTTTTTTTTTTATTTTTTATTTTTTTTTTTATTTTTTATGTATGTTCCCCGATTACTCAAAGACCCCTGGACCGATTTGGAATTTTTTTTTTTGTTTGAAAGGGTATACTGTGCAGGTGGTCCCATATAAATTTGGTGAAGATCTGATGAATATCTTCGGAGATGGAGAACAGAACTCCTCAATGGATAAGAGCAAATTGCTCGCGATCACTGTAATAGCTTAGTAAACAGTAGGGTTTTAACTGGGCATAGCATATTATAGTACAGTGGGGCCACTAAAAATTGTGAAATAAAAAATTTTCAAAAGAAAAATAAAACCGACTTCAAAAACCAAAAACACTAAAAAGTAGAAAATAATTTTTGTTTAGCTACACATGTAATGTACCTAGGTATGAAGTCGGGCGAGCTTCACTCTTGGATTTCTAATTTTGTTTTAATATGCTCGCTCGACTTCATACCTAGGTACATTACATGTGTAGCTAAACAAAAATTATTTTCTACTTTTTAGTGTTTTTGGTTTTTGAAGTCGGTTTTATTTTTCTTTTGAATTTTTTTTATTTTAACTATATATGTCAACTGTCATGTCAAAAGTACGATTTTAGTGATTATTGACACAGAGTTAAAATGGCGAGTGAGTACTTAAAATTTATGCATAATACTTAAGAAAAACAACACTACCTTGCTTCGAAAATATCAAGTTCTCCAGCTGCAACAGTACCGAGGCCTGGAGAGCAGGACCATAACTGAAGGACTACACCGCCTCATAAGGTCTACATTCTTGATGGTGGTTTCTTCTTTTCTTACAAGTCAGTATGCTAAGAATCTCAAGTACAAGAGTAACATAATATTACCTTAGCACGCTTCAATTACTCCTGTTGTACAACATGCAAGTTTTCCGGCTTGCCTGCCCAGGCACGGAGCACTGCAGGGCACAACCGTAGCTGAAGGTGAGGGGACCAAAGCTTCTTGAGGTCTACTGTGTTCATGTGTTTCTTCTGACCTTTATGCTAAGATTCTCAAGTACTAGGCTATGATAAAGTTAGAGGAAAATACCTTAGCGCTGTTCAACAGTTCCCGTTGTCCAGTGATCAAGCTTCACTGCTTTGATGTTGGATTGTTGCTCAAACATGTGGAAGTTTTTATCTTTATAATCTCAAGTACTAGGGTACCATAAGGTCTGAGGATAATACCTTAGCACGCTTCAACAGTTCCTGTTGTCCAGCGAGCAAGTTCTCCTGCTTGCCTGCCCAGGCACGGAGCACGGAGGCCTGGAGGGCACGACCGTAGCTGAAGGTGAGGGACCATGGCCTCTTGAGGTCCACGGTGTTGATGGCGTTCAGGTTCACGGAGGCCTCCTCTTCAGACTGACCACCAGAGAGGAATGTGACTCCTGAAAAAGAAACCATCACAACATTTTAACACTATTTAGAGATTAGAAGAACCAAATGACTTTTGACACCTTCAAGCTTGAGGGCGGCCCGTTGCTAGGGTTGGGGTTGACCAATAAGTTGTTAGGAGATCATAGAGTAAAAGATGTTTGAACGGAGAAAAAAATGAATACAAAACCGAAAACTGCAAACATACCGGGAACTGCAGCCGGCACGGTCCTCAGAAGTGCGGTGACGGTTGCGCGTCCGATGTCCATTGGAGTGTACGTCTTCTTGCAAGACTGACCGGCGGTTACCTGTAAACGACATTAAAAGACTTTTAGGCAAGGAAGATAGAAGACTTTAGTAATTTCGTTTGCAAGTCATAATATGCGGGACTGCAGTTTGACTTCTGATATGAATTCTTTAGGTCAATAATTCCACAAATGTCATGCCATTGGCGTAGTGTTTTAATCTGATCAATCTTATCAAGACAAAGTAACATAGCTAAAAAACCGGCAAAGTGCAAGTCAGACTCGCGCACCGAGGGTTCCCTACTCAGGTATTTTTCCGACATTTTGCGCGATAAATCAAAAACTATCATGCTTAAAAATAAATAAAAATCTGTTTTAGAATGTACAAGTAAAGTCCTTTCATATGAAACCCCACTTGGTATAGCTATCTTACTTTGAAAATTAAAACACATTTTAATTTTTTTCTATGATGTAACCACAAATTCACAGTTGTCAGATTTATTCCTTTACTTGTACTATAAGACCTACCTACCTGCCAAATTTCGTAATTCTAGGTCAACGGGAAGTACCCTATAGGTTTTCTTGACAGACACGACGGACGGACGGACGGACAGACAGACAACTAAGTAATTCTATAAGGGTTCCGTTTTTCCTTTTGAGGTACGGAACCCTAAATACAACCCCAATCTTAGAAACAAAATAAATCAACCCTTCCCCCAGGAAGTTACGATTGCTACAAACAAAAACCGGATCAAAGATGTAATACTAAGCTCTTGCATTTCGGGTCAGAATAGTATTAGGTATACCAATTTTGTAACGAGTTGTTACCATGTTTGGCTTGAGGAGTGTGCCCTCGAGGTAGACGTGGTGGTCACTGAGAGCCTTGTAGACGGCAGCAAGGACCTGCTCTGTCACCTTTTGGGCGCGGTCCAAATCGTGCTCACCTGCAAAGCAATGACATTATCAGTTATTGATAACAAAGCCGCGCATTGTTTAAAATATACAACTAGCTGACGCCCGCAACTTTTCCGCGTGGATTTACGTTTTTCAAAATCCCGCGGGAACTCTTTGATTTTCCGGGATAAAAAGTAGCCCTTGTGTTAATCCAGGATATAATCTTTGTCCATTCCAAATTTCAGCCAAATCCGTCCAGTAGTTTTTGCGTGAAGCAGTAACAAACGTACACAGACTATACATTTACTTACACAAACTTTCGCTTTTATAATACACTTGTTGTTGGCACTTGCTGGGAGCTGTCTCACATAGTATAATCAACGTACAGTACAACGTAGGTGAGACGCAAATCCCATTGCAACGGATGCTGGGCATCAATTAGTAGGTAGATATACATAGGTACCTATAAGAGAAAATGCACTGGCATGCAACGCAGCTTGGCGAAGTGCAAGCTACTCGTATCTTGTATTGGGTACACCGCACAATGTTTGACCAAGCCATCCAAACCTGGTAATTTCAAAGATTAAACAAACTTACCATCGGGCAAAACTTCGGGTTCAACAATAGGAACAATGCGCTGGCTCTGACAAATGGAAGCGTAGCGAGCAAGAACGTTCGCGTTCTCCATGATAGCCTGGTACGATGGTGTGTTGCGGCCGATCTTGAGCACGCAACGCCACTTGGCGAAGTGGCAGCCATCTTTCTTGTATTGGGCACAACGTTGGGCCAAGTCGTCCAAGCCTAGTGGAAAAGAAAATATTAAGTAAATTTTTTGTTGTAAACTATCGGATTGTGCTGTAAGAGCATTCTTGAGCCATTCAATTGTTGGATACCTCAGGTATCAGAGATGGTCTTCAGAAGTGCTGATTGTCGAAAGTCAAAGATCTTTTTTGGGTCACTGACCACTGTGCCAGCGAATTAATAAATTGGTGGAAAAGTATGATATGATATATATTACATTTCGTGAAATCTCCTAAATAATAGAGTACAGTTACATCTGTAATACAGGAGAATTTAATTGAGTTGTCGTTCGGTCATTTCGCAAGGTCAAGTTAATAATAGGTTCTTCTCCTTATTCTTTGATGCTATGCAGGTTTTTGAGTACCCTGTATCAGTTCGACCATTTCCGATCTATTGGGGTCGCCTCTACGCCTCCACTTTACATTTACTTGTCAAAACCTATGGCCGCCAGTTAGAGCAGCACTTTTTGACTGGAATTAAAGTAGCATCCTCAGGGTATACGATATATTTCCCTGGGTGGATGCTACGTTCATGCATTAGAGCAAGGCAATAGCAGACTAAAAGCCAAGCATGCGTTGTCAAGGCAAGTGATATATATGCAGCTTAAGATGGATGTGACGGGCCTGCCCGCGAAATTCAAGCTTATTTGGTTTTTCGCAATTTGTAAACTAATACGACAAAGTAGGCTTATGGCATTCTATTTGCGACAATAACAGTATCATCCCCACTAATTTATATAAAGATCTTTACTTGAAAGGGTCCAGTTTAAGAAATTAGCTCTAGTATCGACTGTAACTCGCAAATTAGTCTTACCTATAGCCTAAAGTACGCCGTAAGTATAGTTTTACAAATTATCGAAGTTGAACCACGAAAATAAGTCTACTTTGCTTAGCATAAGTTAAGTTTTATATGTAGTTGTTTCGGACGAAAATTTTAACATTTTACAACAAAATATAAAGTGGAATATTTTTATCACTCTTGAATCATCTATTCTACATATCATTAAGTTGTTTATGAGACTTTGACATTGGTATCGACTGATAAAACGGCGAGCCCCTAATAATGATAATATGCATAAATATTAATGCTCGAATGAATCGAGTTCATTCCAATCAACCTTTGGACATTGGACAAAATATTGACTAGCTCATTCCAGCGACTACGTCTGCGTGGACTACACAAATTTCCAACCCCTAATGTATCCCCTTAGGGATTAAATTTCCAAAACTCCCGTCTTAATGGATGCCATACTAGCTGCCTACGCATACTTAGGTACCAAATTTTATTCTTCAATTCAATAGAACACCATTGTCGATCTTGATGCCGAACTGGATATGTCCATCCTACTCTTCATTAAGGAAAATGTGTTTTATCTCACTCACCCTGGGTTGTGCATTCGTCCTCCGAGCCGAAGAGGGGTACAACACCCTTGTCGACCTTGATGCCGGGGATGATGCCGCGCTTCTCGAGCAGGGAGACCAGTGGAGTACCGTCATCAGCCTTCTGGTACAAGGTCTCGTGGAACAAGATCACTCCAGAGATATTTTCGGAGATGGCCTGAACAAAACATAATGCTTAAAGATTTTACTTAAAGATTTCTAAGTGGAACTGTCGCAGTAGGAACGTTAGAACGTTGCGCATAAGTTAGTTTTGGGGCACCTTTAATCCAAGATTTTTTTATTCAGATAAACGTTAGCCCTTGACTGCAATTTCACCTGGTGGTAAGTGATAGTGCAGTCTAAGGGCTAACCTGGAACGAGTATGGTATTACTTATGTAGAAATAAAAAAAATTGAACTCTGAAGTCTGAACGAAGTTTTGAGTTACCTCACAGTGCCTGCCTATATCATAAGATCTATTCGTGACTGTGTGATGTAAGTCACAAGTCAT